>NW_011948435.1:644500-679608 GCF_000503995.2 Ceratosolen solmsi marchali
GGGTGGGGGGGGGGGGGGGGGGGGGGGGGGGGGGGGGGGGTAGCGGGTAGATAAAGTCAAAAGGAATAGCTGGTTAAGGAAAAAGAAAAGGATGCAGTTCCAAAGGCATTGAGGTATCGGCAATCATAGTAGTAATAGTAATAGTGAGCAGTAATAGTTAACAATAGTAGTACTTAGTAGCCGTAGTAATATTACTTGTAAGGAAGAGTAGGAGAAGTAGTAGAAGGTGAAAAGGAGAATAAAAGAAAGAGAGAAGGAGGCGGAGGAGGGATTGAGAGTAGGCTTGCGTAGATAACCTCCGCATCCTAGTGCCAAGATAACCTGACATGACCCGCCAGCCCAGCGAAAGCACGAGTCCTCCTTGCTGAATAATTACGGGTAAGGTAAGGAGGTATAAGGAACGGACAGAGAGAGGGAGAATGAGAGAGACAGAGAGAACAAGAAGGAGGGAGTGAGTGAGCGAGCGTGAGGAGTGAGAAGGGAAGCAGAGGGAGACCTGAACCTAGTGGGTCTCGGCGATGTTATCGACCTACGGAGTCTTAGCCTCTCCGCGTTGGCCCCAATCCATGCCAGCCCGAGCGCGTGCATTTACACACGCGCGCGCGCAAATACGCGCAGCCACACATATACCACACGTACGTACGTACGTACGTACGTATAGATAGAGAAAGAGTGATAGAGCGAGCGAGAGAAAGAGAGCGGGCAATCGTGTGTAAATGCACTTCTCTCGCTTCCTCATTTGGGCCGATATCCTCCCTCTCGTCGCCCTCTCACTAACACTTGTTAGAAAGTGTGCGCACGCATGCACGCACATTCAAATGCATGCGCTATACTAAGGGCCGTCCCATCCAGACTCTATCTACGATAAGTCAAGTAGAAGACGAAGAAGAAGAAGAAAAAGAAGAATAAGACAAAGGCGAGGACGATGAAGAGGAAGACGAAGTAGACGAGAACGTAGACGAGTACGTAGACGAAAATGAAGGAGAGGAGTAGGAAGAAGAAGAAGAAGAAGAAGAAGAAGAAGAAGAAGAAGAAGAAGAAGAAGAAGAAGAAGAAGAGTAGGAGGAGGAAGAAGAAAAAGATGATGAAGCTGAAGAATATAGAGAAAGAAGCCGGCGTGCCCGTATGAGTACGTGTGGTACTTCATTCTTTTCTCTTTCTCTCTCTCTCTCTCTCTCTCTCTCTCTCTCTCGCACTTCTCTTGCGCACTTTCACATGGTATCGCGCTCGCTCACGTCCCAGTTACCAGGTCGAGAGGGGTTGTTTCGTGATCGAGAATCCAAGAATGACGCGGGACGAGGAAAGGGACCAGGAAGACTCGGAGCTCAGAGCTCGGGGCTCGGCGCAACGGCTGGGGACAGGGGGCACGGGACCGAGTGCACGCAGGGTCCGATCCGGCTCCTCTCTTCTTTTTTCTCCGGGCTGGCCTCCACCTCCCTCCCCCCATCCAATGTCCCCCTTCCCACCTCACAATCCCACTAACCGTCACCACCACCACCACCACCACCACCACCCCCTCGATACCCACCCCCTCTCACCATTGGTCGAGCGCGCACTCTATCGTTTTCATTTCCCATCTCCGTCTCGATTGCTCGGGCGCTCGCTCCGCTTGCAGGGAGCCAAGCCAAAGAGGCGAAAAAGACGCCGGGGGCCGGTCACGAGTCCACGCACAAGGGCCGAGAATAGCGCCCTGAAAAAAAGTATCGGAGCCGGGAGGCGAGCGACGTGCCTCTACCTCTACCTCGGCCTCTACCTACAGGGGCGCATTAAGCCAGGTGGTCCGGCGCATTACACGCGCCAAGAGCCGTGAGGAGCACGCGCGAAGACCCCGCACATGGGAATATCACAGGAGCGAGAGGGTGGGAGCGAGGGGTTTCGGGAGCTTTATTGTACGACCACGCGTGCTTCCACGAATTCTTTAAGGGGAACGTTAAGTTCCGCCGGCTAGAAGCCTAGTCGCTAACGACTCCCTGGCCTCCCTCGTCTTAACATTTTCGAGTTTTCCTTACGTGCTCCGGAGTTTCGAGGCTATAGTGCACACGGCCACTTGATCCGCGCACTCGCTTACTTACTATGCAATAACATACGCGGCGAGGAAACATTTTTACATGCGCTGTCATCGCTAATGCGCGCCTACGTCTTGGCAGTTTATGGCTATACTTTGCACGCCACAAGGATCATTTCATCGGGTAAATATTTACAAATTGCACGCTACGTTATTCCCGCGTTCCCGGACTCGGCCATTAATATTTCACTTGTACTTGCAGTTGCATACAGCTGACCAGGCGCGATCAAGGAGGACAAATCGATTCTGATTAACTGTAAATGCTTGACAAAACGCTCGCTCAACCGTAATTTCCCCTTAAAGACGTTTCCTTATTATACGCTTTCTCGTTTACGCTTTCTTTTCTTTTTCTTTTTTTATCCCGTTTTTCTTTCATTTTTTTCTTTCATTTTTTCTTTTTTTCCTTGACTCTTGATTATTATTATTATTATTATTTAGATATTTCCTTTTCCGCTCTTATTCGCGATTATTCGTTATCCAATAGGTAGGCTGGATGAGAATTTTTAGAAAAATCCTTACAAATGCTCAAATAAACATATTTTAAATCAAAGCTTTTCGGGATAAAGACTTACCGTTTTGCCGTTTAAAATCCACGAATACATTGTAAATTTTCTTACCGCTGAATTCTATTCGAAAGTGTATATTTTTGGTAAGCGAACCAGTATTTTAATTGTAATGGCCTACATTCGTGACTGATCCTCAACACTTAACTCTTTAATTGTACGGGATTTTCGTTGGATTTTGTTTTAAATTTACCATCGATCGATTCAATTGCTCTACAGATCCGAATTATGCGTAATCATATAAATAAATGTATGCGTAATTACGTTAAAATACAATTCTTTGACATTTAAGAGCATCATACGTTATTATTGACATTAAAAAATCTTCCAGACATTTTCGAGCTTTAGAAATTACTTTTTCCATCTCTTATTAGGATCTTTTTATATTCGGAGTGTCAAAATAATTACAATTAGATATTCAAGACGTAGTTTTATTTCTAATGCATATAAATCTAATGATTTTACACATATTTTATCACTACATATTTATTGCTTAAGCAGAATAATGATTATTATTGTTTGTTCGTTCGTTTTTTTTTTTTGTTATTTTTTCTTTTTAACCATAAAACGGAATAAATAACCCCGTTAAAGTAGCAGATATATGTTTCAACAATAAAACAACTATTGTAAACTCTTACAACATTATTCCACATAATATTTTTAAATTCCAACGTTCTATAATTTTTTTTTTTTCTATCTTTATATAACATTTCTCATCCGCATTCAGGCATAATTCGTTTCATTCGCTATAAATTTTCCTGGCTAATTTTCCATCACTGTATTACGTATTTTTGTAGCGTGCATTGTTGGTTACTCTATTACTGAAAAACCATGGTAAAAGTTTTATTAATTTTCACTTAATTGATTATCACGCTTTCTAATGTATACCGAATGCATTATAAGCATTGAAGATTTAATTATTTAAAACATAATTATTAATTGATTCGTAAAAGAGAGCAGGCAGCAATGGTACGCTTGGGATTAATTTTAATAATTTAGTGTACATTGCTAAAAGTAATTATGAAAGATCTAACTAACAAATTACTATAAATTGTTATTCGCGATTTAAGTTTACTGTTTATTGGATAACTATAATGTCAGATGCAAAAACATAGATCAAAATAAGGAATTAGTCTCAACTTATACAACTAATTTTGTTAATGAACAATCAAATGAAAATATATTATTGCCAAAGTTAATTGAGTTTTTCTAAACAAAGAAACTAAATGTATCTATTTCTGATAAATATATTTTACAGCCTGAATACATCTAATTCCTAATTACTTTTATTAACTTTATTAATAATTACTTGAAAAAAAAAAAAAAAAAATGCCCCTAGAGTCTTCGCTATTCTATATCGTCTGTGCTCTCGTGTCTACTTATAACGACTCGAGTCACCTCAAATCCAAATAGACATCCAATAGGACAGGACGTGCATCTACTTTCAAATCCTCGTATCCTTATTATTCTCATTAACGCTCGCGCATGTACAATGCAACGATGCATTGTAGAATGTTGATACGGTGCAACGATGACGGAATATTAAGTCTGGCCAAACGTACGGTGGACGAAGAAGAAGAAGAAGAAGAAGAAGAAGAAGAAGAAGAAGAAGAAGAAGAAGAAGAAGAAGAAGAAGAAGAAGAAGAAGAAGAAGAAGAAGAAGAAGAAGAAGAAGAAGAAGAAGAAGAAGAAGAAGAAGAAGAAGAAGAAGAAGAAGAAGAAGAAGAAGAAGAAGAAGAAGAAGAAGAAGAAGAAGAAGAAGAAGAAGAAGAAGAAGAAGAGGAAGAAGAGGAAGAAGAAGAAGAAGAAGAAGATGATGATGATGATGATGATGATGACCATGACGACGATGAAAAAAAAAAAAAAAAAAGAATTAAAATACACTAGACTGCATGGATACTGAGTTGATTTGGTGGATGGTGAAAGAGGCAGAGAAGCAGAAAATTTACCAATTGTTTTCCACTGCTCTCGTTTTGGTGAGACATCAATTTCCCTAGCTGCAGTCCTCGCCTGGTCAATACTCCTACTTCCGCTATGTCATCCTTTTGCTTGCACACTGGGTATCATTGACTGTGGCAGTATGGCTGATTATCCGTGACCATTCGTCTTTAAAAAGCTGAGGTGGGTAGACCGCCGGAGTACTCCATATTTTATATTTTATAAGGGCTTGAGCTTGCATTGTGACACAAATGATCGGAGCAGAATATGTCGCGCCATTGCAATACGCTTATGCAGCCTTTGCCCGTTAAATGTCCGAGCAAATTAAAATCCACCGATAATTCATTACGTTTTCATTTTTTTTTTCCTACAACGCTCCATAAGCAAATCATGCAGAACTTTAGCCGCGTAATCGTATTTACCGAAATAAACGATATTAATTATTACTGTAGCATGCGCGGCTCCAAATTATCTTCCTTCTCATCACTATATAAACACTTCTTTTACTCGTTGTCCATCAACATAGGGCGCATTCATTATTCAGTTGTTCGCTTGTGCTAAATAAAATGTATTCGTGTATTGTGCTTTAATGGCATTGAAAAATCAAGAAATTTAAAAGAGAAGAATACTTTGTTTTATAATACTGGAATTTCCATGCCGTTAATACAATTAATGCAAATAACTTTTTTTGTTTTTCATTTTCTTCTTCTTCTTCTCCCTTTTACTGATATTACAAATTAAATTATGGAAAATGCCTTTTTAGTGTATTTTCATATGAAGTTACATCGATTCGAAGCTCACTTCGACTAGGTAAAGATGAGCCAGTACGCGCGGTGAAGAAAAATGTAATTTTGTAGTATTAGGAGGAGACAATGGAACGAGCGGAGCGATATAATATTAATGGCGCACGCGCGTAATTAAAGAAGACAAATTGTTATTTCTTAGGAGATTGAATTAAAGCTACTGGCCAACTATTTAACCCACACTACGAAAAGATCATAAAATGAAGGTATAATTATTATTAGTAAAGTCGCGGTGATTTTCCAGCTTATTTAATCGTGTATTCTGCATATTGCCGCAATTGTTTAAATGGATAATAAAAACCGTCGCCAACTGTCGTTTTATAAAATTCGTCATATGAGATAATGAAGGTTTGGAAGACATGGGACGAGTCACGGAGCCAAAAGTTATAGGTTCAAAGGACACGCTATATTTGGAGGAGATGATGTGGGTATTTTAATAAACACTCTATATTTTCGATGAGAGTGTAGTTTTGGATTTTAAATTGAATGTTAAATGAGATATCCGATAACCGTCAGATAATTAATTAATATACAAGTCTCTCTACTCAACGAGCAAGCGCATCAAAATTCCATCTATTGTTGGAATATGCATTGGAACATACAAAACCGCCTCTCATCCGTCGTATTTTCCATTTATTCATAAAGCCTGTAGTCACTTAGTGAGCGGTCGATTGGATTTTTATTAACGAGCCAGGACGTTTGGCACGGGCATCGAGCCCCGATAAAATCATCGGAAAGTTGGCACTCGAATATCCAAATATGTCCGTTGAAAAAACAGCGAGGCTGCGCTCCGCGCAAAGTCTCGGTGATAAGGGCACCATTAAAGCCTCGACGGTTGGTGCTTGGTGCTTGGCGGGTGGTTGAATGCCTGGGTAGGTCGGTTATGGGGGGAGGAGGTGAGGGGGAGGGGAGAGGAGGGTAAGGGTGTGGGGGGGGCGGTGAAGAAGAGCGATTTACGCGAACGTGGGGCGGGGGAGTAAGGGACCGGTGGCGATGGCGATGCCGATGGGGTCGGGGGAATCGAGTGTCGAGTATGGAAGTGTGGAGGGAGTATGGAAAGAAGCGGTCGTATCTCAGGCCCCGGGGCCACTTAATTGACGCGCGGCGGAGTCCGTGACACTCGGCGACCCCCCCGTGGCTGTGGACTCCGCATGCGGAATCGGGGGCTCCATCTGTCGCTGGCTCTCGTCACGAGGAGGCAGGAGCCGCGATTTCTCAGGCCGCGCGTGTCCGGCCACGGAAATGGCAAACACGTCTGCGGAACAACGCACGGCCCCTGATGCGCAGCGGTTGCGCACCAGTGATCTTTAATCTTTACCCTCTGACCTTTTGTCCGGCTATTTCTTATCCGCGGGTCACGGGAAGAACTTGTCAACTAACGGGGCCCGGATACCACTTATGCGAATAATTAGCGGTAGTGCGCTTTTACGAGCTCGCACCTTTTTATCGCTCCCTAGCATCTCTCTTTGTTTACATACGCGCACTCGACTATTTACGTATTATATTGCGACTGGAAGCCTAGTCGTGATTGGATAATTTTCCTATATTCTACGAGTTATATATCAAACCGACCATATATAAAATAATACGTCGCTGAACAGTCTAATTATTCTATTTTCTCCAACAAACATTACATTGTGTTATTAAAAAGGAAAATCTTGCATTATTTTAAAGTTGATGGATTTTCCAAATTCAAAATAGTATGGAAGGAACGATGGGGTTAATCGTGCTATTATTTTCCTCAAATTCCTAAACTTTTTGTATTTTATGGAAAATAAAATCGATTAGTCAAGAAATAACATGTATGTGTAGATATGTGTTGTGATAATTAAAATTATATTTCTATCGTATATAGAGAGAAGTAAGGGTAATTATTAATTAGGTTAAGAACTTAAAATAGAGCTATCGAAGTAGGGCTTTCATAACGAGTTATCGATGTAAAGAAACAAAGGAGCTCTCGTTAATGCTCGTATAGTTTTTCAAAGAAATAGTCTTCAATTACAATTAACATTGCTAATATTAATGATAATATATGTATAAATATATAGATAGGATGTAATTTGATAGGTTTTGCGCGATAACACCCACATCAAATGTAAAATGTTATATTGCACGCCATATGAATTATACAACCTTCGGATTAAGAATTAATATCAAGATATGGTAAGGGCCTTAGCATAATGGATAAAAATAAAACCGAAGGTAATTCACATCGTCGAGCAACTTGATAATGTAAAAAGAATCGAAAATGGAACGGTTTGGTCGTTAATGAAAAGACGAAGGGGGTGACGACTAGAACGAACGGTCGGTTCCCTCGCTGCTATCGCTAAACCTATCGTTTGCTTCCCATATCTCTCTCCCATCCGAACCAAAATCGGACTGTGTACACCAGGTGCGCAAGGCAATACTTAGGTTGCGAGCGTCAGTGGATAGATCGAGATCGATAGATTCTCGAGCCTATTTACCTTGAGCAAACTCACAAGATTGCAAGCGAGCGCGGGTACACTTACAGGAATTTATGGTAACCGGAAGTATAATAATACACCGCACTCGTGTGCGTATGTGATTAACGCGTTAGTAAGCGCTTTTTTACGTGCGTGCGTGCGTGATTACCGTAGATTTTACATATAGACCATACTATGCGTGTGTGGGTGCGCGTGTATGCATATGAATCATATTTACAACAGAGATGCTAAAGACAGACAGGCAGCGAGCGGCAAAGGGGGATGGGGATGGGGGGGGGAGAGGCATCTTGTCTCGAAACATAGAAAAAAGAATGGAAAAGAAGTTAGAGCGAGAAATCCCCCCACGACGGAGATCGTGCCGTGATGATGCCTGAGATGAGGGCTTAGCGTGGCCGCACGACGTAGAAAGAGAAAGAGAGAGCTCCCATTCTTTCTCTCATTTTTTCTCTCTTGCCGACCCTGTACACATATCCTCCAAGTGTGTGGGATGCTCCTGAGGGAGATGAAAAAGAGCGAAAAACAAAATAAAAAAGAGAATGACGGTGGGTGGGAGACTGTACCATAATTCCGGCATGTATATCCGAAATAAAGTAGAGAGTCAGCGAGGCTTACGCGTATGGGAAGAGTCGAGAAAACGAAAAAATATGGACTCGATGTACGAGAATGGAAGGTGAAAGAGAGAGTAAGTGAGAGAGAGAGAGAGAGAGAGAGAGAGAATAATTGAGGGAAGAGAGTGAGTGACTAAACGTAGCGTAGCGGGAGGTGGAGGCGGCGAAAGAGGATGTTGAAGACGATGGCGAAGGAGGAAGGAATAGTTTGCTCTGGATTCCAAGCATGACCCCGTGCTGACCTGGCGCGAACATCTCTGAGCATCTCTCTTTCTTTCTTTCCTCTCTCCATCTCGCTCGCTTGCTCGCTCTCTCTCTCTCTCTCTCTCTCTCTCTCTCTGTATCTATCTATCTATCTCTTTTCCATTGCCCTCTCCGCAATTATGCCTCTATCTTCTCTTCTTCTTTGCTATTGAGCATATCTCTCTCTCTCTCTCTCTCTCTCTCTCTCTCTCTTTCGCCATGAGATGTATCAAGTGATCGAGGAGAAGAGGCCACCGCGTACGAGTGATCAGTCCAAAGGAGACTATCTCTAGTGGAGTGGCCCGTACGTGAAGCATAGTGACTTCGCTGCTAAGATGAGAGAAAAAGGTATCTGCTACGTAAGCGTTTACATCTATTCATATACCTTGATGAGAATGAAGGAGAGGAAGCGAGAAAGGGAGAAGGGCAGTAAGTTATGGCACATGAAGTGGGTCGGGATTTGGGGGGGAAGGCACACGTAAAAGTTAAAAAGAAGAATGTCAAAAAGAGAAATAGCGAGTGGCGATGAGGGCGAGTGTGGGGAGGGGGTGGTGGTGGGGGTAGCGAGAGAGATAGAGCGAGGAAAGTAAGTAAACGGATAAGTGTTAATTATCGTAATAAAATTTAACATTCTAAAATGCTGTAAGATGCTACATAAGTATAATAAAAAAATTCATTTATAATAAATTGCATCTAAAATAACAAAATCACTAAATAAAGTAGTAATTTATAATAAACACCAAAAATGCACAATTTTATATACAGACATTTATATTTATTATAATAGTCATACTCTCATTCCTGCAAATAAACAATGTTGTCACAAATCTTATGAAATTGTATGTTACTTAAGCATCTTTCGATGAAACATAGATTAATCAATCGTAATGGGCTTTATTTTTCAAATTATCATAAGATCGATAATTAATAATATATATATTTTGAATAAAATTGAGAAATGTTACTGGAATGTATACAAAAATTCTTTGATATCCTTAAATTTGTTTTTTATAAGCAGTAATGAATAAATTATTATTGTTTTTTTTTTTTTTTGTTAATGGATAAATCAATATCAAATCCATGCGACAATGTTCATTGAATTATATTAATGATATATCTTTAAATTTGTAAATAAATTATCAAAAACTCGGTATACGCCAATTTAAGGAATATAAAGTAAAGTCTTATCGCAGTAATCTATACATTTATAGGGCTTAGATGTTCAAACGAAATTTCTAAGATTAGATTTCTCTTCAAACATCAATTAATTATATTTTTCCCCGCAGCTTTGAGGTTACTTATACCAAGTATATAGTATCGATGTAATTAATAAATACTATGTCAATCCATAAATGAAGTGTGTCAGTATAATGTAACATATATAGTACAAATATATTGATAGAGCATTAATAATATTCCATTAGTATACAGTCACTGACATGCACACGCACACGCACACGCACACACACACACACACACACACACACAGAGAGAGAGAGAGAGAGAGAGAGAGAGAGCACATATACTGTTTTGTATTTGAAATATACGTGTTAATCGAAAACTTAATATTGTAACGATAAATTATTAAATAATTAGTTGTGATACCAATTAAATCATATAATCAGTGTATTAATTTCTAAAGTATAATGACATAAAATCATTTATCTTAGCCAATTGTGATATCTTGTTTTAATGAAAGAAAACTATCAGTTATAATAATTTCAAATATATAAGAGTAAAAGCTCGTAATATTTAGGACGATGGGAAATATCGTTAAAGCACGCGTTAATTTAACAAATATATCATTTTAATTTTTTCATACATATGGTTGGTAATAAGGTATATTTAATTTCACATAGTAGATACCGAATTATTAATACGCAAGTCTCGAGTTTTCAACTGTAACATTTTTAATACTATATTAGTGTTATTGTAATGTAATGAAATTCCTGTATTATGTTTTGGATGAATAAAATTACGGAAGTAAAGAAATAGGTAATTACATACAGATTTACAGTTTATTTGTACAGTTTAAATTTATATTGTATGAAATTGAAACGGAATGAAGATTAAATTAAAGAACAAATTTAGAGAAGAATTAAGTATATTAAGAGATTAGTTTTAGTAAATAAATTAGCCGGTAAATTCATTAAAAAATTAAGGAAAAAGGTATTGCCGAATTAAGCATCTGTAATGGTAATATGGATCATTTATTTTAAGGAAATTTAAAATTAAAAATAAAATAAAAGCAAATGACGGGGGGGGGGGGAAAAAAAGCTCTTTTAAATATCTATCGAAATAAACTCATAGAAGTACATATGTTTTTCTTTATTAATGTTAATGCAGCATAATATGAAATTAAAAGAGGGAAAAAAATTCTTCACAAGTCTATTGAAATTTACGAATAGCCATAATTCGAGAATAACGTGTATGCACATTGGAAAGCTTAATTCGCAAATTATTCATTTATTTTCAATAGTATTTTTTCAATGACTGAATGATCGATACGATAAATCGATATGCTTTATGAATATTCGTTAGTTTTAAATTTATATTAAGAGTTTACATAATGACTAACGATATTCTAACGAAACGTAATTTCTTCGATCTAAATTTAAAATCTAAATGAAATTAAATTTCTAAATTCAAAAATTAAAATTCGACAAATCCAAAAGAGAAAAGAACATGAAACATGTTACCCGAAATTCTTATTTGTCCTCATTATAATACGTTATATTAAAAAAAATACCGTTAGAGTTATTGAAAAGATATAAATAAAGTTTGTAAAAATGATAAGAGTGAATAATTAATTGCATCTACAGTAGGAATTTTATATAATTTTCATTCGAATTCTAATGTTTACAAAAATAAAAATTAACTTACAATTTTGCATTTGTAAAATTATGTTATTTAATGTAAGTTTGAGTTGTAGTAGTTACGTTAAATGAATACATAAGCGTAGATACTTTAGTGACAATTGAATATTATTAATTTAATGCTTTTCCAACGTGTTTTGCTTGTCTAAAAGGGAGAAAATATTATCATCGATAAGAGGATATCGAGAAATAAAACAAAAAAATTATGCCATTAAATATTATGTTAACGAGTGTTGGTAAAGACATTGAGATTGAAATAAAAAGTTGAAGTAACACGCGCGGGCACGGGTGTATCGGTTGAATTCAATTTATAAATACAATTATATTGCAGAAATATTGTTTCATCTCTACTTATTTTATGCATATCATTGTTCATTTAGTCTCACATTACGGAACATTTATCCAAGCCTCTCTCATTAAAATAAATAAGAAAATATGACATTATAATAATCAGAAAGCATATGAACAACAAATGAACATAAGAAGCCGTTATAGAGAAAGGATAATATTAGCACTCGTTTATTTATCGAAGAATCCTTTTAATAATTTAAACTAAACGACAATATGTAAATTCTACGAGTCCTAAAGTAGACAACAAATTAATATAAGAAATATCTAAGGTATACCCTGGCATACAAATGCCTAACAGTAATAATATGTGAAAAACATATTATCCTCAATGCCAAGCTGGAATATTAATTTTCGAGGGAAGGCAAGCGATTGCCGCTAATTCGAGAATCTCCTTAAAGCACGCGAAGCAAATAGTTAGTGAAAAATTAGGGGAAATGTCGTAGGAGGGAAGGAGCTCGTATTAAACGTTATTATAATGGCTGGCTAAGCGCGTAAATTGTCGTTACCCGTAAACCGAACGATCTAGCAGCCGCGAGCGCTTTGAAAATGCGCGAGAGACGCAGGGACAGGAAGCGGCAGGACCACCTTGATTCCATAAACTCGCATAATCAATTCGCCGCATCCGCGTTCCCCGATTCGTGCGGATATTCCGTCCCGATCGCGAGGAGCGTAAAAAAAGCGATGTGGTAGGAGGTGGTGGGGGTGGGAGTGTCGCGAGCTACCGTGAGCCGCGGTAATCGAGGGGTAATTTGCGCTCCTCCGACCCCTACCCGGCCCCCGTCCCCGCCCCCCGCACCCGGTAAGATTCCAGCGACATTTTGTTATCGGGTCAACATTTTGCGAGTAGGTAGCTAACTCCGGGGTCGCCAACCTCGGCTAGGCAAAGCATCCACGCAGCCCGGCTGCGACACCGAGCACCGACATCTCCCCGCAATTCTCACGACACTTCCACTGCTTTTCGCGGAATGACAATGCCAAGAGACGAGCCATCGCGCTAATCGCCACGGCGCCTCGGTCACCGCAATTATTGCCACTTGGCGATACCTCACTCCCTCGCTTCCATCTATTTTTAACCTGACATCTTCTCGCTCTCGGACTACCTTTCCCATTACTTTATCATCAAACCAAACTAACTCAAAAATCTGATATCACGTGATTATTGCCAATTCTGCAATTCTGTATGGTAAAGAATATATCGAAGATTATGTAAAAAGCGATGAAGTAAGTAAACAGTTTGAGGTCTAATAAAATTTTAAAAAACGCTTCCTTACAGCTCCGTGCCCTACTCATATATGAAATTTACGTACATTAAAGGCAATTAATGTATATTTAATATATATATATATATATATATATATATATATATATATATATGTGTGTGTAATATAACTATGAAGAATTTCAAATGTGCTTTAAATTTTTTTATTTTCTATTATCTTTCATTCCATTGTACCACGTACAATATTACTTTTCACTGATAATAAATTTGCCTATTAATAATGCTGTATTACATATTTATAAAATTATATTATATATTCGGACATTGAGAATCGATGGAATTGGCTTTCTTATTCCAGTTTTCTTCTTCCATATGATTCAATTAGCTTCAAAATTACATGTACCTAAGCGAATGAAAAAAATGGTTATATATCTAATTTTACAAATTCAAAATTTAATAATTATATTGGAGAAGTTGTGTCTGTCGATTGATCGATAAATTGAATTAAGTTGAGAATGCTTTTAATTTTCTTCTAATAATAGTACAAATAAATTATCGAATATTATTTTGATGCTATTTATATCATGATATCTGAGAATGTAGTAACTCATAATGTATTGACAATTATAATATATTAAAAAAGAAAAAAAGAAAAAAAAAAGAAAATCAACATTACGACTTTTCAGAGAGCATTGCAATATTCAAGAACGATTAAAAAATCTTGAAAAAAAAATATATATAGTATATTAAAAAAAAAATTTTATGATAAAACTGAATATTAAGCTGAAAAACATTATTTAGCGCATAAAGAGATAAATGTATGATAAAGATAGATATTAGGCGAAAAAATTTTTTAATAAATGAAATGTAAATGAATAAATGAATAAAAGCTGAACCAATTTGAGGTATCTTTTTCATCAAATCATCAAATTAATATAATAATTCTATGATGATGCTTCTTACAATTATTATAAAAGACGTTTGCTTTATGGCGTAAGAAATATTGTTCACTTCTTTCCCAAATCATAAAGAAGCAATGTAATTCCTTTTATTTACATACCTTGCAAATTGTACAGTATTCGTGTATACGGCGGCGTTGATGAAAGCATTAAGATTTCATTATGATCCCTAAACGACTACTCATAATGGTTATTATCAACCTCCGTATCACAATCACGATATACTTCACTTAATTAGTAGTCAGCTCAGATTGACATTTTTTTATTACGGAGTATTTGTTGCAAATATTCATTAAATTAGTCGCTTCTTTAGGATACTTGAACAACGTATACGCAAATTTTTTAATTTAATTTCAACCTTTTACCATTTATAGAATATCGTAAATCAAACAATAACAGAATGCAGAAAAAAAGCTTCGGAATATTATACATTAAATGCTAGATTTACATCTTGAAGATACTGATAACAAAATACTATAATACATAGCATAATAATTGCAGAGAAAATGGCGTTAATAATAAATTATCTACATTTTTAACTTTATCAGAATGTATGGAAATTATGCGATTATAGTAGATCAATTTTTTATATAAATATTTTATGTTTAGCCATTTTACGTGAAAATGGTGACTGATTTATTTCCTAATTGAAATTGTCCTTAATTCGAATGTGTTTGTATTCCGAATTAATAGTGTATAACTCAAAATTATTTGAGTTTATAAGCACCGGATTAATAAATATCTTGGTAAACAAAGTCTTATATTTAAACATAAAAATAACAGTCTCTTTATAGTCTATTTGATAGCAGATTTCAAAATAACAATGGAATTTTTAATGTTCAACTGAAAATATTAAAATTATGATAAAGATCATCTTGAGAAAATTTATAGCAGACAAGAATTTACAGTCTATGTTTTTTATTTACCATATTATCAACTATATATATATATATATATATATATATATATTCTTTTTAATTACTTACAATACTCTAAGCTTTATTATATTTCTCCACTCATACTTTAATAATGATAGTTTTGATATAAATACTAATTATAACAATATATGAATATATATATATATATATATATATATATATCTATGAAAGCGCTCATGAGTGTGTACAATATTTAAAAGATTTAGACGATAATATGAAAGGTCTTGAATGAAACCACTAAAAATCAACAATTAAACATAACATTGAATTAAATGAACGGTTTGAGTCTCATCAGAATATCATATATAATATATAATAAACTTTGTTAAAAATGACAAAATGTTATAATTCATATTTTTTTAATTTTATTTGTTTTAATTTAAATTTAAGTTTTATTTCAACATTTACTTTATTTATAATTAATATATATCATGTATAATATAAATAATGATAATTCTACTGTATTACTACAAACGATCTTACAGATTTTGATAAATTAATTATTATTTTTTTTTAAATATATATACAAATTTAACTTTAAACCTAAAAATGTATATGATATAGTTGTAGATGCATAAAAAATTTCATCAGCTTCTACTCGGAAATAATACATTAACATAATAAATATATGTCACAAACTATAATGCAATACGTTTAATCGCTATTGGGATTTTGGTAATCATATTTTGAATATAACATAAATTAAAATTGTAAAGTAATAATGGTAAGGTGCTTTTTTTTAAAAAACAAAAGACATAAGATAGAAAATGTAAATTAAATGAACGTAGCATAATCGACCTGTTTTCGAATATTATAAGAAAAGTTTAATTATTCTTACTGTTTACAAATACATTATTCATCTGTAAATTCTTTTTATATTATCTTTTATATATTTATAACAAAACATTTTTCTATAGGTGATTGGCTTCAATTGCTGCTTTCTATTAACATATGCCATAAGCCACATTTTGAGTTGCATTTTCAAAATATGTTGACATAAGAATTATAGACATAAAACATTGATGAAAGTAATTAACATATTGAAGAATTTTCATGTATATAAATCTTCTTCTTAAAATGAAATGCTAAAATTATCTAATATATTTGTGTTGAGATAAAAGTATAATGTTCAACTGTCGTAAATGAAGATCAATCTACACGAAGTATTGTAAATTTAATTCACGTCATAAAACATGAATAATTATGTCGTCAAGTGCAAAATATTCACAACGTATCGCGAACTCTTTATCATTAGTTTATCAAGATTCAGTTTATCGTCGTAGCAGAAGAAGTAGAAGAAGAAGAAGAAGAAGAAGAAGAAGAAGAAGAAGAAGAAGAAGAAGAAGAAGAAGAAGAAGAAGAAGAAGAAGAAGAAGAAGAAGAAGAAGAAGAAGAAGAAGAAGAAGAAGAAGAAGAAGAAGAAGAAGAAGAAGAAGAAGAAGAAGAAGAAGAAGAAGAAGAAGAAGAAGAAGAAGAAGAAGAAGAAGAAGAAGAAGAAGAAGAAGAAGAAGAAGAAGAAGAAGAAGAAGAAGAAGAAGAAGAAGAAGAAGAAGAAGAAGAAGAAGAAGAAGAAGAAGAAGAAGAAGAAGAAGAAGAAGAAGAAGAAGAAGAAGAAGAAGAAGAAGAAGAAGAAGAAGAAGAAGAAGAAGAAGAAGAAGAAGAAGAAGAAGAAGAAGAAGAAGAAGAAGAAGAAGAAGAAGAAGAAGAAGAAGAAGAAGAAGAAGAAGAAGAAGAAGAAGAAGAAGAAGAAGAAGAAGAAGAAGAAGAAGAAGAAGAAGAAGAAGAAGAAGAAGAAGAAGAAGAAGAAGAAGAAGAAGAAGAAGAAGAAGAAGAAGAAGAAGAAGAAGAAGAAGAAGAAGAAGAAGAAGAAGAAGAAGAAGAAGAAGAAGAAGAAGAAGAAGAAGAAGAAGAAGAAGAAGAAGAAGAAGAAGAAGAAGAAGAAGAAGAAGAAGAAGAAGAAGAAGAAGAAGAAGAAGAAGAAGAAGAAGAAGAAGAAGAAGAAGAAGAAGAAGAAGAAGAAGAAGAAGAAGAAGAAGAAGAAGAAGAAGAAGAAGAAGAAGAAGAAGAAGAAGAAGAAGAAGAAGAAGAAGAAGAAGAAGAAGATGAAGAAGAAGATGAAGAAGAAGAAGATGATGATGAAGAAGAAGATGATGAAGATGTAGAAGAAGATGAAGAAGAAGATGAAGAAGAATGTGGAAAAGAATCTTTAGCACTTGGGACGGGAATATATCATTGAAGCAACACTTCAACTCGACTTATCTATCTTATCTTTTCAGATACGTAAACAATTCGTAATAAGTGCATTGAAAAGTTCTAAATTTCCATACGTAATTGTTAATGTTGCTCGAGTTTTATGAAACTAAGTGTTCAATAATAGAAAGGGAGAAATCAGTGAGTGCGGATGGGTAGTTTTAAAGTTTCAACTGCAGAACGTCCTTAGTCATAAATTCAAATGCGCTTCATCAAGACCGAGGCAGCGCAATTTGTGGATGGAGCTTCCATATTAAACACTAAATTGTTAATTCTACGCGGAGTATGTCGACATCATAAAGATGGAAGCAAATCATAACGATGGCGTCCACATCTATTTGTTATTAGCGGCGGGTGGGGGAGTCCACCGCTCAATAAAAATAGCCGATCAAATGAATCAAATAACTCGATCTTCATATATTTTCAACGATTATCTACTTTGAGCATATTATCTATGGATTCACTAAAGCATTTTTCTCAGATACTCGAAAGAGTATAATCAATACATCTTTATCATCTAATTAATAATAATTAGATTCTAAAAATACTTGTGTTTAAGCTTTTATGCTGTGAAATATTCATAATACTTATATTTTTCTATATAATCTATATACTTATATTACTATATTAATATTAACTTTTCTTTTTAATTTTCATTTTTATATAATTTTAGCAGTCGCGAATGAACTTGGCGATCTTGAACTATTTTGCTTCAATATCGGTACATAAAATTCTATTATTTATAACAACAATGCAAACAATTTTCTATTGCTCATCCGGATTTAGCGTATTCATAACTTTCGAAGAAATGTTTTCCTGTGGCATCAGTTATTATAATAATCATTGTTTGTTTAATATTTACAAGTACTTTGAAATTCTTAGATATTTTAGCATATTTTATTTTTTTGAGTAATGTATAATTTATTCATACTTGATTTATCAATTTATTTTTACTTTAGAAATAAATATTTCTATAATATTCATAACCGTCTAAGATTTATTACTTGAATGTAATTAAATCATTTTGTAAAAAATATATTATAAGTGATATTAGATAAGTGATATGAAATCAATTATTCAAAAATAAATAATAAAATTCCATATATTATAATAATAGAATAAAATATTTAAAATCAACGAATTTTTATACGAAATTGATATAGGGCATCGTTAATTCTGCTATTCGTGCCAATATGTCTTCTTACAAAGTTTTTTATTCATTTTTTTTATTTATTTTTTTTATTTTTTATTTTTGCTCTATAATGCCCTCATAATTCTTATTTTTTGTCTGAATGAGATTAATTCAAATTACTATTCATTAGGATAAGTTTCCCTTAATAATTTCATAAATTATCAAGTACCTCTATTTATAATTACTATAGAAATAAAAATTACTATAAATAAAACATTATATTAAACAAATAAAATCAATTTTAACTATTTAATAAATTACAGATAAAAATTCGTTGATTTTAAATATTTTATTTTATTATTATAATATATGGAATGTTATTATTTATTTTTGAATAATTTCATCAAACCATATGTAAATAAAAAGTTTAAATAGATTTTTAGTAAATTAAACATTAGTATATTAGGTTTTTAATCACAACATACTTAGTTTTCGTTAAGAATCGTTTTCATAGTCACATGTCTAAGTATTCCCATAAGATATTTAAGTATTTCTTTGCAACTTATACAATTCCCTTTTCTAGTGCAAAATAATGATTAAAAAATTATACTTAAAGTATCCAATTATAATAGAGTACTCGTAAATTAATCAATGCTGTATAACAATAAGAGCAGCATAAGACAGATACGTTCATTCGCTTAGACAACATCTGTAATCGTAAGCCGCCAACGCGAAATTTCGAATGCAAACGACCTCATTGTCCCTAAATCGACTCCCCCCTTCCCACCGCCACAACCACCACGACCACCACCACCACCACCACCACCACTACGACCAGTAGCAGCAGCAGCAGCAGCAGCGCCTCTGCCGCAAAGTCCCATCCCCGCCACCCCAACCGCCCAACACACTGCCGTCATGAGCTTCTGAAATGAAGAAAGCCGTGCATTCGTTGAGTTACCGTACTCGGGAGTATCACAATTTTGCTCGTATGCTCGGGCTTCTTTATATCGGCGCGCCACTTCCCTGCAAATGCGCCGAGTTCGTCTCCTGCGTCGCTAAACTTTGCGAAGCCGCAATTTATGAGCAGTTTTGCTGACTTGCTCGTCCAACCATGACTGACTGGCGGTGGAAGACAAGCATCGTGGTCCGCGGTGGTGGTGGGGGCCGGGGCGGGTATTGGGGCGGTGGAGGCCCAGAAAGAGGCGAAAACGAGAAGTAACTCCGGTGCGAGTGCGTCGTCGTCGGAAAATGTACAACACCGAGCGGTAGCCGCATAAATCACGTATCGAATGCGCGGATGAGCGGCATTTATTTGCCGCGATATTAAGAATCGATCGCTCAGTCTGAATTATAACGACGGGAAACAGGATGAGACTTTGAGTATAATGTCTCTCACAAAATCCGAATCATCAATTTGTTGTTTAAAATCTATTATTATGGACGTGCAATTAATTGGCAATTTACGATGCTGCAATATTCAACCGCACGCGAATATGTAATCGAGTTCTTATGTTTGTACAAGTTGGAGAAAACGATTTGTTAATCATTCTAAGCAAATTTACTTACACATTATATCTTATTACGTTGATGATAATAATTCAAACAAAAAAAAAAAAAAAATGTATACAAAATTTGTTTTAAATTATCTAGATAAAAAGGTGAAAGTATTTTTCGTAATCAGAGTAGTTTAAGCCAAACTTACACGATTCGGTTGAGCAATTAGCAAATTGAAAAAATTTTACATATGAATAATTATTGCCATTGAAAGTGACTGATAAACGGCAATTTACGCAGAGTAAATGTTAATTGAATGACAAAAATAAAAAATACGAAATAAAACTATTTTGTGTATTGAATTGAAATTTTACTACTCAAATGGAAATATTTAGGAAATATTTCACCCTTTAAGTGATATCATTGATCTAATGATCGTTGAATAAAAACATTCCAACGTAAAAATAACGTACATGACTATTATTTACTATCGCATTTATATTGTAATACCAATGAAAAATTTGGTAATTATTTTTTCGTATTATCCTATTATTCGGATGGATTATTATAGTTTGTAATTATTTAATTTACGTAAGCATTTATATAAATATAAATACGCTATATATTGTGACTCTTCGAGAGTTTGTTATTAGGCTTAAAGCTCCCGACTACTATCATTTAATCATAATAGTAAATTATTATTAAAATAAATGTTACTCATAAATTTCCGTGATAATTACAATGACGTTCGTCCTCCCATCTGTTTTAACACACCTTTTCGAATTTAATTCCAATACAGCAGAGAAATTAAAACAATTGTTAAATAGTAACACTTTTAATCTCGTGTATGTACTCAGTTTTATCACTGGTGAGGAATGCAAATTCTCGGAAATTTTAAAATTCTGTAAAAAGCATTTCTAAACACTGATAATGGCTTACAAGCGTTTTTTTTTTTTTTCGTCGCGGTACTTTTCTCGAGTCGTAGGGAGCTGAATATCACCGAGGACCACCTGCAATGCAACTACGCCCATTCCCTTTTTTTTCAGTGCTTGATTTTTCTTCTTTATCTCTTAATTTTTCAGCCATAAAAATAACGGAGCCCGAATTTCCATCACTGCATGAGATTCAAAAGATTTAATACGTAATTTTTTTTTTTTTTTTTTTCCTTTTCTTTTTATTTTTATATAAATATATTTTTTAAACAATATATAAAGGAATATTTATAAAAACAACCAAATTTTTTTCATAACACTGACTACAATAAGATTTAATAACTATGCATTTTATTCATACAATGACAATAAGAATTATTATAATTTTAAGCGATAGAAAAATAATGAATATCCATGAAGTAAACTATAATTAAACAAAATTCTTAAGTAATCGAATAATATATTAAATATTTGTCTTTTCTTTTAAACTCGACGTATTCTATAAAAATTCTTTTTTATCCTAATATTTTTATTGCAATGAGTCTCAATATCGATGAGCATGGATATAAATATAATAGAAAATCAAAATAATATCAAAAGTTATGAATTTATTTAGAAGCATAAAGTTGCGATTTGGCACTCATTATTAATCAAGCATTTTAAGTTATTTTTGTACTTGGTCATGTATATATATATATATATATATATATATATATATATATATATAAAATATTAAAACAAGATAAAAATATTACTATCCTTGTTAAGCTTTCGATAAATACTAGTCATTTTAATTCAAATAATTGACATTTTCAAATACTTAAATGAATTTTGAAGTAATTGAAGGAAAATGAATAATTTTTCACTCAAAATTTCTCGAATTTACTTTTAAAGACTAGTCATCTTGATTTTTTTACTTTTATTATTTTATTATATGTCTTAATCTTATGAATTATTCTTCTTATATTATAAATATGATAAAAGAGAACATTATTTTAAATAAGCTTTTTAAAGAGTGGTTTAAAAGAATTAATTTTCAAAAGCGCACTCTAATAAATAAATATTTTTCTAAATATAATACGCTCAAGTCTTAATGTAATAAATTAAAAATCACAATAATTATTTCATTGCAAAATTTAAGCTTTAATTATAAATCGACTCCATTCATTTTGTACTAACGTAAGAGAAAAAAATAGAAAAAAATGAATCGTGTACGAGACAAGTGAGAATTCAAATATATGGCTAGCATATTTATATAATTCAAGAAGAAAAAATCAAAATGGTTTCTTCAAAGAGGTATTCCGATTGATGAAACTTAAGTTGCGTATAAATATATTGGTTTACAAATGTAATGTTACTGTTCAATCTTAAATGCTTACGAGTAAATACATTATAATCGCATTCGATTAAATTATAAAAAATTTTGTTTTTCGAGCACTCTATGTTTGCCAAACTTTTCACAAACTACGTTATACGCATCTAATGAATATTCATAATGTTATTTTACAAGATATTTTTATAATATAAAATTTTGAAATAAACTGTTCCCAAACTATAATATATATATATATATATATATATATATATATATATATATATATATATATATATAGTATAGGATATATATTGTTTCTCCATATCTATTATTTTACAATATAAATCATCACAAATTGGTATTGCCTTTCTTTTGACGTTAAACTGAAAAATAAAATGAAATTATTACTACATCGTAAAGTATACGTGTTAGAGAAAAAAGTCTACACTTATTAATTAAATGAACTGGAATAAAGTAATAAATCTTTTTTATTCATAATTTTGCAATACCAAATGTCACTATGAGCTTGCGGTTAACCTTAAAATACATCAAGAAAATTCCTTAACTATAAGTGTGTGTACCACAAGCCTGACGTAAGCTTGTGAACGGACAGACAACGATAAAAGCTGTGATCATTATTAACTTTAAAAAATTTCTTAGTTTATGACTTTTTTTGTTTTTTGTTTTTTTGTTTTTTTTTTTGTTTTTTTTTTTTAATATAAATCTGAAATTTAATTGATTTACGTCGTACAAAACGTGTAGAAAAGTAGACGTATATTTTTGTCGAACGGATAAGCTTCTCCTACTCTTATATTATTATTAAATTAAACAATCTTAATTAGTTGCTGTACACAAGTGATTATGAGGATGAAAACAATAAATAATAAATCTTATTTAAATTTAAAAATAGTTATCTTATAGTTACAAGTGTTTAATAACTTTTAATATGAAACCAAGTAAGTAATACTTGAATATTGAATATCTTCTAATCAAGCAGCTTAAAAACACATTTGTTAATATTATTTTTCAATGCAAATAAATGTTAATACATATGTATAATATTCGTATAGATATTGTCGATATTAATTTAAAAAATATTTTCTACGGCAATGTGCTTAGGCAATGTTCTCTAACTACGTAAATCACGTATGATTATACTATTAAAAACAAGTGACTTAATGGTCCATTCTATTCACCATTCTGACCTTGAGCAATCACTACACACCTGTAAATTTTCTCATTCAATCATAATTTCTCATTTTTTCAAAATATTTGTGATTATTAATATATAGAGTATTGTGTAATTATGTAGCATTAAAGGTGACATTATTGTATGTCACTTTATCCGAATTACTAGAGAAATTTGTACAACTGTATGATATGTAGTATATTTAATAAATTTTAAGTATACAAAACCTATCATACCTACGACTTATATGTGCGATAAAAGTTTTACAATCATATGATATGCTTTTATTACATAACACTTTCACTTACTTCCCTCGAGTTCCATTAATAAAAATTCTTAATTTAATTTTATAGTATTGCTTTTAAAAATTATATATACTATTCACATTACTGTATCAATTAGTTGGTTATATCTAAATATACAAAAGTATGTATATATACATACATACATACATACATATATATATATATATATATATATATATATATATATTATTCATCGATTATATCGTTTAGTACTTACGAGCCAATAAAATATAAAAAAGATCGTATAAAAAAAACCTTAATATTTATTTTTAAGTTAGTTAATTGTAACTTCAAAAAATTTTCTTTCAAACCAATTGATCTCCACGTACTTTTATGACAATGATGCACCGGAAAATTCTACTTTTATGATTACCATTGATATCGTTCGTATTGTTATATCAGTATCATCATTATCTCTCTATCTAAATATTAATTTAAACCCGACCATTAGCCTTATACTCATTATTATTTTGATCTTGATTGAATATACAATTTCTAGTCAGCAAATAATGGGATTGAAGAAAACAGTAGAACAAAGTATGGAAACTGTTAAACCATGAAGATTGTTAAATAGCATCTGACTAAGGATAGCCGAAGTATTAAAGCGATGGTAGAATTAAAGCTCGCCTTCCGAGAACAGACAAAGCTCTCACTTTCTATGATAGAGATAGACAGACACTGTTGATTCCACTAAATTGTGTGATGTTAAGATTTTCACAGCACTGTCGTGATATATGAAAATAGGAGGGTACAAAGCGCCTAAATAGGGAACATTATTTTTATAAGAACAATTATTCATATATCACGGCAAGAAAGGACAGTACGACTATATTACGTTCGATGAAATTGACTAGATGAATATTATGGTAAAAACATGTTGATGTGCCAGTGAAACGTTATGAAAAAACCGAGCGTAAAGGATCATTTTTGCAGTAGCCAGATCCCTCTGAATCCATTAGATAAACTTATCTGTTTCTGAAACTTCTCGAACGTGTAAAATAATATAGAATATCTAGGTTTTGACGTCCTCCTTGTATAATATAAACAAACTGACTCGAATTAAGCGTTCTTGACGTATTTGTCACACTATTTGCGATTCTCTGGAGTTTTTGGCGAAAGTATTACGACTAAACTCTGCTCGATATTCAATATTCCTGTTTTTCTATGCAACATTGTTTCATTAGTACATATTATAAAATGAGCCTGCGGATATAAAGCAAATAAAGTTTATTTTCGAAATAGTCGATTGTTACTTCTACAATTCTTCGAGTTTATATTCATCTTTCCGCATATCCATTGGCTTCTGCCATGATACTTTAAGATATTAAATATTTTCAAATATCGATATAATTTATGCAGTTAATTTATGCCAACCAATGACACGTAAAGACAAATATATATTTAATTTGTCAATTAGACAAAAACTGTAGAAATAAACAATGGAGTTTATCTCAAGTAGTACAATTTTTACATTCCATACTGCTACGACGCGCATACATCGGATAATACTCAATATCATTAAATTACGATGTTGTAATAACAAATACGTAGCAATCAATTGTTGAGAGTAATGTTTCAAGGTACAATATACATATACTATTTAAGAAAAGTAGCTGTAATGGCTGCCAAATTCTTTAGATATTTCATCTAATATGTTCTTCGCTTTTTCAATACTTATTACATTCTATATATATATATATATATATATATATATATATTATATATATATATATATGCTTTTATAGACGTTATCTTACACATTTATCCGTTACACGAGCTTCATACAATTCATACAATTAAGTCTACATAAAGTTTAAAGTTCAATCCATTCAATAAGTTTCGAATTATATAAATATTTATATATATATCCGATTTTAAATTTCACAATTATTAATGTTTAGAAACATTAATCTTATCTTTTAGTCTATATTAATATAAAAAAAAAATAGAAGAAAAGCACAAGCTAAATAGCATCTCAGATCATTCGATATATTTTTAATAAATAAACATTCATTTATGTACTTGAATTTCATATCTACGTAGAAAATTATGCATACAGTTGCATACTCCGTTCAGTAATAAATTCAACTTAATATAATGAAAACGTTGTAAAGACGCATCCGCTCTCTGTAAAATATAGACAGTAATGCACATAGCTTTAAAGTATATAAGATATAAATATATATATATATATATATATATATATACATATACTAAATTTTATAATTATAAAACATAATATGGTGGTAAATAAGAGTAAACGAATACGGTATAATAAATAATATTTGCAGTAAGGCAATATTTGCTTTACGTGGCAGCCTTGGCCTACAATTATTATTATACTTTTCATTATTCTTTGATTTATATTTTTCAAGGTAAAAATTCTATTTCAAAGAGCAATTCTCCAGTAAAATATAAATAGAAAGTGAAGAAAGCGATTGGTTTGATTGAGACTCAAAGTAACCTACAACTACAATCGTCGAAAAAGGGGAAACTTTACGTCGATACCGTGGCGCAATTAGACATCTACGAGGTACACACTCAAGCTACATAAATCACATTGCCGTCGTTAGAAAAAGAAGAAAAGAGAAAAAAAGTCAGCCCTTATCCTCTATCTCTCCGTCACTGCAACGACAAAGTACGCAAGAAAAGGATCGGAAAAGGCCGCGATAAAAGAGCTCGAAAGCTCGATGGTTGAAGATTGGGGGGGGGGGGGGGGCAAAAGAGGAGCCCTGCCCGGCTGCCCCTCGACATCCGGCGATTCGACAGACGGAGCCACTGGGAAATGTGTCGAAGCGACGGTCGTCGTCGTCGTGGGTAACGGCAGCAGTCGGCCGAGCAGTTAAAAGGACGCAGTGCCAGGAAGGAAACGAGCCTCGCCAGGAGCGACTAAGTGAGTTAACGCGCCCCGGCTCTTGGAAAGAGTAGTAAAGGACATCGCACTCGACGCGAAGGGACTCGAGGAAGGAGAAAAGGCTTTCACGGGACGACTGAACCCCCCCCCCCCTACCCGCTGAGAACACGAGGGACAATAACTGCGCGAGGACGACTGCGTTTTGGCCCCAACGACCCGCTCCTGTGCACTTGACAACCCAAACGAGTATATGCGAACCCACGGCCCTGTTTTCAACCCGGTGACTACCGTATCAAAAACCCACCCACGCTGGCTCGTTGTACTTATTTATCCTCGACTACGACCCGCGCCTACGTCGGCTAAAAACCGACCCTAGAGGGAAAATGCGTGAGAGCTTGGCTGCTTCTGCTTGACTAGTAAAGCTTCGCACTGTCCCTTCTCCGTTTTTCCTCTCCTCAATCTTATTTCGTATACCCGCCTCGATGTCGATATACGTGCGTGCGTGTGTGTGCCTAAACGCGTATTGGTCGTTGTAGTAAATTTAAGCGTGTAAACGAGATGTATCTTGGATGCAAAAGATCGAACAATACTTTTATATTTTGCTGCTTTACTTCCTTATGTTCAATCGACCCGATCCTTCGAATAGCCAATAGTGACATCGAGTATTTCATTAATACACGATCACTATCTATATCTTTATTTATGTATATATCTTTATTTTTAGAGGGAGTGTACGCTACAAGGATACAAAAGTCGTTCACTTATTTAAGAGTGATAAAAAAATAATGAAAATCGTTAAAACGATGCTCTGGCTTAGAACCAACGCCTACTGCATACTCTAAACGAACTGGAAACCGGCGAGAATAGAAAACTAAAAGCAGCACACTCATTGCAGTGCATTACACTACATTTTAAATCTTATGACTATTTATATCGTATAAGCTCCAATTGAATAATAAGTATTGCAAAGCAATCCCCTCAATAGCCTCAAGACGTGTATGCATAGTTAATACGAGAATGTATTTATTTACACGCGCATTGTCTGGTCCATATATAAAGCTATTGCTTACCAATTGCTGAGAGCATGTTTTCCTTATTGTTTTACTCGCTAAAGGTTTTGAAAATTATATCGCTCAATGAATTTATTATAGTGCACTTTAATAATATAAGTACACATATATTAAAAAATGGAATGTTAAGTATGGAATGGAATAAAAAGTATGACAAAAATCATTTATCAAGTATAATGAATGTGACATAAATGAATGTGTTTTTTTTTTTTTTTTTTTTTTTTTTTTTTTTTTTTTTTTTTAATTAACTTCCAAGGCAACATTATCATTTAATTATCGGCAAATATCTACAATTATTTGTATAATCGATAGAGCATTTAAAATTATAAATAACTTTAAAATTTGAAGAGTTCAGGTGGCTCACATTTGACATACGTTACATCAAAGAATGACAAAATAATAAATTTGAAGAGATATATTAATATAAATTAACAATTCCGAAACGGCTTAAAGAATGTGTAGAATTTTGCAAAGCCATTCATTAGCTTAGACGACAAATTTCCAATGAAATGTCATTGTATCTAATAATTAAGATTATTAAAAAAAAGAATATTTCATCAAGATTTTTTTTCAATCTTTTGTTTTAAAATATGATATTTAAAAAATAATAAAATCAGATGGATGTTTCTATATATACTAATATATATTAATATAAGTCAAGTAATGTTATGCATTCTAAAATTATTAAAAAATTTATTTTTAAAAACTTATTTTGTCTCGGATATTTAAATAGTCGATTAATTAATTAATACATCTATATGCCAATATTGTAATATTGTATAAACGTTGTAATAAATTTGTGTGTGTGTGCGTGTGTGTTTGTGTATTTATACCAAAAATAATAATTATCAGTCATAAAATTTGAAACATATATAATATATATAATAAAGTATAAATATACTTAAGAAATTAGACGAATAGTAAGTAATGTTAATAATTTAACAGAATTAAATCTATACACGTATGCACGTATGAAGGTTAGGACATGTGTTAGGGATCGATTATACACGCACATTGCATGTAATTAGCATTAATGTTCCAATATCCAAAATATCCTAAATATTCTAATAAAAATACTGATAAAATAGATCATCAAGTACTTTAATGTTGTTGATTCTCGTCATATCATTTATGCGTGCGCGCGCACGCGCACGCACACAAGAATTCGATGCCAATTTATGTAGCGTGGAGCTTCAACGGCACGATGCTCCCTTCAATAATTTCCTCCTTTTGTAAAGAGACCGTTGAACGTAAAAAAAACAGTAACAGTACGTAAAGAGGTTGAACAAGTAAAAGAAAGGAAAAATAACAATAATAGGTTAGCTGAAAGAGGATAAGAGACAAAACTAAGGTTGGCGCCTAATAAAATTATGAGTCGGTGCTAACAAGTACAAAAAAAAAAAAATAAAAGAAGAAAAAACCTTCAGAAAGGCGGCCCACGTTTTTCAAAAGCAGCTACAGCAGCCAGTCTCGTGACAGACAAACTGAGAGCGAAAAATAAGAGAAAGAGAAAGAAAAATGTTTCAAGTATACAAGAAGTAAAAGAAAAAATGGCAAGGGGAATGTATAAGACAATGAAAAATAGCATAAAGAGAAGATATACGGAGATACTGTAAATTTTTTAAAAACATCCGGTTAAAATAATTGGTTTTATTTTTATTTCTATGCTAAACTACTTATCACTATTATTTCTCTCGAGGTAAGAACATAGTTACAAATTATACAATATCCGAAATAAGCCAATAATTTATTATGCAAAACTAAACTATAAAGATCCGAATCTTTATATAATATTCAATAAAACGATAATGAGTTGTAACATCGAATATCACAATAATCGATCATTTTTAATTTCCATACTCAATATTTTAATTGAATATTATTTTGTATGAATGTAACTCTAATTATTATTTATGATTTTTTTTTGTCTTTTAGCTATTCTTTTCAAGTCTATTATAAAATATTGGATATTGTTATTCGATGTAAATGAAACAATTCTTGTTGATTTTATTCAGACGTGGAAATAATATTACGCTTTGCGGCAACAGATATTTCAAATTAATTCTTTCGAAGGATTAAAAATAGTTTTTGACACAAACGGGCTCAAGTATTTGTTATAATTCGTATTTAACTAAAATTGACATTAACACAAATACATTTCTGCACTAGAAATATAAGGTAATTTTTTTTTTTTTTTTTTTTTTTTTTTTTTTTTTTAGAACCAGGCTTCCAAAAGCCCATTTGTTACATTAAAGCATTTAATTTCCATCTCACATTATTTAAGATTAATTCAAATATAAAAAAATAAAATTATTGATAAGATATTATTGTGTATTGAGTGTTAAAAGCATTAAACGTAATTTTAAACAACAATACGTAATCTCGTTAAAATTAATACCGACACTTAACTATCCTACCTGTTAATTAAAACAGAATAAAATAAAAAAAATTAAAAAAACGGAAGTATAAGTTTCGCAAACGTCAAGGTATTCTAAGACATTTTAATATCAGCCACTTTAATATTTATAATTTAATATGCAAAATTAATTATAATATTTTCATTATATAATATTATATAATAAGAAAAGAAGAAATAATTACGATGCAAAATAAGAGCACAGCTAGAAATTTTCAGAGAGATGTGAAATTATTAGAAATCATAAGTAGATACACGTAGTGAGAGTAAACAACTATAAACAACGTACGAGGAATTTAATTTTCGGCGCGACGTAAACATAACAATAATCCATTTATAACAATTTCATAACGTTCAAGTACTTCAGCATTCGCTTATAAAATAACTAACTACTAACGCTCATTTCGCACTTTATTTCCTAAAATATTGACCATTTCAATTTTTAATTCTACCAACAAATTGAGCTTGATTATCCGTTCAGCTCTAAATTAGCTAAATTTGACGGACAATGACGAATTAAGAAGTTAGGATTAATTAATGACATAAGTAATGGCCATTGCTAGCATAAACATTGCCCTCATCGTGTGTCCACATGATGAAATTATGTGAAGCGATAATAAACTATTAGACTATGGCCGAAAGAAGAATTAAATTATTAACATTCCATGTTGCGTTGGGAAAAATAAATGGACTCGGAATATGGAAGAAGTTGGGAAGGCATTAGCTACATTGACGCGGAAAAGCTTGGCTAGGTGGATGGTGGGGGGGGGGGAGGGGGAGGGGAGGCTGCGCGCGGGATGTCTCGGCAAGTTATCTGGACGCCAAGAACTTATAGTTGGTAAATTGCGCCCCTTCCACCCCGAATCCCTCATTCACCATACAGCCTACAGACCCTAATTGAACACTATCCAATATTTTTCCTTGCGAAAAACAGCCGCATCAAGCACAGGCCGCGCCACATTTTCGATGGCTTTCGCTTCCCCTGCCCGACCTCGGCTGCCACCCCGCAAAAGGTCGAAGATCGCGTTCGAAGCGGCAGGGAAGGAACGAGGCAGTCAGGTCTGCCAGCCGGTGTGAACGAACTTTACGATTACGTGCCCGAAAGTTAGGTAGCCAGACGCATATTCGGGGTGCGTGCATGAGAAACCGACGACTAGCCTCGCTTCGCCTTCATACGCCCACACGTAAGCGCCCGAGCTCGCGCGCGTGTGTAAAAAAATTTATGCCCGCTCGTCGTAGGTGGGTGGGTGGGTGGGTGGATGGGTGCGTGCGTGCATGCGTGGCTGCGTGCGCGCGTAAACGTTGCGAGAATGCGAGAGACTCCTCCACGGTGCTGTATAAGAGAAGCACAAGAAAAACAGAGAGAAGACAAAAGAGGGTGCGAGAAAGAGTGAGAGAGAAACGAAAAAGAGAGAGGGAAATGGAGAGAGAGAGAGAGAGAGAGAGAGAGAGAGAGAGAGAGAGAGAGAGAGGAGAGAGAGGGAGGTAGGCGGGCGAGAGGGGTAAACGTTGCGAGAATGCGAGAGACTCCTCCACGGTGCTGTATAAGAGAAGCACAAGAAAAACAGAGAGAAGACAAAAGAGGGTGCGAGAAAGAGTGAGAGAGAAACGAAAAAGAGAGAGGGAAATGGAGAGAGAGAGAGAGAGAGAGAGAGAGAGAGAGAGAGAGAGAGAGAGAGAGAGAGGAGAGAGAGGTAGGGAGGCGCCCGAGAGTAGGAGATATTCGTCTGGGAGGGTGGGCTGCGTCTGGTGGCGCGACTTGACCTCGGTTGACCCGAAAGCCAAACCGAGTACGAGCGAGAGAGAACGGCAGATTCTTCTATCCTCTCCCTCAATCTCTCCCTCTCACACACACACACACACACACACACACACACTCACTCACTCACTCACTCACTCACTCACTCACTCACTCACTCTCTCCTCCGAGCCGCGCCGAATAACCTCCGCGCGTCGCCCGAACGCTCAGCCACCGTTCCAACCCCACCAGCCACCCCCTTGCTTCTCTCCAGTCGGCGTCTTGCCATCCCGTCCACCCTGGGTAATTATTGATGTGTCTGCCGCTGCCGCTGCTACTACTGCTGCTGCTGCTGCTGCTTCTACTGCTACTGCCGCCGCCGCCAATACCATCATCCTCACAGGCGACTACTTCCTTTCCGAATGCGAGAGAAAGAGAGAGACACAGAGTGTCCGTGTGTGTTTGTATGCGTGTGCGTAAGTGAGAGCGCGCGCGCGCGTCTGTGCGTGAGAGAGTGAGAGACGGAGGGCAGGGGTCAGGTAGACTGAGAATAGCAGAGAAATGCAAGAGGATGGCAAAAAATGAAGAATAAGGGATAAAGGGGAAGAGGACATTGATTATACAATGAGCCAAAATTAAGGATATTTCATTTATAAAGAAATTGAAGTACGCGTTTAAATACGTAATGGAAAAGTGGTAAGCGATTAAGATAATCGATCGATAGATAATACTAAGCTACCCAATCAATATCTCATGATATGATTCATATTGCTGATTTATCATTCAATGTTCTTTCTCCACTTGCTTATTTGAGTCATCCAAAAATATGATTAGATGAGCTTTCTTAATTGCATATGCATACTTACGTACACGCATTAAAAGTGCATCTACACGTTTAATTATAAATTTGCCGAATTATTAAATGCGAACGTTTACATTTGCTAAAATTTTTAAAAAAAAATTTAATCTTTCAATATTGTATGCATATATATTTAATCGTTAAATTGTAGAAATTGATTGTAAAAGTAAAAGATACATAGAAGCGTTTGACTTTAAACTTGGGTATTTCTATAATGGGCGAATCAATTTGGATTCAGCACAGCTCATTATTTAGCCTTATCTATTTGGAGCGTTGCGCAATCCTTCTAGCTTATTTCGTTTGGAGGACGAAAGGTAAAGTAAAATACGAAGGCATCGTGTAAACATTTTAAGAACTAAAAATCTAAAAATCAACCTATTTCATGTTTACATTTATAATCGAAAGTATTTTAAGGATTTACATAATTTAGAGCGCTCATTAAGTAATTAATTATTTATAAAATCCCTCGAATAAACGTTATACAATAGTAATAATAATGGTTATAATAATAATAAATAGAACTTTTTTTTTTTTTTTTTTTTAATGACTTTGATTTCGTTCTGTTTAAGGAATTTCGTTCAAATGATACAAAGGTATTTCACATTTATTAAGTAATTGGCGCTTAATATGGCTACCCGCAGCTGAAAGTTTTAGAGTCTTAATCACTTATAATACGAGTAATTATGTTAACGAATAAATGCGCCCGCTTGTTATTTTATTAATTACTTTCTAAAGACTATTGTTTAATTTTTATGAAAACTATATAATTCTTTTCCAAGTGGAACAATCCGCTATAAATGCATTTCAAAATTAAAATTATAATATACACGTTAATACTGATAATTACAGCATTTGTAAATAGAGGAGACATTTATCATGAAATCGAGAACTTTGAACGATTGTAAGAATTAAATTTTATGACTTTAATGACTTCTGCTTGTAGGGCAGAGAGAATAATAAAAAGCAATTGGAGTCGAAACTTCAAAATAAATAAAATATATTTACAAACAAGACCAAACATATTAAATGCATCCAGAGTTAATATTGTTGAGACGTTAACATCAATATCATTTTAACACTAGTATATAAGTCTGCCCAAGTTTCTTTTACATTGAATATCAAAATTTTCAATTGGAATATTTTCAACCTACACTGACATCCGCCAATTTTCGCAACTATCGATAGCCATCAATATGATCGATACAATGAAATATTGATTATTGAATCGTTGAGCGTCGTTACATATCAAAACTACAAATGCTAATTAAAATAATATTCCCGAAATTATGACTCGAGAGTTCGACTAGTCTTCACAATTTATATCACGCGTAAAATAATTATACCATCATTTTTTTAATTCCTGACTGTCCTTTAATAGACACTTGATGCAAATGCGACGAATAGGCGCTTTAATAGATCAATAGTGCGCGCGTTGGCTTTGCTTTTCCGACGCGAAAGTTTCAAGGCGTCAAAGAAAGCGGTTAAATATTTTTTTTTTATACCGTTTACGGAATTAATATTCAATCGATATTTCTTCGGTGATGTATCAGCTAATAATACTCGTGTCAAATTACATAATATCTCGACTAATGTAATCTTTTGAATGGTAAATCGTCGAAACATTCTATTAATATTTTACCATCAGCGCTAATGCCATTAACTCGTCCCTTAAGCCACTATTTAACAATTAACGCGCCAATTGCCATTATATACGATTGTAAAGCAAATTATTATTGGGAAATCTTGACAGGCGACTGTGCTTTGAAGCCGAAAATGTCAGCCGAACGACTCGGATGCTTCGTTCGGTGTTCGACTTTGCCGTAGCGAGCGCTCTTCGGCTTATCGACAGTCAACGTCATCTTGCCTGGCCCAAATATTATTAGCCTACAATGTATGACTAATGACGTAACGCGCGGCGAAGGGGAAGCGACGAACGCATCGTACGAACCAGCTGCACGTAAAATCTACGCCAAACGAGGGAAAAAAATCCGGGGCGTCGAGTCCTGGGGTAAAAATGTATGCGTCGAGGATAAGTCGAGGAGAACCATCGATGCGCTCGATCTGCATTATGGGCCGAGACGGTCGTCGATTTATTTCTCATTAACGCCCCGGAAGCAGCCTACGTCAGTCTTCATCAACCCGGCGTAGCTCCGAAGTAACGGTGCTCGCGCATCGTCGACGTCGACGTCGACGACGAGCAACTTCCAAGTTCCCGAGCTATTATAGCGTCGAAAAGGCATGACGCCAGCGTACACTGATAGACTTCGCCGTCGCGGCAGTGGTTGACGTTTTGGTAGGATGGGATGAGTGGGAGGGGTGAGCGGGGGATTGGGAAAGGAAGGGGGAGTCCAGGAGGCGACGAAGAAGCCGGAGTGCAAGTAGTTATCGATCATAGTCCGAGAATGGGTATCCTCGTTAAGGAACTTCACGACACGCGGAGGACTCTCGCACCTCTTTGCCGCGAGTTAAAGTAGCTTTGCAACTTACAACTTGTCACTTTGGGGACGGCGACGAACGTGCGCGGGG
>NW_011948435.1:679625-704006 GCF_000503995.2 Ceratosolen solmsi marchali
GTAGGGAAACTTGTGTTCTCTCCCCAGCGCCATAACCACCCTAACCGCCGCATATGGCCGAAAGCCGTATTTTATCGGGGTGTGAGGCTGTTTTGGGGAAAACGAAGGGCATTTTTGCGATAACCTGTCTCACTAAAATAATTGGAAATAATTTTGATGACGCGAAGGAGGACTTTGATTTAACTTTTCACTAGCTTTTATCGACGTCTACCCAGCTTACCGATTCCATTCTCTTTTTCTCCCAATTATCGCTTACATCCCACTGTTTTCAACAAAAGTTTTAAAGTTTTAAAAAATCTAATTGCCCCTTTCTTTCATTTCCCTCTATACTCTACTTACGACTAATATATTTTCCAATTATCTTTACGAGTAAAATTATTAATGATTACATTCAATATTGTTCAATAATTCACGAGCACCTACGCGTCGCATTCACGCTAACATGCACACATACATGCATATATAAATAATAGAAATAGAATATTTATGTATAGTTTTAACACTTTGGCAAATTCAAGAATGTTTTTACGATTGGTGGCCATTGTGATTTATCACACTGGACATTTGATGAAAGTTTTTAATCATTATTCCTGTCTCTTTTAATAGTCTCTTCATTTATTTAACTGAAAGTCATAGATTCAAAAGTGTAAAAATTTATCAAATTCGAAAATATTTTCCAATAATTAACCTGCCAATAGACTGAATAAAAAATCAATATCGCATTCTATATTTCACATCTAAAAGTGTAAAAAAATATGCATTTTTTTTTTTTTTTTTTTTTTTTTTTATTTTAAATTTTAATAATTGTAACTCTAATATCAACGACAGTAGTATCTACTGATATTTTTATGAATGAAATTATTATATTTTGAAGATACGAATAATGCAAAGGCTTTAATGAATTTTATTGGTAAAAAAAAATTGTACACATAAAAATTAACAACGCGTTGTAAAGTTCAGGAAAATAAGTAATGCGAAAAGACAATAATAAACTTTTCTTTTTCTTTTGTTATTATAAACTGAACGTCACTTTTTATCCTTCAAAATTAAATTTTCACATCTACAATGAGAAAATTCAACTAATACGCGTATAAAAATCTCTCTTATAAATCGACAGCGTTGAAATAAAGTTTATAAAAAATATTTTACAAACTTTGTTTGCTAGCTTACTAATTTTGAACTTAAATTTAAAAGAAATATCCATGACATTTGGTAAAAAAATGTTTGCATTACTATTGTTTATTTTATTCATAAATAACACCTATTCATTACTATTGTTTATGTTTAAAAAATTATGATTATTTATTTACTTTATGAATAAATAGCTTTCTTATATGATTCAGTTAATCATATGACATATTATAACATGTAATGATGTAAAAGAACAAAAAAAAAAAAAAATATATATATATATACATATATGTGTGTATATGTAATCGATTCATTTAATGTTGCATGTGAAAGTTGTGTTTAATTTTCATTTGCCATTTTTATTTACTATTTAGCTTCGAGATATGAAATCCAATTCCAATATTTACATTTGATTTTTATTACCTCTAAAGGTTTTATAACTACTTTCGGAATCTTATAAAAGTTCTGGAAAAGTGGAAAAGTAGAAGCTTAAAGGTCGTTTCGAACGTTTAACCTTGACTTTTATCTTGTTATGAATTGAATATTTAAAATCTCAAAAGTAAAGTTTTAAAAAATTTATACAGCTAAAATGGTAATCTGATATTCATAATTTTTTAAACTTATTAGGAAATGTGATTTTTTTTAACTTCGTTATTGTAATATCATTAAAAAAAAAATTGAGACATCTGTAGAAAAAGCTTTTAAATTCTTAGATTCAATTATTTAAAGCAACATCGAAGACGCATAATAAAGTATTTAAAATACTTTACTTTTTTTCTTCTTCTTCTTCTTTTTCTTTCGTTTTTCCCTTTTATTTAAAGTTATCTCCTTTAACTATTCTTTAACAATGACATAATGAATTATAATGACATACATAAATTAATGTTTCGTTTATTCTAAGTTGAGTTATAATAATTGATGGCAAACAACGATGTTATGTATTTTTTATAACGTACGTTATTTAAAACGAAAATCGTATTCTATTCTCTCGTATAGAACATTTTTAACAATTTAATAGTATTGTGAGTCGCAGTTTAACTTTCTTTTTTTTTTTTTTTTTTTTTTTTTTTTGAAATCACCATATACATTAAAAATAGTTATGTGTGAATAATAAAATGTTCTTTTAACATTAATGATCTGTTATTAGAAGGAAACAATAGACTTACACACGCGCGCGCGCGCGCGCGCACACACACACACACACACACACACACACACACATCGCGTAGCTACACTTCATTACAATCAGTTTGTATATAAATAGGCTCTTAATCGGCTTTATAAGTACAAAGAAGTAGTAGAAGTAGAAGCAGAAAAAGCAGGAGAAGAAGAAGAAGAAGAAGAAGAAGAAGTAGAAAAAAAAATAGGAGAAACAAGTCTTTGCTCAACCAACTGCAAAAACAAGTAGAACAAGCATCAGCTCTCGCGCAGTCCCGCAACTTCACCTAATCCCATAAACTAGCAACTTTTAAGGCACGCGTCGCACATAATACCCGCTCCTACAGCCACTTAAAGCCCAAAGACAGAGATAATGCATTAAAGATCTGCATTCTGAAATGTCCGACAAAGGGCACGTAGGGCTGCTGCTGAAACAAGGCGACGCAAGTGAATGCGCTTCCCCTCGCAATCGTCTGTTACACCCACGTGGAGCTGTGCACATGGCTGTGCATGTGCCTGTCGGCTTACGCCAAGTAACAGGACGTGAGCTCGTGTATCGCCCCGTGTGGGTGTGACGTAGGTGTGAGGCACGGAGCGGCGCCACATCCCTTTTGCTTATTCAGCTTCAAGAGTATACAGCATTTGCATGGGAACAGTGTGCCAGTAGGTCGCGCGAACCTCGAGTACATGACTACTTACATAGCTTTTTCATTCGAGCACTACCCGAGCCACCCCCCTCCCACCCTCCCTCTCTACTTTATTCGCTCGTTAATCCGTTTGCCGTTCGCCGATTGGTGAATTAATCGTTCGTTTATTTTTAAACGAAAGGCAGCGTTTAGTGAAATGCGAGGGAATGCGTTGAGAACATTTTCCAAATTGCTCCCTTCCCCTCGCTCACCGATCGCGCAAATTTATAGTTATCGATTAGTCATTTGGCAACTGTTACACCTTGATTCATTGGCTTATGACACCATAATTATGCCTATGCTCTATGCTTCCATGACAAAACACTATATCTCACCATCGTTTTGATCGTTTAATGAAATCGTTAGCTGAAGGAATTGTAGAATTTTTTTTTTTTGTAATATACATATATATATATTACAACTTCAGCTCTCTATTATCGATTTAAAGAGTTAAATTAATAGAAGCCACTAATCACTAGTACTTATTAAACCGTTATCCTATTATATTATTAATATTCCAATTTATAAAATCTACCTACATTCCCACGCAAGTACGAAAGTCAATATTTACTAACGATTAAATACGATTCCACTTGTTGTTGTTGTTGTTTTTTTTTTTTTTTTTTTTTTTTTTTTTTTTTTAATCCAAAATAGTGGTCAACTGCAATCACTGTTATTACGCTATGTTATTGCGCTTGTAATGAATGATTACATTAAGTATCCAATGAAAAAAAGAGCCTCGATTTAGCAAGGGCTTTCTCTTTTATATTTGCATAGCCTGCGATCATCCTACTTCATAAATGAATTATTGCGGAATTTTTTAGGTACTTTAGACCATTGGGGTTACGCCGAGCAAAATTTTTTCACATCTATCGCATTGACTCTCGCTCTCACTCACGCGATACAAATTTTATGTCGCTCGACCGAATCAATCTTTCTTTCACTTGTTCGAAACACCCTGTGCCCCCGTAAATATACCGCTACAGAATCCTTAATTTAAATTATTACTAATATATCGTATATTTGCATAAAGGCTCTGGCGCTAACGATATGATCAACCAGAAAAGTAACTAATAATCCTCCGATTTCCATAATTTCCATTAAATATTTAATGGTCGTTACGTATAAACACAATCTTAAGAATTAAGATGAAAATTATTTACACGTGTGAATTTATGTCCTTACTACTCTCTTGCGTCTTCGATAATATTTAATGCTTATCACAAATTCAGAATTTACTTTATTAAAGTGGTACTATATTTATTATGTTGTCCGAATAAATCTTCGCCAAGTATTAAGAAAGATTTCATTAGGTATATTGGTGATGCTTTAACATACAATCACACATCAAACTTTCACGAATCTTGATTAAGATGTCGTTATAATGTTTAATACAAGTAAACTAATCACTTGAATTCGCTTGAAACGTTATTATCCATTCTTATCGGTGTTTAATAGTAAAATAAATAATTCGGTAATACGGAGCATTCAATGTGAATTAATATAAAATATCTAGAGCGGTTTCTCCCAAGCTAATTGTATTTGTACATTATATTTCTATATTGTATTTTTAACTCGAATAATGTACAAACGTTTGAAATATTAATAACGAAATTAATTATGAAACATTGTTTTCCAAATGCAGTCTGTTTAAATTGAGCACGTCAAAGATAAAAGAGAGTATGTACAATAATTGGCAAAGACAAGAATAATAAATGAATCGAATAAATTTTCAAGAATTTCAAATCACGCGCTATAGTGATAATTTAAGAAAATTTTTCAATAACAAAATTTCATCTATAAACTATCGATATTAAAAGCTCGCGCTTTCGAGATATCCAATGAAAGTATTTATTTCCAGAATGCGAACGATTTGTCTTCAATTATTTCACATTGATACAAAATCACAAACAATAGTTTAAAATGCAATACTCCATTATATGAATTAATTAATAATCGAAAGTACCGAATTTTTGCAATAGTCGCCGAGCTTTTCTTTATCAAAAGCTATCGATCATTAATTATAACGATTTTCAGCCCTTATCTTTATGTATTGAATGATGAATTATTGTGGAAAATAATGCAAAGTTATAGGATATATATATATATATATATATATATATATATATATATATATACATACAGTGAAATGGGAATATTAGAAGGAAGATTTATATCGTTTTAATTCCGGTTGTTCTAATAGATTTTCTACCGTAAAACGATTATAGATCAATGCTCCCTTATACACTATCCATTTTTGCTTACAATAAACACTTGATATATATCGTACAAACGCCTAGCCACCTAGCGGATAAAAGTTCTACTTTCGGTTAAACTTACTTTCTCTTTCCGTAAACATATGCAATAGCAAATTACCGTTATTTCTTGCGAGCCTCGTCTAATACGAGACAACCATTCCATTTAATAATAAGCAACTGCGATAAAATAAACATTCTTTCACTACGCGTGCCCTGGCTCACCCTACCCTACTCAATTGAATACGCGTAAACTGAAATATGTGCTGCGCACGCCTTGACGGTACGGAAATTATTCGATAAAAGCCCCTTATGTGACTTTACAGTCCGCTTAGAGCTACGCTGCCGCCAGCTTGGGCTAGCGAATTTTCCATTCGATTTCGGCGAGCTGTTACACACACTCGACCGAATATCCGGTCGATCTTATTTTTCTCCGCGAAGCCGGTAAGTCATCCCTACTATCATCGACCCTAAAATTCATCCCGGTTTGTCTATTGGTCGCATAAGCGAGCGCATAATTGTTGCTCATTGTTGCTCTCATATCCTCTTTTAATTTAAACTTTCGAGTTACAATAGCGAGCTGACAATAATGAGCAGCATAAGGCTCCTTTGCTCCCTTACGCACTACAATCGATTTGAGGGCGAATGGAGGGTGACGACCTTAACCTAATCGGGCCCTCGCGTCCCTAGTGCATTTTACAACCCCATTCGCATAATTTAGCGCCTTGTGTCTTTCTTCGTGTTTTTATGCTTTGCACAGCCGCTTCCTTCGATCCCTTCGGCTCCTTCATCAACAAGGTTCGAGAATTTTTTTTGATTAATTTTCAACAAAGTCTGTTGTTTGAGCTTGCGTAGGTAATTATTTGCCATCATCCATTGCCCTGATCCTTGTTGCTTATCCTCGACGAGTCTCCCGATTGCTCGACGTATTCGAAATCCAATGTTCCAAATTTACGACAGTTCCTTTATCCCTTACGCTACCAATTTTTATTCTATATTAACTAGATCGATTTTGGATGATCGATCATACTTTATCTTTGCCAACTCTCCGTCTACGCGAGCAATGAATTATTGCATACTCCGTTCGACAAGTTATCTTCTTTTCATAATTTTGTTCTTCATTATGTCAGTAATATTCATTATATCCGTTCTTTTACAAACTCGGAAATGATAATTAAAATACAGTCAATGTATGATAATGATGTATTTTACTGAATCTTCCAATTGGGAATAATGCTTTCGTGCATTCATGCGACTGTTTTCTATGAAATACATAAGGTCATTGACAATTTTAATACTACAAAAGTCATTTGCATTGTTTTCACTAACTTAGAGTTAAGAGGAGTTTTCTTGACATTAAATGAACAAATAATCGTATATTGAAAGTATAAAGTTTTTAAGTAGTACCTTTGCATTTAAAATTAGGCTGAAAATACGTATAATTTAATACTTTGATAACTTATTGTTATTCTTAGTAGATATCTTCAGTGGTGATTAAAACAAGAGTGCTAAAGAACGATAGATTATCGTAGTTAAAAGAGCAAGATAAGCGAGTTAAAATTGGGAAACTCCGATAAAACAGTAGTTCGAGGGGAAGATGTAAAAATTTTATAATTTCACGATGTAATAAAATGTAGAGCGGTAAGAGTGATTTTTAATTCGCGCGTTCTGATATGAATCGGTGGAAGGCAGTTGTTCGAAGAAGGATCGCCTATAAAATTCCCGCACCGCTGCGATCGATGAAAGACAAACTTAGCAAGACGGCGCCGACCGCGCGAGATTCGCCAAAAGACTGCAGAAAAATGCTGGCGTTGCGAAAATTCTATCGGCAAACCGTCTATAAAACGCCGTAGCACGAAAATATTTTCTCCAACCTTCGTGCGCCTCTGTGCGTGAGCCCCGCGCCATACTCCGCCAACTCGCCTCACTTATCCCTCTCGCAAAAAACAAGATATAGCGATCGGGACAGTCAGGCCGAGAGAGATAGACAGAGATGGAACGAAGATGGGAGAGCCCATACCCGTAGTAAGAGATAAAGATGGAAGTGAAGGGAGAAGAAGAAATAAAGTCGAGAGAAAGAAAGTCTGGCCCTCGCATGCGCGCATAACACACGCACACAAGACACATGCGCGCGCGCATTGGATTTCGGATGCTTGCGTATAGGTGTGTAGTAAGGTAAAGAGAGCGAGAACTGCTAAGTTAGGGAGCGGAGGAGGGTATAGGGTGTATGGTGGCGAGGGGCGGTGAGGGGGGACATTAGAGAGGGAGGATTGCGTGCGTTGTCGTCGCTAACAACGGTTGCGCGCAAGCCCAAGGTAGTTGAACTCCGTTCGCAAAAACCGAGAGCTTAAAGCTTCGTGGCAGAGAGCGGCGGTGGTGCCGCGCCAGAAGACTGAAATTGGAATCTCGCGCGTGTTGGTAAGTCGAAGGTACTGAAGCAAGCGTACGCACGTACGTAAGTGAGGGTTACCGAGCGCCAAGTAGGAGAAAAACTAAAGAGGGGCGCGACTGGTTAACTGCTCGATGAGGACTCGTGCTCCGAGAGAGAGAGAGAGAGAGAGAGAGAGAGAGAGAGAGAGTGAGTGAGTGAGAGCGAGATAGCGGGTGGAGTGGTGAGGGACGAGGGGGAGGTGGAGAGATAATTGCCGGCGCTTGTTTGCCTCGGCCCTTGCGAGGCGAACCCTCGCACGAATACCTACCTGGTGGCCGGCTTTGCGGAAACTGGTAAGCTTTGGATGGTCCTTTTAGGGCGGCTCGAGCGAGCGATGATTCCCTCGTTAGAGGGAGCTCTGATAAGAAGAAGTTATGCGCACATCGGATGGTAGGAGGTAAATTCTCAGGGCAGTGGACTTTCGTGCTAAGCAATGCGTATCAACATAAAGATAATGATGGATTCTCACTTTTAAGAGATATAGAGATAGCGCGCACGTGTGCACACGTATACATTACGTACACCGGTATTATTACCACGATTCCTTATTAAATTCGGTAAATATGCAAATAAACCCTGTAAGATGTAAAATTTATGACCAGTTGCACATATATTCCAGGGCGTATAAATTTATTTTATAGATGAAAAGTAGACTCTCATACGAAGGTCAAATAGCATATGAAACTAACAGTACTTAACACATGAAATGGAGAAAATAAATTTTTTTCAGGCAATTAATATTTCTCTTCCAATTAAATGGATTATTATTCATTGATATAAATTCGACTTTATACGTAAAAGGACTAATTGGAAATATCACATATTTTACATATAAATATTTAATAAATGAGCATCCTGATGAGATATTATTGTTAAATTTTTAATGAGATGTAAGTGAAAATTTTGTAGCAGCTTAATACGATTAAGTCTCGTTCGTTCAATTATATTATATCAATTATATCCCACATAATAAATTCAGCTTTTAAATCAATATAACTTAAATTAATATAAATTACAATGTATATGCCTATTGATTATTTTTTACGAATTAATAGTCTTTAAGTCATAAACAATTATAGATATATTTATAAAATTCTATTCAAAATCAATTAATATAATAATATAATATAATAATGATAAAAAATTTATATAATTCTATAGTGATTTGTGTTAGACTTACAAAACATTGAATACATTGAAATAATATAATATAAGATTGGATGATACTAAGTGAAAATTTAAAGAAAAATACTTTTTTAACTCTATACATCTTATATCTTTTATATAAATTCTTTTTAATTAATTGCATTGAAAAAAATAATTATCACCCATTTAGATATTTAACATTTATATCATTTTCTCCGTATGAGAATATCAGATTAAATAAGCAATTCTTACAATTTTCAATACGTAAGTAAATTTTCTGATTAATTTCAATACAATGCATTTATGTATATAAGATATCGTCTATGTATATACTTGTTTAGAATGATGGTGTGTATACCCAAGTACGTACAATCATTTACAAATACAGATATAAATCATTATAAATAATTAACTATATTGTTTCCGACTTTTATGAAAACATTGAATTTTAACGAATTATTGCATACCAAAAAAAAAAAAAAAAAAAAAAATAAAAAAAAAATATATATATATATATGAACAAAATTTACATAAACATATTTGCATAAAGTACATTCCCGTTACTTTTCAACCAATGAAAATTCATTTACGTGAAGTGATAGTCTATCAATTTTAAGTACAGCTATCGCTATTTCGCTTTTATCAAATTATAGATTAAATTTAATTCAAAAAGTTAATTGTAAATCAAATGTATAATTGATGTAGGAAATAACTGGAAATTTATTTAATCATGTGTCGGAAATACTATAGTATTGTAAAGTGTACAGTATTCGCACAGTTTCAAACATTTTATGATATCATTTCGTGGTAGCTTTTTCTTTGATGAAGTAGTAATCGAATAACGTTACAAAGGAATTTTAGCACGTTTTAACTTTATAAAGAAAGATATCTATTCAGTGAGAAATTTTCTCATGAAAGATGAAACTTTGAAACTTGCATTATGGTACATAAGGGAAAATTTAATAAATTCTAAGAAAAAAAAAACACTTTTTAAAATAAATACGACCTTGAAAAAGGAATATGTTGCTTCTTGATGTTTACAATTGACTTTAAAGATATGTAGTGAATTTTAATGCTCGATATAATAATCGTTGAATAAATAAAAGTATTTATACAGGTTTACATATAGTTAAAACAATGGACTAAAATGTCAAATGGACTAAAATCATCTTTAGAAAACTATACAATAAAATAGATAAGTGTTAACTCGTTATGCAGAAATTATATTATAAACATACAAGGACACATCCGCGCGCGCGCGCGCGCACACACACACACACACACACACACACACACACACACACACGAAAGCCGAATAGATGTGTATATATATATATATATATAATGTGTATGTATATTATTTTTATATAACTAATACGATAACATAAAGCTATTGTTTAACAATTTAGGTTTTAAATATATGTATGTTATTAAATATGTATATATATATATTTTTTGTTTTGTTTTTAATAATACAATTTTTTTATTAGTTAAGAAAACTTTACCGTGGATGAGAAAATTAGAGTTATAGAATACTATATATTTTAAGATTTCGGTGATAACTTTTCATATTTATAACTTTACAAACTTTTTTCAAATTATCTGTCTATCATTACGCAAGTTTCTTGTCAAGAACAAGAATAAACTTCAAAATAAAGAACATTTTATTTTAAGCATATTTAAATCGAACTTTAGATTGTTTTCGTACACTCAAAAAAAGTTTCTCAACTTTGGAATTTTCATGATTTATAAGAACTACACTTGGCTTCATTTATATGTCTTTCCATATTTGGAAGATTATATGGATTTTCAAGAATTGAAATTGATTGCAATATAATCGAATAACAAGAAATTTATCCACGATATTATAATTTACTTTTTTAAATATTAATTGCGCATAAATAAAATATCGATGCATTATATAAAGTATATTATAATTCGATTTTATAATCTAAGGTCATTAAACTATCAAAGTAAAAAGTTCGTTCATTGAAAAATTAAGTATACGAACTAAATTGTCGAAAGCGTGTTGTTTATCATTCGATACAATTGAAAATTTTATTATGAGAATGCTTGTTTGTGGTTTTCAATGCGATCGACGAGTATCCATAAAGTCAGGATCTACCGAATTTCAGTGACCGAGTCGCCCCGGAGCCCCTGTTAATCCTTGGGAAAATGGACAGTTCAAACGGCGAGTTGCCGGCCTGACAAAATATTCGTGAAAATCCAGATCGAGGGGGTTGGGGGGGGGAGCCTCGGGAAGTTTCAGCCCCAGTGCTCGCGGAGACTCAAAGCAACGCCAATTGCATCGGAACTCCAAGCATAGAAGTATCTTCCTGGGTAGCGTCGTCGATGCTGCCCCGAGTATCGACACGACTGGCTCCTGGGCAGTCGGAATGCGCGCGTCCCACCGTCCTCACCCGACGAGGTTACATCGTTCCACGAGTTAATGTGCGCCGCCGTACACGTACTGGCAATTCAGGCCAAAGCTCGATGGATGGAGTGGGGGTGGGGTCGCAGAGAGTAAGAGAGGCTCGTTAATAATGCAGGAGATCCTATTACGATTGGAGAGGCGAATTCCGATTTGACGCACGATGGGCCCTTGGTCGTGTGGATCGGTGAACGGGGCGAATCCTCCTTCTGGCACCTACCGGACCACGAGTACAGGGCTCCTGCGTACAATGGCCCTGCATTAGCGTGGACTGCAGCCAAGCAAAGGCAGAAGGACGAAGGACGGTGCGTGAGGATGTGGGAGGGATTAGATTGGCGAGCGGGAGATGGTTGGACGGGACGGGCGGTTGTGCGGGTGGGCTGGGGGGGGGGGGGGTTGGGGGGGGGCTCGGAGCGGCTCGTCGTGACGCGGCGTGGCATGAGAGGGCCAAAGGGGAGGGCGAGCAGGGATCGAAGCAGGGACCTGGGATCCAGATGCCGCCGACCGATTTGCCGGGTAAATTGGATTATGACCAGGATGTTGTTCGACGCAGGGGAAAAAAGAAAAAGAAGAAAAAATGATGCGCGATGGATCCGGCGATGCCGACCGCGTAAAAATGCAGAACCTGCGAAATATTTTCCGACCACTTTATCGATACGCTTTAAGCGATGGCATTTTAAAAATTAAGATAACGCCGCGGTTTACAGGTTTTTAATTCAACGCTTCTTTGTCCTCGTTGCGATGTTGCAATGATGAAAAGTTGCGATGAGCGATGAAAGTACTTCGACAATACCTTCCGATCAATTGAAAAAATCGCATCTTTTAAATCCCATCATCGGACTATCGTCTATTGCTCGAAGTATTAAACTCTCCTCGTCTACATATAGTTCCTGTAATCATAAAATATTTCTGTAAAATAAATTTCATTATTGCGTAAAATCTCATAAGAACGGTTGTTTTACAATATAATCCGTTAGAAAAGCGTCTGAAAACGTGTTAGGTGTCTCACACGTACTTACACGCGATCCATGCAATTACACATCAAAGAATCATTTTCAACTTATCATATTAAAAATTAGCCATTTTGAAATTGAACTCTCGTCTCTGAGAAATATGTTGTTTTTTGCTTATTTTTACTTGTTCACTTTATTTGTAAATATTGTTAATCTATCCTCTTTTTTTTCCAAATATACCATTATATCGATGATATAACGTACTGAATAATTTATTAGATAACGATCATTGACAATATAGAAACAAATCGAAGTTAAGTTTATTGTATAAATTGTATAGACTTCGATATAGAGAAATGATTTCTTCAATTTTTTTCATAGACGATCGCAGTGCTCATTTACAAATAGGTGCATTCGGCATGTACTTAATTAATATAATAATTCGACAAAATCGACGGCTCGCTGCGCAAACGTAAGAGTACGTATTTTATAATTTTACAATTCGTCGACACTTATAATTGACGCAAATAACTTGTTAAATAAAATTTGAGTAAGTAAATTCGATTATTCCTACATACGGCTACAAAATTATATATAATTGCTCAAATACATAATTCTGATTGTGTTGATTCCTATACGCGCAATGTAAATATATTGTTTATTCAAGAAATTGTAAGCTGAAAGCCAATACGAATAAACTCGGCGCTCGCTTAAATCGTATGTTTAACCTCCTTCTCCCCCTACCTTCGTCTCCCTTGCAAATAAATATTGATCGTTCTGCGGGCAATTTGAGTAATGACAAAACTGATGCTCACTCGTTTACTTACAATGCATTAATAAATCTGGTAACTCTGCATAAAGCTGCACTTAAAATGTGCCATAACGAAAAAATGTATTGTCAGAGATGGTTGTGCGAATCCAGTCGATGAATAAGGAGACGCGCACGTACACCGATGGTGCTCCCCGTCGTCCACAAGGTAACATTGCCCATGTCGCGACTCCAATCAACACCAACTTGCCCCTACTATCCACCGAAGTCAGAGGACCGCCCGAGTCGCCCTAAAATAAACAAAATTCGCATTATTAATATAATATGCGACGGGGCTTAGTTTTATTAGATCATTCGACCAATAAATCATCAGCGACATTGGAATTCCCGTTTTCGCGCAATCTTGATATATTCACGTACATGTTTGTCAATCAACTAAGAGGAGCTGCGAGATCATTAAAACTCGTCACCCAATTTCGCTCAACCACCATCACCGCCACCAGGTAAGCAACTCGTTGTCGCGTATATGGCGTATAACGTCGTCGTCGCCGTCACCGCCCCCCCCCCCCCCCCCCCCCCCCCCCCCCCCCCCCCCCCCCCCCCCCCCCCCCCCCCCCCCCCCACCCCGCACCCCGCACCACGCACCACGCACCCCGCACCCCGCACCCCGCACCCCACCCCTCGTACGAAGGAAATTTCACGCGCACTGAGGCTCCGGCAATTTCCTACACAAAGCCTCCCCTAAGGCATTACCAGGCCTGCAAAGCCGCCCTTACGTCGCAAAGAGAGAAGCCGCCCGTTAACGGCCCCGTGCAGATATCCGTCTCGAAGACAGTGTCCTTCAGCTCTATCTCATCCTCAAGGGCGACGGCCTCGACCGCGGCATTGCACACGCTGCGCTCGATGATGGGCAAACTTTTAGAGTGCAAGAGCACCGATGTATTATAAGTGTCGTTGATTAATGTAGTGGCGCCCCAGCCGGAAAGGATGCCGCTTCCCGTAGGTTCGCTGCCACTTTGGGGAAGTTCGATCGGCGCGACCCATTCGGTCCATTTCAATGACTTGGACAATTTTATCAGGGCGATATCATTGGTGCCGGTGTTACTGGAACATTGGAAATTTTATGAGTGAAGGAGGGAGGGAGGGAAGGAGAATGAAGAGAGAGAGAGAGAGAGAGAGAGAGAGAGAAACGTTTATATCGGTGCAAAGCTATTTCTTTGCCTAAAGCCTATGTCGTTCTCCCTAAATGCACGCGTAACTACTATTGACGCGCTGCTTTCTACGAATTTGCACATTTCATTTCATTATTGACACTTTCATTATTGTTATCGTTATTATTTTTACAAACTATTACAAATTATGTAAAATAATTATATTAAAGATATTGCATTAAAGATATTGTAAAAAGTAACTTGTCAAATAGTGAGACCTAAACTTTGCTCGTCCGACTTGAAAACAACGGGAACAAATATTTTCCTGCGGCAATAGTAATTCCTGTAAATAGTAATTACAAGAATAATCGAGAGAACGGTTACATAGCCAGAAAAATATTGGTGAATGCAAACGAGATAAAACGTAAAGGCAACTCATAAATTTATCCAATAGTTAAACTATGAGATACCTTTATCGTCCATTGTCTAAGGAAAAGAAATGTTAAGTGTCGTTATATAACATAGTTAAACACAATAATTGCACGTAAAATATAAATTAATTATTATTTATTTAGGCTTTGTTTGATATCACGATTGATCAATATCTACGTATATGGAATTTTAGTATAAGTATCCAATTTTACACGATGGTGTGAAACGATTCGGCGGTGATTCGATAAGTTATGCGGATATTTCGACTGCAACTCATTTCGGAAGATAACATCCGCCGGGATAACGGATAGTTCCAAGTTTCATTCAAGGCCAAGTGAATGCTCCCATGACTTTTATCGAATATTTTTCCGTAAAAGCCGTTATTATCCGCAAATTAGCCGCTACATTTTTATTTCAAATCAAAATGTAAGATAGAAATATTATAAAATAAATTATTTCACAATGTACCCTTTTCTTACCTACGAGCGTGTGTATATTCAATAATTATAGTCAACAATACAAGCCCATGTATTATCAACACAGAAAAATTGTGCTTTTTATATAGAACAACGAAAAAAAGAAAAAAGAAAAAAGAAAAAAGAAAAAAGAAAAAAGAAAAAAGAAAAATGGAAAGGAAAAAAAAAGAAAGAAAGAAAAGAAGAAAAAAAAACAAAGACGATGAATCTCATGGCAGAATTACTCACACATTTTCTTCGTAACCATAGTGTTTGAATGTTGATTGAGCAAAGATTCGCTGCTCAGAGTGCTCGTGTTCTTCAAGATTTATCTTCCCTGCTATAATCGTCAATATAGCGATTTGATTGATGTTCGATGGAAGTTCTAAGCAATGTCCCGCCGTCAAAATCCAGTATTTGCTGATAATGCTGCCGCCGCAAACGTGTATACTTTGGACATTCAAAGAATTCGAAGGAAGATGCCATTGCAAGGACACTATATAGGGTATATCACCGTGAACAGCGACTTCACCTCCGATTATTCGATGTCTCACTGCGTGTTGAATAACGCATAACTAAAGCGATATTTACTTATGTAACATTAAGTACTTATGCTATTTTTAGAGGTATTCTAGAATACAATTAGATAGCCGGAATATTTGACGATTCGCTTAGACTCATCCGATCATTTAAGCGCGTGTCACAATAATCACGCGAGATACAATCACAATCACGCCTACACACGTACATAATAATCTACTTACGATCAAGAGTATTTAAAAAATATTTTTTCATACAACTTCTCAGAAATACCTTTTTTTTTATTTATTATTGTTATTATTATTATTTTTATTATTATTATTAGTCTTTTATTCGAACGAAATAAATAAATCTGAATCTATGAAAAAGGGAGAGAGAGAGAGAGAGAGAGAGAGAGAGAGAGAGAAACCAACAACTTCTACTAAAAATACTAAATTTATATAAAATTTTATGAATTCTATCACAGCTTTTATTTCATACAAAGTATTATCAATTTTTTCTTTTACTTAAGCATCATACAATTTACGAAAATTTTCAACACAGTATATAATAATAATATATAATATAATATATATAAATCTTATAGCGATCATTCATAAACTTATATCAACTCCGAAAACCGTAAGAGCAATTTCAATTATAATCTAACAAAAGTTTCATTAATTAACTGTTCATTTCTTGAAAAAATGACATTAGCAAACTGCCACAATATACGTATATTATATTCACAAATATTACATTGTAATCTGACATGTTTAAAATGTATGTGAATAAAATTGATAAAATTCTTATAGTCATTGTTGATCCATTACTTATTCAAAATCATAAAAGTAATGAACTTGAAAATATTAGTTAATTTAAATATTTAACTGTTACGATAATGCTAAACAAGACAATTTGATGCGAATGGTTAAATTATTTCATCAATATTAATTCTTTTTCATCAAATATAGAATATAGTTTATCCTCTAAAAATTCAGCAATGATTCGCAATTTAATTTGAGCGATACGTCATCGTGTTTTAATTCCTTATATATTTATTTAAAATATTGATATATTACATGTCCTTTCAATTCTTTCTATTATTAAAATAAATTTTGCTTAAATGGACAATCGTCCCTGTTACTCAAAACTATTTTTATCATTCCTTTAATAAAGCACATAATTATTGTTTTTAAAATAAAAAAAATTCTAAAATATGCATCTAAACAATATTAAATTTAATATATTTTATGTTTATTCATTGACCACGAAAGTTTATCCATTATCACAAAATGGTTTCTTCACATACAATGAAAACAATAATGTTTTTACGTATAGTTTATTTAATTAATTATTATTTTTTTCATGATTATTTTATACTCGATAAGTTAATTTTAATATATCTCAATTTTGTAAAATAAATATTTAAATGAAATTTTTCATCAATTTTACATTTTCTAAGATTATATATATTTCTTACATTTAGGTTTATTACAGCTTACGAGTTTTTCAATATTAAATTGTCAAAAAATTTGATCACTCTTTTATTTTATTTAATTTTCAATAATAAATCTTTCACTTTTAAATTTAATGTCACAATGTTAATTAAATTATACCAGCACTTCAATTTGGATATTCATATTGTTTGTTATGTATTTTAAAATTGTCAAAAATTTTGAAAAATAATCTATCATAAAGTATATAAAATTTAGATAAAATTTTGATAAATTTTGATAATACATATTTAAATAATAATTTTAATTCTTATTTTGCTTATCTTAATAGGGAAAATTAATTGGATAATGAACATAAACTGTAAAATAACGTCAGTTACTAATTTATAAAATATATAAACATCTTCGTGGCTTATTAGTAACTATGTTTCAACAAATTAATGAATAAGTTTACATTTACATAATATAATTGAAATAATGAAAAAATTCAATATAATAAATATTTAATCGACAAACATTCACAATTGGCATATCATTGAGATATTATTAAAAAAATTAAACCGTATTATCTATAATCTATTAAGAAGTAATTCTCCATTGTCATAATGTATGTTAATGATTCACAGTGTAAGAAAAAGTTATTATATAACCATTAAATATTAATTTTATCTTCTATTTTATAATTGCTACTACAAATAACACTTTCAAATAATCCATTTGAAAAAAGTATTTAAACTAATAAACTTATCTAGTATAAGATAATTGTAGGTAAATTGAAAATCTGAAAATTTTCTACAATTTTTGTTTATATTTTCAGAATTTTTCATTAGATTTGCGAGCTTCAGTCTCAGAATCTTTATTGATAAATTTTTTAATATTCATCCCAATGTACAATAGACATACAATATTTATAAATTAAATATAACATTTTTATACTAAAACTTAAAAATTTTCCTTATTCTATTAACATTACAGAGCTTATCACAAGATTTGTAATAGACAATCAATCGATCAAATTATTTATTGATAAGATCTAATGAAATAATTAACGTGGAAAACTTTAAATTTTGTGATAAAGCAAAACCTTCAATGCAAAGACATGCAAATTTTATAAAGATTAAAATCCTAAAATTTATATAGAAAATTCTAGTTAAATATCTTATATATTTCCTTATACTGTAGAAAGATATGTGAAAACCATAGCCTATACGTCTAATATATTTTAATGTCTAATATATTTAATGTATAACATACATACAATACTACATAAAATTCACTGTAAATTATCGTTTAATGTTAATATAATAACAAAGATTAGATTAACTAAATATTGTTTTTGCCAAGGCGAAATTTCAATTTGCAAATATTATGGAAATATTGATTACAATTAAGAATTATCATTATAAATATAAATTCAAATCATTTACATAAATGTCTTTTATAAATTTAAAAAACTTTCCCATAATTAAATAATTTGATTTAACGTCTAATATTAGTTGGAATCATTATTCTTATAATATATATATATATATATATATATATATATATATAAGCCAATAATCGAATAATATAATAAAAAAATAATAAAAATGTACGATAATAAAAGAAATTATCTTTTTTTTGACATGAGAATAAAAATACTTTATGCATTATATATTGTAAATATGATAAATTATTAATTATAAAGAAATTTAGTGGTACATTTCAAAGTTCTAGGGCATGCACTATGCATTTTGCATATACTGGTAATATATATTTATACTTTATAGACGTTTAGTATATTTTAATGATATACTTATAAATATAAAATAAAACTATTAGCTTTTAAAATAATATAAAGGTATTGCTTATACCATTCATTTCTTGTTTTACATATTAGAGAATTTTATAAATTAGAGAATTTTTGTATTTGAATTTTGCCACTTTTGTCTTTATAATCTGATTTATCCTATACAATCACAGACTATATGGATACTGTGCAAAATAATATTTTATAAAATTAATAAAAAAAAACGCCCTTTAATAGGACGTTGTAACACTTACATGAATTTGAAAAAGCCATGGAGAAGACGAAGACAATAAGTTTACAGAAATACATTTTACTCACTTACGTAATAAATACTTTATGAAAAATAATGTTTTTATTTAACTTCTATGAGTTAGATCTCGCTTAAACACTTGGCAACTTCGTATGAGATTTTTGTGTAAAATGTGTGGTTAATAACGTATAAGAGCTTTTAAACTCAAGAGTGCTAAAATTATATCAATAAATTGAATTTTACATTTGATATTTATATTATAGAAAATATCATATGTGGATATTAGATAATCTTATAAAATATCTTTTTGAAAAATGTTAACAAATAAAGTATTTAATTCTGTATCTGAGACGTTCTTATTTTTGTCGTTGTCTTATCAGATATCTAATGTAAAGAAAATGTAATTTAACATAGTAGAATAATTATTTATTTTAATGTACAAAACAGAATATGATATAATAATTTAAGTAATAAGAATAAATGATGCAGAAAAATAAATTTAATAGAAATAAAAATAAAAATAATGCTCAATCAAAGAGTGAAAGTGGTTTAAAAAAAAAAACAAAAAAAACAAAAATGTTACTATGAAAAGTAATACTGAAGTCTTTGAATATAATATTTAAAATAGTATGCTAATGTGATTTAATGTATGTATATATAATACTTAGCGTGTACACATACACACACATATATATATATATATATATATATATATATATATATATATATATATTTATGTACGTTTGTATGCACATAGTAAAATTTAATAAGAATATTTAATATAACACAGCTTGAATAATTATTTGATAAAATTTGTATAATTCTATTTACATAATAATTAATTTTTAAACAAATATAAAAGCGAAACTAATAAAAAGGTTCTATTAAAATTGAATAAAAATTTAGTTAAATATTTTTAAGTTAATAGATTTATATAAATAATTAAGTATTGTAACTAAAATAAATTTTTTATATCAATATGCTTTTTCGAGAAAATAATTAGTAAGCTGATTAAATATAATTATCTTCGTTAGAAAGATCAATAAATATTAAATCTATTGTATAAGAAACCAATGTTGTATTAATAATATATGATATTTTATTAGAGAAATACTTTGAATATTCTAAATGGTAAATCTATGTTAATATAATAAGTCGATACATATAACCAATTTTTTTCCATAAAATATTTTCATTATATAATTTGTAATAATAATAGACTATGTCTTCGCTATCTAATATATAAGAGTTAAAAATAAGAATAAAAAATATAAACAAGCTATTTTTTTCATGGTGTGTAAAAAAAATAGTTCACATATTTTGAAATTATTTAAAATATTTTTAAAAAATTCTATTATATTATTAAGAACTTGATTGTAAAATTATTTATCATAGTAATTTTTATTCAATACTTTGTTTTAAAATAATATCTCTTAATAGTTTGATATTTATTACCATATGATTACCATATCTATATAATTAATTAATTAAATAAAAATATAAAAATAATTAAAAAAAACTATTATATAAAATTGTGTAAACGTATGAGCGAAATATATTATGTCTAAATAGAAAATTAAAATACTACATATTCCATTAAATATTTTAAATATTAGAAATTTCATATATATATATATATATATATATATATATATATATATATATATATATATATATACTTAATACGCTAAAATTAGTGTCAATTTATTCGTCTGATTATTAATTATTACAAACTATAGACTCTCTAATCGACTCTCTTTTCCTAATTCATCACATTTCAATGTGTAATGCATACGATATTTAGTTATACATATATTTTATTGAACAGAAAACAATTTTAATGAAAAATAAGAGAAACAGAAAAGAAATGTTATTTAAAAAAAAAAAGGCTATAATTCTAATAATTATGAGTCTGTTCGAATGTGATTGTTTAATACATATTATCGTTTACTTTTGTTTACCACAGTTTTAAGAATTATTTATAATTTTTCAATAAATTTAATATATTTTCATCTTTTGAAATATCGCGATAAATATTACATGTATTAAAAAGATCTTGAATTTATAATTGTACGAGAAAAATTCATTTTTATTTATTAATCTAATCAGATTCTCTTATTTACTTATTTTCACTGTTTTATGCATATATACATAAAATTCACGTGTGTGCGTGAGTGCGCGTATACGTATATTTGAATTTAAAATATCTGCAAGTATTGAATCAACGTTCGCGAAATCTTTGAAACAAAATAATCTCATTGTTTTTTATGTCGCTTCTCTTATAATCATTGAATATCTACATTACAAGATGTCCATTTTAAAATAAATTATCTCTAAATTTTCGCATAATAATGGAATACACAAATGTCAGAAATACTTAATCGTCCATTCTTCAAAACCTAAACGGTCACTTAGCCCGAGGCCTGTAATTTCCTAAAGTTTATTTTCTTACTCTCAACCTGGCAGCGAACACCTACTGAACGTGGGAGGTGGGGAGAAAGGATGTATTCTTAGTTGCCATAGATAAGGCCAATTTTAATGCGTAGGAGAGACTCACTGCGTGAATATTTCCTAAACATGGGTTTCCACCACAAAGCTACTTTACCAAGGCTTGGCTGCAGATAATTGCATAATTCCGTCAATTGGACGCTTTGCCTTGTATGCGTGTGTGGTGTGCCTCTTTTTCCTTACCAGAGCATTAGAGAGAGAGATAGATAGATAGATATATATAGAGAGAGAGAGAGAGAGAGAGAGAGAGAGAGAGAGAGGAAGAAAAAACTCAGCTTGTGAATAATTCGAGAATGAAGCCGAAGACAAAGCAACATTCCATTATAATTTCTACAGGCTAACTTTATCCGCACCGTTTTAAATGTTAAAAATATCGAAGGCTCGTGTCTTTTATATTAAACCAATCTCCATTATTTTGCATTTTTGATAAAGAGACAAAACAAAAAAGAAAAAAAAGACACGAAAAGATAGCTCTGTCTTATATTAAATAAAATTATTAAATATTTACGTAGTATTAACATTTTTAAAAAGATTTACGAACTGGTAATATTTAACTAAGATAACATTTTTCAAGTGTGTCACTATTGATTGAAATATTTAAAAAGAACTTAACTTGCATTACATTGTTGAAAATGTATTGCAAACGAATGTTCCTATATTAAATTAATTTTATTAAATGATATTTCAATATCATAATAATAAAAAAATTCCATTGCTTTGGTTAATAGCTATATTATTTTCTCGAATTGCTTAGATTTACATAACGACAGAAATTAATGAATTCAATTAAAAAGAGGCAAATTTAACGATTAACCCAAATTCGTAAACAATCGACAAATATAAATAATAACTTTATAAAGTAAAGTATCCACATGTATTATGCGAGTGTGGGAGGGGAGAAAGAAGCTAACTCTTGGATTATTATCCCGCTCGTAAAGAGCGACGTAAACGGTCGTACGCGCGGCATTTATAAGATAATTGTGTAATCTATTCCACAGAGCACCCATCGCACAATCAACCCTCTGGTGTGAGTCCTTCCCTCACACCACGAGCCCGTGCATGCATCTGTGCGCGCGCACGCGCGCACACCTGAGAGAATACCTACGCAATTTCGAAATTATAACTAAGCGCAGGATGTATGAGAGAGCGAGACAACTGGAGAGAGCAAATGAGCACGAGAGAATATCGGATAAATACAGAGAAAAGAAAAGAGAGAAAGACAGACAGAGAGGGAGAGAGAGGGAGAGAATGAAATACATGTAATTTCCGTAGCATAAATACGCAAATTGAATATCGTATTTAGCGTCTATGAATATAAGGTAGAACACGAGTAAAACCCTTTGCACTGTTATTTCTACATGCTACCATGTATATATTAAATGCTGATTTAGTTATGTTACTAATGTTCAAACACGTATATACGTAATCTTAAAAATATTTTCACTCTCTCTCTCTCTCTCTCTCTCTCTCTCTCTCTCTCTCTCTCTATCTATCTATCTATCTATCTATTTAACCAATTCTTGATATTCTGTACAAAAATTCAGTTTTATCGTCTTAACGAGAGGCATTATATAAGTTGTTATTTACCTTCCAAAATGCGCATAAAATAATAGTTTAGTAATTGCACTGTTTCCTGAATAAGTAATTATAAAGGATATGGATTATAGTAGACCTTTTAATAAATGAGAATTTAATAAATTTTGAAAAATTGATCGCATTCCTAATATCTTCAAAAATATAGAATATAGATTATTTGATTAGGCCGAAGAACAATATCCATCCTGAAATATTAAACTGATATTGAATTAATTGAGAGTTTGATATTTCATTATATCCATTACGAGAAATTCAATTAAAGATCGAGGATTTTTGAGGAACAGTACGTATTACATAGTAGATACATTAGTAATTACATCAATTAAGAATGATTCGATAATATTTGTAAGGAATAAAACGGTTTGGTTGCAAAAAAAAAAAAAAAATAATAAAAAAATAAAAAAAGAAGAAGTAAAAAAAAATGACGAAATACACGTTATGAGGGAAAAATGAAATGTTAGAAGAGATGTTTAAAAAAAGGGAAAAAGCGAATGAACATATCCTTCCAATAAAAAATTTTTATTCACAAATCATCCTAGATGGATTCGCCGCTTTCCAGCAGCACCCAGTCCACGAGGCGGCCCGACAGACAGCAAAATCGATCTAAAACAATCGACTCTTTCTCTCTCCGGTGCACGCACACGTGCCCGACTGAACGAACACACAAACGCCGTCATCTCTCGCTTCTCCATCCGAGTCAAAAGTGCGAGGCTCAGTTGCGCAGGAGCCAAGCTCGGCCGGAAGAGAGAAAGAAGCCGAGACAGAGGCTCGCTCGGCTGTAATCATCACCGACGCGTGTCATCAGATAAGGTAGAGAGCGAGAGAGCCGTCGCGCGTCACGGAGCTCCGGGCAGCGGCGGCTCTCCACGCGAGCAGGTGCAGGAAGGAGGCGTCGCGACGCTCGCAGAGCACAGTCGAATGGGCGCCGGCGCTACACGCCTAGGCGGACATCGTCTCCCTCCCACTCGCCCCTAACCCTCGCCATTGCCAAACGCCAACCCCTCGCCACGGCCCCCGGTCTACCATTCATACACACCCGCGCGCACGCACGCACAATGCACGCGCAAAGACAGACGCACGCACACACGGGGCCGAGCTCTGCGGAGGAGAGAAACGCACAGACGGCGTTATCGACCGTTGTCCCCCACCCCCCAATCCTCCCCCTCCCGCCCCAATCCCAATACCCCTCCCCCTCCCCCGCGCGACCTACCGCACACACAAACGCGCCTCCGCCTTCGTCAAAATTAATTCTTAAGGAATAAAC
>NW_011948435.1:704609-710923 GCF_000503995.2 Ceratosolen solmsi marchali
CCCCCCCCCCCCCCCCCCCCCCCCCCCCCCCCCCCCCCCCCCCCCCCCCCCCCCCCCCCCCCCCCCCCCCCCCCCCCCCCCCCCCCCCCCCCCCCCCCCCCCCCCCCCCCCCCCCCCCCCCCCCCCCCCCCCCCCCCCCCCCCCCCCCCCCCCCCCCCCCCCCCCCCCCCCCCCCCCCCCCCCCCCCCCCCCCCCCCCCCCCCCCCCCCCCCCCCCCCCCCCCCCCCCCCCCCCCCCCCCCCCCCCCCCCCCCCCCCCCCCCCCCCCCCCCCCCCCCCCCCCCCCCCCCCCCCCCCCCCCCCCCCCCCCCCCCCCCCCCCCCCCCCCCCCCCCCCCCCCCCCCCCCCCCCCCCCCCCCCCCCCCCCCCCCCCCCCCCCCCCCCCCCCCCCCCCCCCCCCCCCCCCCCCCCCCCCCCCCCCCCCCCCCCCCCCCCCCCCCCCCCCCCCCCCCCCCCCCCCCCCCCCCCCCCCCCCCCCCCCCCCCCCCCCCCCCCCCCCCCCCCCCCCCCCCCCCCCCCCCCCCCCCCCCCCCCCCCCCCCCCCCCCCCCCCCCCCCCCCCCCCCCCCCCCCCCCCCCCCCCCCCCCCCCCCCCCCCCCCCCCCCGGTCCACCCAATCTTCTTACGTCGGCCGCGACACCAGACGACAAGCACCTCCGCGAGATGCCAATTCGGCAGGATTGGGAAAATTGAGGAAATTCGGGGCGGCCTTACAGGTGAGTCGCTTAATCGGTCGGCGCACTTTTCCCTTAATCCGCGATAATAGGGACTCGCATTATCGTATCGATCGGCGATACTAGTTACGTTATTTACTCGGAGTCCTTCGGCAAATACTTGTAACGACGATTCGTCGTTGCTCGGGCTTGCCTAGTGACGAGGAGCGAATTAAAGAGCGAGATTGGGCCATACATGGGCCCGACTTTGTTCCAATGACAAAACTATATTAATGGCGCGCGGAAAATTCACTTGAGATTGGGCTCTTGGGTGTAGATATCGTGTACCTGATAGTCTAGGATCAATTCGGCTTAGATCGCTTTCTCAAAAATCATAACCACTCCCACCAATTACTCCAATTATATAACTACAAAGTGAAATACAAAATGAACTGCATTGGCAAATTTATCATTAAATCGTTAACGTACATTCTCACGCTCATTCGATACAAATGATTAAATATTAAAAGAAAATTTAAATTTTACGCGCACCATAAATTCTGCGTAGGCCTGTGTGATAGTGAAATTAAAGTTGGGCGTTGTACTTAATATTTCATTTAAAAATACATTGTTCTTCGATGTACTTCATGATACTATCCAACAGTTTATTTGTCTGCGGCGAGACTTTCTTTGATTCACGGCAGTAAAATATCCGCACAGCAATAAAGGAAAACAGTACTTATTCGTTTTATTATCCGTATTACAACACTATATAGCATCATAAAATTATTATTTAGAGCGCTTGCGTATCCTCCATTCTTTACGCTTGCATGCGTAATCATCCAACTCTTTTTACTTTCTTACAAAAGTTTTGGCCCGCTAGATTTTCCTATTTTCTATCGTCCGACTCTAATTCATACGTTAAAAATCATCTTTAAGTCGCATAAAATCTTTGTCGCATATCCTCTCAATCTCTCCCGTACCTCTCCATACGTCGCCTCTCACTTTCGTCCTTTTAGCCACACGCACACGCACACGCACACGCACACATTCTTATTTCACTTTCTCCCTTCGTAACCTTTACATTGTTCTTGTATTACGCCAGCTACACAGCCAAGTTATTACGTTGTTTCTTTTTACTACGTTGCTAGTAAAAAAAAAAAAAGTAAAAAAAAAAAAAGTAAAAAAAAGATAGATCAAAAGGCATTATATGCATATGAGTGTGTGTTACATATGTTTTTTTCTTACATCATAGTGTAAAAACGTATGTATCGCGAGGATAAATGGAATACAAATCACCGTTGCAAATGAATGACAAATTATTCAATTGTCGATTGTATATTAGCTGCCATCATTAAGTTTTATCGTAATTCCATGCAAATTACAATAAACTTGTCAATATCATTATTATACACGGATAATTTAATTAATCTATTATTTTATAATCGAATATTTGAGCACTTGAGTAATTAAAAACATTTTCAAAGATAAGAACTTGTTTGCTCCATGAACATTATATGTTCAATAAGCATCAGCGTACGATGTTTTATCGCGTTAGGACGTGCAAATGATAATTGTAATGTCATTGTAGAGAAAGACACCTGTATTTATACTACAGAATAATTAAAAGCTGAATATTCTTGAGTGTATTATATTTTAGTGATTACATTTTAGTTGGCATGTTACGCATAGCCAATAATTATTTTGATCGTAAGAAATAAATTACGATTGTCTTGATTTGAAGAAAAGATAAAACTTGTCATCGCAGATAGTGTCCATAAGTTATTTTATATCTTTGATTATTTTATTTTATTTTATTAATTTTTTTTTCAACCGTATTTCTTGCTCTCCTTTGCTTACAGTAAGTAATACGCCATAAAAAGATAAAGAATTAGTTCCAATTCTTGATTGCATCGTTAAAACGCACAACTAATGTATAATTAAATTCAGCAGAAAATCGTTTATGCGGCCTGAATATATAATATAATAATAATTAGTGGAATAAAGATAGGGCTAAGTGGGCTTTTTCATACTAAATAATTCACGGCGATAAAAACGAATCGACAGTGCCGCAGAATAAGGCCTTGGATGCCGAACATTTAAAACTGATAACGCGGTAAAATGCGTTCGATATCTCATTGTCAGCTGAAAAATAACACGCGAAAGTAGGCAAAGGAGAGGGGAAGAAAAGTAGGAATTGAGTTGGCGGAAGTAAAAGTCAAAGGCAAAAACGGAGTAAAAAGAACAGCTCCGCGCCACTAAGCGCCATGTACGGGGCGTGAGTGCGAGCAATTCGTCAGTTTACCGTACGTAAGCCGGCTTCCACAAGTACGCGGCGCAGGTGAATTGCCCCGCTTTAGCCCGTATTGCCCCTCATCGCCGGCCGCCCCCGACACCCCGCGCCCATCCCTCGATAACCCGTCATTAAATGCAAGAGTTCGCGGCGGCACGGGGTGGGACGAGGCGAGGCGATACGAGGCCAGGGTTGTAACGCAGTCTCTCCCTCGTCTAGACGGCCGAGTCGCGCATCGCTTCTCCCCACCCACCCCCCAATCCCCATCCCTCCCACCGTCATCCTCCATCACCGCCCCCTCCCATACCGAGCATCCGCTACCACTCACACGGCCAAGAATTTACTGCCCAGCAGTTAATGCCATCATACTGCAGACAGCGAGCGTAGACGGCGGCTGCGGCGGCGAGTCGTAAACTCGCACGATCGCACACGTCGACGCCGGAAAAGGTACTCGTGATGCGGACCCACGAACTTGGCTCTTCATCCTAGTCAACGACGTCGATAGTTGCCCTTCCCTCTCTTTGCCAGCGCTTTTACTCGCGCTTGCGGAAACAAAAAAAAAAAAAAGAAAAAAGAAAAAAAAATAACAGCGGACAGCCGCGGTCTCACGCAAAGTGCCAATGGATTGATTTGAAAAAAGCCGTTCCGCTTTTTTCATTGGCTCTTTTTGTTTCAATCACTCTCGGCCCTTTTACGTATTTACAAACTGTGTGTACTTAATGGGACAGTGGATTTGTTGAATCGAGGCAACAGCTTACATTATTGCGACTTGCCATTTTTCAAATAAATTGTTTATTTACATTAACGCTGAAGAGATTTCAAGTGTTTAACGATTACATCGTTACGAGCAATTTGTCGATGGCACATAATTACCCTACGTCGGCTAATATAAATTTCCCTTTAATTTTTATCATATAAATAAGTGTTCGATAGAATGATTGTGACTTAATGAAAGTCAGATGAAAATTTTTTGGTAAATTTTATCAGTCTTGTATAGATACGTTACGCTTGCTTTTCTTAATGTCACTATTAGTTGTACGGGATTTGGTTAGATTAACTAAGATTCTTTGAGTTACGAAGGTAATTTAGTAAAATAATTAAAAAAGAAATAAGAAAAAACAGAAAAGACAAAAGAGAGAAAGTTTCAATTTTAGATACACGAAATTTTTCTTCTTTTTTCGAGTAAATTAACAAATTTATAAATTAAAATGTTTTGTGAATATCCACGAGTTGTAGAAGCAAATAAAACGTTACGATAAACAATATATGTAACGCATAAATAAATGTAGTGCATATGTAATGCAATGCTCGAAAGTATCTTGTAATATAACAAATTATCGAGTCACGATATAATACAATTAATAGATGGTGAATTATTTCTTAACAATGAATTTTCAATTAATTGTATTCATTACTTAAAAGGATATTGGCAGATGTTAATAAACAGTGAACAATTTTTTTTTACACAAGATAATGTGCATATAAAATTTGCTTTTACCGAACTACTTTTAATTACTTTAATCCGTTTCTGCGAACAAATTTATTGATGTACGTGAACACATGCTATAAAATATTCTAATTATTAAAAATATAATAAACTAACTACTATATTAATAACAAAATATTTGTTAGATAATGAGGTAAAAAAGAATATAAAGAAGATAAAGATAATAGTGAAATTATTCGCATTACACGTTGATCAACAATTATCAAAAAGTTATTTCAAATTTATACAATATTATTTCATAATTTCAAACAAATATCAAAAAATCTAAAAATCAAAAAGAAAAAAAAGAAAAAAAAATGCTCGTATTCGGTCATAATGTATAAGGCATTTTTTAATACACACATTACAAGGCAATTTTACTAATATGAAACATTTATTTATTGGAATAGAAGGAAGTATTTTTAACAAATTCGGTTATTAACAGTATCAGCTAACATAAAACATAAACATAAACATAAAAATTAATCATATTAAATAAAAATTATTTAGTATTATTTTGTAGTATTATGATAGATGATCGTTCCTTTATAGAGATTTTGTTGTAAAACTTTGTATTATTGTACGTACGTGCACTTTAGGGGTTAACGAATGATTTAATCCAATCATTAAATCTTGGGTTCAACAAGATCTCTCAAATAACATTTCAAAATTATTTTCATAAAAGTATAAAATTTTTATTTCACGTGAAAAATAATATTAAAAATATCTAACTACAGCGGAGCTATTTACATTTCCTAAGTAGTTTTAGACTGCGATAGGTCAGACTAAGCATTGCACGTCTTGCTCATTTTCCATCGTAAAGAATTCAAATTTTTTCATTTAAATGATTAAAATTATAGATATTAGTTATCTATTGAATATAATCATTCTCTGTTAATTGGCTTTAATTATTTTTTTCTTCTATGCAATTTAAATTTATAATTTGTAAATTACGGTAATAAGCGGAGATTTTGACTAATTTAATTCCAATCATTTAACTTTCAAGAAATACATTTACTTAGACAAATATAGCAGGCGAAAATATTTTTATAATACAATGTACAATTTTTAATTGCCATTTAATCAATTTCTCTATCATCTGTACATCAATGTAAATTTGATTTTAATTAGAAATTTTTACTTAAAGCTCAATTTCAATCAAATATTAAGTTCGTCGCACACAAATTAATGTTCAATCGCTAATCAAAAGAGAAATTTCGACGATTTCTTGACACATTCGGCTATAAAGATTTCCATTCACCTAAAACAAAATATTGTCACAAAAATCCAGCTTGACGTTCGAATCGTATCGAATAGAATATATCGCAAAATCAATAACTTTAAATGTAACTCGAGCGAATCTTAAGTAAATTGTCGTTTCGCGTTAACGTTAATCAAGGAAAGTCGTCGTTAGTCTTGGAGTCGCGGCCTCTTGACAGCGACAAACCGACGGAAACAAGTCCCGCGTCTAAAACGTCATTTCGAAGACAAAGAATGATCTCGTCGTCTTGCCACTACCCTTAAGCTCGGGCTCGCGCGCACACGTGACTCCTGCACGACTTGAGCGGATCCTAAGAAGCACCAAGACGTGCCAGTGCATCTATGGTACGTAGACGCACGTACGCTGATGCGTCTTCAAGCTCTCGACTCCGTCCCTCTGGCCTTCCTTCATTACACGGCAAACCTCCCATATATACTCGCCCATATAAAGCTCGCTTGTCTTCGTACATAATAAAAGTGCGTGTGTATCCGCGCACTCGTGTGCGGGCCCATTGTCCATGTGTGCGCCCGTGCAGACGAAATTCGCGCGCGTATTCCCTCCTTCTCGAGCGTATCATCGTGCGCGGCAAATCCCCACATCCGCCCCCCCCCCCCCCCCCCCCC
>NW_011948435.1:710995-711603 GCF_000503995.2 Ceratosolen solmsi marchali
CCCCCCCCCCCCCTCCCCCTCGCCTTATCGTACCCTACGACGAACCTTCTCTCGCGCTCTGCATTTCCGCCTACTCGCTGATTCGTCGAGTAAGTCGCTGTCGTCTTCCCGTCTGCTGATATACGGATATACGGGAGAACGGGCCTCCCCCTCTCCCGTACACAAACGCGGACGAAAATTACGACCTTCGGTCTCTCGACCGTCGGAATATACGACTGAGCTGCCCGTCGGCTCGAAAACGAGTTGCCGACGCGCGCGGATCGACGACCGGACTTTATGGACGCATCCACTAGGTGCAGGCGCGCACGTGGTCCGCTGCAATCGGCGTTGCACGACACCGACTTTAATTTTTCCTCGGTGTCGCCGACCCTTCTCTTCTATTCCTTCATCACACGTAAGAGCACATCGAACTTTAAGTGCAGTGCGCGCGTGCGCGTGCGCGATCACCCCCTGGCAGTGCAAATAATGACTCGTGTGTCCACACGCACGAACACGTGCGCGAGCCAACTGCTAATTACTCCACTCCTTACGACTTTTATTATGCTTTATAGCTTCGTACGCGTATGATTGTATATTTGGTTAAAATGCATGAGAACAAGCGGGCCGAA
>NW_011948435.1:711629-753820 GCF_000503995.2 Ceratosolen solmsi marchali
CGGCATTCGAAATATGGAAAATGCACGCGCTAACCACTAAGACATCTGACAAATAGGAACCACAGCGAGTACAAAAGTCTGATAGAGGAAATGCGAAAGAGAAGAAATAGGAAGTGCGCGCGCGCGTGCGGATATGTATGTGTAAGAGAGATAGAGAGAGATAGAGAGAGAGAGAGAGAGAGAGAGAGAGAGTCCTGGTGTCGCGGGAATATGAGCGCGCGCACACACTAGCCTGGTTTTACCGTTTCGGAAGTCTAGTCGCTCCCGGCTATTCACCACCCCTTACCGCCTCTCTTGGTCTTTCATCGTCTCTCTCTCTCTCTCTCTCTCTCTCTCTATCTCTCTCCCTCTCTCTCACTCTCTCTGACTTCTTATACTCGCTTCTTTATTCCATTCTTTCTCATTTTATTTCTGGGTGCGTTTCACGCAAGCTTTCTCTTCTTCCAAAAGAAATGCTGTTACTGCAGTCGTTCTCTTTCTCCCACTACCCCGTCTTTTTATCTGTTTGTCTGCCCATCTCTCTTACCCCCATTTCTTCTACCAAAGCAACCTAACATAAACGATTCACCATCTTCTACCATCTTGTCCTCTCCGACTGGTATTATACGATCTTCCACCCTCGCATTGGCCAGACTAACACACCGCCAAAGTCGTAAAGCTGCATCTCACAGCCGCTTTCTCGTAGTCAGCATTGGAGTCTTTCGTACTGTCTATCGCTTACTATCTACGTCTTCCCCCCCCTCCTCACACTCTCTCTCTCTCTCTCTCACTCTCTCTCTCTCTCGCTGTCTGTATATTTTCGTTGCTGGACGTTTGCTTGCATATATGATATTCGACCATACTTAGTTATATTACTTACTCCATAGGAAGTATGCGTACGTATACGATGAGAAAACGAAGTAAATAATCATTTTAATGCAAATTTTTATGTACGTATACAATGACTTTGTAGAAGCTTAATACATTCCCTCTAAAATTATTAAGCATTCGGATTTTCGTGACATTTTAGCATTTATAAATATTTATAAAAGAGACCAAATTAATTATTGGTAAATCGATGAACATTGATTAAGTATACGTAATTAAAAACATTAATAATGGAAGATTTCGCAACGAACGAAACGCGCAAATGAAGACGATAAAAATTTGTTTATTCAATATTTTGTTGATGTTTCTATCGCGTTTCTATCTGCTTTTGTCGAGAAATTTATCTTAGCATAAATTTGTGTAATTTTTATCCTTTTGTGCTTTATTGTAGAAATATGAAGCTAATAATAATAATTAAACTTTTTTTTTCTGCATCTCTAAAAGATTTAATTCTTTCTGCGATTTACGTCAATAAAAATTTATTTCAAAATTTAAGAGCTGTTAATGTTGTCCACATAACATTTCACCAGTAATATAACAATTTCTATCATTGACTTAACGTCTTACAAAATTACTATCATTATATAATACATCGCTATTGATGTGAATTTTATTACAACTACTTTTCGTAAATGTGATTCTCAATTAAGTCCTTTAAATATTATGAGATGTAATTTAATGAAGCGCACAAGTCCTTCGGCTATATTCCTAATAACATTAATGCTCCTAAACTAAATATTATTAATTAGACAAGAACATAATTAACAGCTTAATTTATCAATGGAATTTCCTTTTAAGCTTCACTTCACTAAAGAATAAAAATATAAGGAAATACGTGTTAAAATACGAGTAAAATTAATCGAAATAAAGGCATTGATATCAAAATTACGATAGGCCGAGGCTAATTATCTCGCTAATGTCATCAATAGATACTATTCAAAATATTTACATCTAATGTCTCCTAAACGCGTATACACAAAATCGCTTACGTATGCAACTTAACCAGCTTTTAAGAAAGAGCCGCGGGAAGATCGAAGAAAACATGAGACACCCCTCGTAAAGTCTCTCGAAGCTCTCCCCAAGTCATTCATCCCTTTTGAAGATGCATATTCTCCGGGATTGCATAACTCTTTCCCCTCCTCGCCCGTCCCCAATCACATACCCTACTTATCTATCTCACTCTTCCCTTTCTTTCTACCTCACAAATGTACTCATTTGTATCATTTGGTAATCACCTCTTTAAGACAGTGATTACTCAAGACCAGCGTAATGGCGATCTTTTTCAGTAAGTTGCAATTCTTTGCCCCCCCCCCCCCCTCCCCACTTTCGAGTAATAGGGCAGTCGCTCCTCTATGTACGTATCGCTTGTGCGATAAAAGTATTGGGCGCCATTTAAGTAAGAAATTAGACGTTATCGATTACGTTCCAATGCGCCGAATGAAAATAATTGTTCTTTTATTAATATATTATTCTGCAAGTACGTAGCACTTTATGACTCTGCTTTTTCTTTTAAAAAGCATAATAAATAGACACTAATGTCCAATTAATAGTTATAATAACTAATTATATTGGTTATTAGAATATACATGATGGAATAATATTTAGTGGGTAATGTGTATAAGAGATGTATAAAATGTCACATATAGAAACAATTGTAACGACATGAATCTATTTAAAAAATAATTGTTAATATTACAAAAATAAAAGAAAAAAAAAAGCTCAATGAAATTTAGCAGAATTATTATGCGCTAATGAAACGTAAACTATAATCTGCGTTTCTCGTAAAAAATTCAATGAAACATTAATGTAATTAACCTTTATTATTATTATTATTATTATTATTATTATTATTATTATTATTATTATTATTATTATTATTATTATTATTATTATTATTATTATTATATTGTATAAGAAATATATAATTTGCAGATTTATATAAGCAAACTAAATCTACAAATGAATTCAAAATTGTAGAATAATTGATTTTGAAAGAAAAAAAGAACAATCCGTTTTCCACGGATATATAAATATATTCTTCCTAAACATTCGCCATCAGCTTTCGACAAATTCTCACGTCTCATATAACTTTTACGACACATTTCCTTCAAACTGTCAAGCGTCCGTTTGATCTTAAACAAGTTTCGAGTACACGCATAAATTCACCCTGGAAATGCTGCATTATTTACTATCCAACGCAATATCCGCGAATTTTCTCTCTTGCTTCCTCCCTTTCTTGCTTTCTCTGTATGCCAGTAGTCTACGTTTCACCTCCGCCCACCCATCCCACCGTCCCCACCCCTAACCACCGCTACCGAGACATACAAGTCCGTGCTTGCACGCATCTACACTATCTTACTTTCTGTACGTGCTCGGGAATTAAGTAGAACGTGTGCGGTCGCCTCGTCGTCCACGTCCTTTCTCGATGGTTAATTTTGCATCCAATAGATTCGTCTGTCCATTACGCGCGCGCGCGCATACACAGAGAGAAAGAGGAAAAACGAGTAAGGGTTTCTAAATCCAATAGAATTAGTAGGACAGTTCTTGTATTAGACGGTAGAGTCGGTATAATGTGTGCGCGCGCGTATGCATGCACAAACTATTTACTCGTATAATACGTGTGTTGATATCGCAATACTAATCTTTGGCAGCTATTCCGTTGAGTGGAAATTTCTCATAATTTGCATGATTTTCCATGAGTTAGCATTTAAGTAAAAAGAGGAGAAATTTCTAATGGAAATATAATAAATACGAGAATGTGCTTAGGGGACGAGAAATAAAAGAAAATGAAAGAAAAATGGATAGAATCGGGGCGAGAGATTTTCAATGAAAATTGAAAAATTGCACATGCTAAAAAGCAAGTGAAATGCAAAGCTCGTAGATATAATGACTTCAACGAGAAAATATATTTCCATAATGAACAATATTTGTCGTTTTTAAATATTTCACCGAACCTACAAAGTACGAGCTTTTTGTTACGTGGAAGTAAAAGGTTGTTTTATACAGTCATGAAGTTTAACGATGAGACACTCGTCACTCTGCATACAACTTAAATACAATACACCGATACACCTTACCGAGTCGCTCGAGATGCACCAGCAGATGGCATAAATAAGGTACGCTATAAAAGGGCTAACGTGACAATAGCAATAAGGTGATCTTAGGTCGATCTTATAATTAAATTCCAGCCCCGGTATCGCAATAAACGGACGTTTACTTAATCAACGGGATTGTTATTCTCAGCTCGTTAATTATAATCGGGATAACTCCGGGATTACCTGGGGACGCGCCTAGAGCTTAAAATTCACTGTTAAAATTGCTCGCTAACGAAAATTGGAAGGAGGAGGAGGGGCCGAATGGTAGCTGAAAAAAAAAATAAGGATTAAGGCAAATAAATAAATAAATAAATAAATGATGAAGAAGAAAAAATAAATAACATAAATGAATAAAAAGAAAAGATGAGAAAAGCCGATAGCAATCAGTGGTGAAAAATCCGAGTGTAACCGCAAAGTGAAGGCTTCATTGCGAGAAGAAGAAGGTGGAGGAAGAAAGGAGGAAGAAAGCGCGGGTACAAAGGAGAACGTGAGTTGGTTTGTGGTAGGGGTTGGGGGAGTGGTAGGGGAGGGAGGATGGAGGTGAGGTTAGAGGATGAGCATGAGGATGAGGATGAGGAAGTGGATGAGGATGAGGATGAGGATGAGGATGAGGATTTGGGGAGGGGGAGTGTACGAGGGGAGGAAGAAGAGTTATTGGCGGTGGGTGGGGTTGTGTGGGTGTGTGGGAGGGGGAGGGAGGGAGGGAGGGAGGGATGGAATGGTCGTCCGAGAGCTCGACTGCACTCTCGAAACCTCGAAAGGCTCTCGGGGGCTGCTGCCACAGCGCCGCCGCCGCGCGGCCGAAACGTAGCTCCTTCGCCAAGAGGAAGAAAGAGGGGTGCTAGGGACTATCCTAGGAGGGCGGATCAATACAATCGCTAATCCGGTGCATTGTGAGGTGAGGCATACAGGCGTGGCAAAGGAGTCAGGGCTTCCTCTCACCCTCTCGCACTTTGTACTCCCTTTTTCGCTATTTTTCACGCGTCGTTAGTTCCCTTTTTGCCTTTCTATTATTACTCCATTTCTCCTTGTTCTTCTTTTTTCCTATATTGCGCTTTTTTCCACTCTCCCACCGTCCCCTTCGCCCATCTTTTATATTCTTTTTTACTCCGAGCGCTTTCTTAAATCCTGGATGAATCTAATGCGCATACTTAATGCCAGTGGCCCCCGCTGTCTTTTCTTTCTTTCTTTCTTTCTTTCTTTTTTATTTTCTTTTGTTTTTTTTTTTTTTTTTTTTTTTTTTTTTTTTTTGCCAACTTTTATTTTATTCTAAAACGCTCAACTATCGACAATGCTTGCTTTTATTTTCTAAATGCTTAATTGATTTACAGAGATTATGAAGAGTGCTTCGATTCCTTGTTGAGTTGATTTGTTTTAATGATGCGACTACAATCATATTACACAGTACTGCATTTATTAAATGAGTAATGCATAAAACAACTTCTTCTATTTCTTTACATTTCGCAGACTATACGATGTTGACGATTAAAACTTAATGACATATAAATATCGATTATTTCCAAACTCGTTAAATTCAGAAACATAATTTAAAAGTATTGAATTTACCGATTGCAATTAGATATTGGAAGTAATAAATATTCGACGAAAATAAGAGAAATATTATAATATTTTTAATAAGTGCATAAAACACATTGCAAATATGTACTTTATTATTTTAAAAGACAATATATAAATATGCAATGTATTGAACGATAAATGCTTTTAAATCTAGCGGGTTATAAAAATAGCATCTTTTATATAGGAATAACGATAAACTATTAATAAAGAAAAAAAAACTTGTCAAAAAACATAAATAAATTTTGTATTAGAAGAATTTATATTCTCTCTCTCTCTCTCTCTCTCTATCTCTCTCTACCTCTATCTCTCTGTTTCATTCGCTTTTATTCATTCCTAATAGTTTTTTACAATTAATTAAAAAGGATTTTTTTAAATAATTTATATAAAATAGAAAAATTATATAAGAAATAAGCATTGTAAACTATCATTTTTATTTTAACAAATACATTTGAGAATGTCGTGTATAAACTTTTAAAATGAATATAATTAAAACATTTTATTATGAATATAATGCAATTTATACAAAATTAAAAATAATAGAAAGTTAACAGTAAGTGAAATAGCTTTCTTACTTCATACAATAATATTTACGACAAAATATAAATGATCGTTCAATAGAATAAGTCAAGTAATTTCATTTCAAAAGTAAAAATTACAGTTTTTAATTCTTAATCGAGATTGAGAAAACCAACAACATACATAACATAATCTGTCTGCGCTCTTAACAAATCAACTCTTTCTTTGTTATGTTTATTTAAACCTTTTGATTTGCAGTATTCCAATGGAAATTACGTTAATACTAGGAAAACAGAGATTCACGAATAATTTCCATGTGGTAAGAAAACGGAAACATTATCGTAGATTCGCCACTATACTTTTAGTTTTTCGTATTCGCAGTCGATCGCATCTCTTATCTCAAACGAAGGGGAAATGCTCTGTTATCCCGAATAAACACCGTATTTTCATGAATAACCGAAAACTGTGTTACTAGAATGGTGGAAGAAGGGATGGGTTGAAAGGCAGACAAGGAGAGAATGAAATGAAATGAAAAATCTCCATTGTATCAATATAACTATGATGATAAGTAATCGGTTTACTATAAAAACACAATTATATTAAAGCTTATTCGTTTCTTAAATCTTTAAAACGATCTAATGTCGATCATAAGCATCGTAATTAAATTTCTATTTTTAATTTATTCAAACATAAAATATTTGAATAGCTAATTGAAGCTGCGAGCTACTGTTATTCAATTGATGAAATTAGGTAATTAAAGTCAAGTATCAAATTCAAGTGTTTTTGAAAAAAATGTTATTAAGAATAATTAATAATCAGTCATTCTCATTGTGAAAGAAAATATCAAATATACTATTTTATATTATATACTTTAAACTTAATATTAAAAAAAAAAAAAAAAAAAAAAAAAAAAAAAAAAAAAAAAAAAAAAAAAAACAAATTGATTACATTCGTTTAAGTTTATATTAAAAGGTTTTGCTATGGTATTTCAAATAATTTATAAAAGTTTCTCGATTTATAAAACAATAAAAATTTGAAAATTAAATTAAATTACAATGTAAATACTAATGGAGAAACAAATATAAAACATACAATAAACTATAATGTCCATAAAGCTTATCATTATTAATAAAAGAGTGAGAAATATAATTAAGGATTTAAATTGTAAGGCGATTGTATTTATGAGCTATATGTGTAATATACGGAATTAAGCCATTTCAATGAATTGTAGTTCTCTAACTCAAGTATAATGAAACCGATTGTAATGGAACACATATTCTTACGAACAGAGTATAAAAATTAATTATTTTCCACAATTAAAAACTTATTTATAGGTTGTAAAATGAAAAGGAATTGTAATACCGACTTGATACAAGACTATGAATATTTTAAATAGTTTTACATTACATACAAATTATTCGCGTTCTTTATTCAATTGTACATTGAGTATTATTATTTTAGAAAATGCTTATAATTCCATTAGTATGCGTTTATTCAAACGAATTAATTGTGTGAAACTCAAATATTTAAAAAAAAAAAAAAATCTCTTTTTTCTATATTCATTAAGTTTTTAATATTATTTGAAATATTCTACAAAATTAATTATATAATTTAAAAACAATTTATTTAATTTCTTTAACATTATAATAATCTTTAAGCATAAAATTAAGAATTTTTTTTTTATATTAATAATAACTAATTATAAATGAAGATGTTATTTTAAAAATACGTTCAATTAATACAAATTTTCAAGAGAATTGTCATATTATAACTTTACGAAGAATATCTAATTAAACATTCAAAAATGCATACGAATTTTATAAAAAGTTCGAAAACATTTTTCTTTTTAATGTGATGGTAATTAAAAATGCAACTTATTATAATACTTGAAAATATTTTTTATCTTGATCACATCGTAATAACTTTCTAACAAATCTTGTATATTTTTGATACAAAAAAAAAAATTTTTAAAGTATTCGTAAGGTTCGTCAAAACTTCACTACACAAACTTATTTGTCCCTTCTCATGCAGAAAACATAAAGTAACAATATTTTTCTGTATTGAATTGAGAATTGTTGTTACATTGCTTTAATAATTGGAACAAATTAAATTAATAAAGCTGTGTTGGCTTACAATTTAACTTAATAATTGGTTAACTGACAAGGGCGTCTTTCAAAATTGAATTATTGTAAGCTAGCGTGTGCTTGTCCTTTCTTAACTCTATTTACTGTGCTGCGCAAAGTTGAAGAGAAAGTGTATCTCCTTACTACTTCGTCAACTGCTACGCAAAACTTATCTTCATCGGATTATTTATGATATTATCTGTGTATTCGATACTCCGAGCGATATCTACTAGTTGATTTCCTAAAGCAACTACTCGAATCTACAGTGCACATCTTTAACCTTGATAATTACTACTCTTACGGCTATATTGATAGATAAACTAAAGATGAAATCCCAACAACCTTATAGTAAATAATTTGAAATAAAAATGCAACGATAGATTATTGCTATAGATGTATGTTTGTCTTATTAACTTATTATTGCCATTGAAGACTGTGTGTATTGCACTTTCTTCGTATCCTACATAATTTATGGACATAATTTTGATCGATAAATTATATTTGTACGTGTGGTGTGCGTGCGCGCGCGTGTTTATTCCTAAATATGTCTTCGCCTTATAAAGGTGATTTTAATTTGCTGAAAATTATTGAATTATATGGCTTATATACTGTCTTACTTTGAATATGACATTAAAAAAAAAAAAAAAAAAAAAAAACAGGAAATATTAATATAGTTAAGGAATTATTATATTAGCATATGAAATTATTGATTATTTATGCTCTATGAAAAAGTGCCTTAATTATGAGTAAACTATTGCTATTCGAAATAACAATTCATTAAACTTTTCATAATAACTTTTTGTTTCTACCGCCAAACTCACAAAGCTTTGACAATTAAATTTCTAGAACATTAAGCAAAATGTTCTTTTAAATTCAAACTTGTGAATTGTGACAAGAGACATTATCTATAACTAGTGAAACTAAATAATAAAATTCGAAGTGAAATAATCGTATTAGTGAAGAACAAATCAATAAAAAAAACGATAACTTATTAAATAGTAAGCCCATCTGTAAATATACCAAAGCATTGTATAATGCATAAATTTATTAATGTGAAAAAAAAATTATTATAATACATTTATTAATAATGCAAGCCTTTGATGTAATAATAAATACATTTAAACTTTAATTCAATTCAAACAATTAATAATTTTCGCATTATTGACTTGTATATCATTTATTAGATGAAAAACCTGTTATACTGGAGAATTGATTTACTTACATATAATAAATTACAATTTTTTTAATAAAACCATCAGTCTTCAAACATTCTTAAGTATTTCATTAATCAGCATATACGTTTTCTAGTATAAATAAAAACGTAATATTACAATAAATATTTGTGAAATATCCGTTAATATTAAATAAATATACACTGTTGATAAAATACATAAAATAAACAAAAGGTTTGATGATCCTTACAATGAATCAATACATAAAAAATTAGATGATAAAAAATTCAGATAATAACAAAATTTCAAATTAACCTTTAATTATAATTAAGAATTCCTTTTTCTTTTTTTATAGAAATGTTAAATGAATAAATTATAACTTTTATTACTACATGGACGTTAACAAAATTAGAGTTTCGATTGGGGTTGCATTTACAATTTAGGTGACATTGCAGAAGTATTTTCGTCCATATATATTAAGGTTACTCACATGCTGTAAATATTTATTAACGTTTATTTAAAACTTTAAAAGTTTACGTGTTATATTTCTATACATCTAATACTATTGTTTATGAATAATCGTTTTTATAATTATTATAAAATACAGAAATAAAAATATTGATATTACAAAGATGCAAAAATATTAACTATTTTAAGACAAATCCTTCGATATAAATAGTTTTTAATGGAAAAATTAATTTAAAAAATACTAAAACAAGACATACGTGCTGAATATTTTAATATATTGTAATTATAGAAGGCGGAAACTCATTAAAAAAATTATTTCTAAATATTTTTAAACATTTAAGCATATATAAATATATATATATATATATATATATAATCTAATTATATAAATTATTTATAATAATATACGTATGAGAAATTACATGATACTTTAATACTATTCTATAAATCTAATAAATATACGTAATAACTATTTTGTTTATAAAGAAAATATAAAAAATTAACTGTATCAGAGAATAATATTTTTCATTTTTCAACATTTACTATTGGTACTCAACTTATTAGTTTCATCTGTTCCTTATATATTTTACAAGGATAATTTTTCGTTTCTGAAAATCTACATTAAAAATATATTAGTACAAAATTATTACTTTATTTAATTGTAAAAGTACGTATTACATATTTGTATCTATTAACGTCTATGAAACATATTACACATATCTATCAAATAAATGATAATTACATTAAAAATATATATTTGTTAATAATTTGGAGATAATTCAAAACAATAAAGGAAGAAAAAATAAAGTAGCAGGTACTATTTGTTAGGTAGCGGGTATTATTTGTTCATAAAGAAATTGCGAGTAAAATTCATAATATCAACAAATTTCTTTGCAAGTTTTAGAATGAAATTTAGAAGGAATAATTACTTTTTTCATTGAAAACAAAATTAAATTTCATTCGATTTTCTACAATTATTTTACATACACGAATTTTTATTTCAAATTCACATTGCAACTATGAAATATATTAATATATATTGAGATTGAAACGAAATAGTCTTTTTCATTATTAAAATAAATATTGCTTCGTTTAATGTATATTTTTTCTATACATAATCAATAATAACAGTGCATTGATATTGTTAATAATAATAATTGATATTAATTTAAAATATTTATTGCTCGTTTTAATTGTTTATATTAGAAAATAGAATAGATTTACACTTGCGACATATAACGAAAATTTTTTGAAGCTTAAGATAATAAGGGAAGATAAATTAGAAATCTGCTATACCCATTCTTAAAGGTTATGTTATTAAGACGGCACAAGCAAAATTTGTACAAATATTACACTGCTTAATAACAATTTAGTTTTAAAACAATTTTATAATCATCAATTCTTATTTGTAATTCTGTCCAAAATGGTACATTTGAAATTTTTTATATTTTTATATTAAATTTGATATTACTTTATATTATTTTATATTCATTTACAAATATTAAATGTCCATATTATTTATGTGATTCTAAGTGGAAAATAGAAGTTCTAAGAATGCTGACATACATGATGTTTCCTGTTATAACATTTCATTATTATAATACACCATGGATATTTAAAGAGGAACTTATGAACATAAGAAGAAACTGTTATCCGCAAAATTTAGATACAAAAAACAAAATAAAAGCATTTAGAGAAGAGATCTATGCACATCATGAATCAGAACGTCTACAAAAATTAAATCTAGAATATGAATAGACAAGTGGTAGATATATAAAATTAAATTAACAAAATAAAAGAATCAATTTGGATTAGATGAAAGTTATAATCTGTAGCATTGAAGTATTAATATGACAATTATTGTAGAGCTAGTAGTCTGCAAAATTAATATGCAATATTTGTAAACAGCTACTTTCCAATATACATATTTATGTATTTGAAATTTACGTTTCTAGGGCACGTTAAAAGATAAAAATATTTGGTTGAAAAGAATTTTGTTTATTTGTTGAATTATGTATTTATTGAATTCAATTTATAATAATAGATGACATAGGAATTGTTGTACATATTGCATTAGGTTTATTAATTATAATTATAGGTATTGAATGTTATATACTATTAATATCAGAATCAGTGAGGCGATATTAATACAAAGATAGATTTAACTGAATATCATAACTAGAAATATAATCTTTTTATTTAAAAACTCATATTATTAAATAAAATAAATATAAAAAAAAAATAATTAAAGAGATAATAAATAGAAATATATCTGTGTTGTTAGTCTCTAACTTTTCAATTTCTAAAATTATGATCACGCGCTCTCCAAAATAGTTTGTAATTTAAAATGAAATAAGCAGTTAATCAATATTTTCCTATTCAAGAATTAGAAACATCAATAATTGTTTGTCTATCAATTTATAAATCTTGTTTTTATCGCTCACTTTTCCACTCATACGTCATTGAATTGAAATTTGGGCATATATTTATGTATTAATTATACATTAAATTCCATACGATTTATATAATAAATAGATAATTGATCTAGAATGACATCTTATATATATAATCGCACTTAATATTAAAAACTCAAATTGATGAAAATTAAATTAGAAATTTCTATTTCTTACTTTTCTCACTTATGGAAATTACAAATTGATTGATTACGAATAAATTTAAAATTGAGAGATACAATTATTATCAATAGGCCTTAAAACTTCAATCTTTAAAATTAAACTTGAGAGTGACCAACATTTTCTACACCTTTCTTTAGTCACAGTTGACTTACTTTAATAATAGTATATATAATAATGCAATTAAGGGCTATTTATCATGCTCGTTCGGCTTGTTTTAAATAAGCTTGAAACTACATAAACGACACATAAGCTAAGTTTTACATGAAATCTGTGCACTATTCACGCAAGATCAGAGAATATATGTATTACGACAGCTTTACCGTACCTGTTTGCCGTAACCTGACGAGCTAGGTTTGACAGTAATTTTCAGCACTGCGCGCAGCTGACAATTTACCGTACATGTTGCAAGAGACAGCCAAGTCAAATGTCACGAAGTTAAGTCGCGATTACCTTAGATGCACACTCATTCGTGCGTACGTGTAATTTATATTGAAAAATAATATATATTAAATAAATTTTTATCTTTATCTATCTTTGTACTATGTGTAACTACATATTGTAGATACTTTGATTTACAGAAATAATAAAGGACAAAATCATTCCATGTATATATTTTAGAGGAGTTGTAGAGCAATTATTAAATATGTGTGAAATTGATGATAATTTGAATTGGACAGGTAGGCTGTGTCTTTATTAATTAATAATAATTGACTGCTGAAATGTTTAGCTAGCTAAGTAAGGTTATGTCGTAATTTTTTTATAGAGGGTCGCGATATCCTTAGAAATTGGAGAGAAAGCTTAGAACGCCGAAGTAAGGATGTTGTAGAAATATGGGAAACAGTTTTAATGTATCATATTGATAAACTTGGAAATGAAAGTAAGTTATTAATTTATTTGCATACGCAATATTGTTATGATAGCTTTGCTGACATATTCTTACGAGTATTTTGTAGTAATTAAAATTATTTGTACATACAGAGTATCTGGTATTAGAGCAGGTATGTTTTGCTGCTTTGGATTGTTACCGACTTCCATTAGCAGAATACTGCGTAAAAGCATTAATGAAAGAATTTCCTGGAAGTTCGCGGGTTCATGAATATCATGCTATGTATTTAGAAGCTTTGGAAATGTAACAATTGTTATAAATTTAATGGAGTTCCGTTGATCGTATAATTTTGATACTTATGAAATATTTACTTTTATTTCAGGTACAATGAAGCTTTAGAGGTTTTAGATTCAATTATCAAACGAGACGAAACGAACGCTGCTCCAAGAAAACGTCGCGTAGCTATTTTAAAAGCATGCGGCCATATACCAGAAGCTATCAAAGAATTAACTGAATATTTAAAAAAGTAAATTGTTGAAATGCAGATATTTCAAGATAAAAATAAATGTATTATTTTAATTGTTAAGTAAATTTCTAGGTTCATGAGTGATCAAGAAGGATGGCATGAACTTTGTAATCTTTATTTACAAGAACAAGAATACAGTAAAGCAGCAATTTGTATCGAGGAGCTTATATTGCATAATCCGCATAATCATTTACTACATCAACGTTACGCAGAAATAAAATATTCTCAAGTAATTTAGTGTACATTATGATATACAAACGACACTCAATGATAAATAATTTTAATATTATTTCATGTTTTAGGGTGGCTATGAAAATATGTATATAGCAAAAGCATATTTTTGCCAAGCAATTAAATTGAATCCAAATAATATTAGGGCATTGTATGGCTTGTTATTGGTAAGCCCAATTTAAAAAATAATTTCTAATAAAAAATTGTCTATTTACTTTGCTGATGAATTAATTAATTTTATTATTTTTATATTTAGGCAACAAACAATTTAGCTCTCTCACTAAAGTGTCCTGTATCACAAAAAAAAGGAACTATCAAGTTAAATGAGTGGGTTGCTGGTCAAATTGAGAAACAATATAAAAATAAAATTGCCGACAAAGGCAACGATTCCAAATATATAGAGGGATTATTAGCACAATTACAACTTGAAGGATAGCTTATTTTGTGTATAAATAATAATATTTCAAGTTTTGCAAATATGTAGTTAGAATTTTCAAAACATTTACATAAAAGTCAATAAAATATTATTTAATTTAATAAAATCACGAATTTTATCATCAAATGTATATGTATTTCATTGTAATAAATCCGTTTTGTCGTTGTTAATTTTACAAATATTTATTCTATATGTAATATATATGTGTGTGTATATATATATATATATATATATATATAACCTCTCTACTTTATAACCATAATACAATTTTAATGTAATTATTACTTTAGCTTATGTAACCTCAAGTCTTTATTATAAGAATTTTTCGTTCATTGATTTAAATAACACGTAGTGCTACGATTCACTTACGTAAAGTTTTAATGATCGTTTTGTTCGTCACTGCTGCCTGTAAATAATGAAATAACTCCTAAATAAAACATTAACCACTCGGGTTGAGGTAGACGTGTACGTAACCTTGTACATATTTATTTTTTATGCTCGACATATTTCATTAAGATGAAGAGACTAAGGAATATTTAGACAATCAAGTGATTATAAAAAAATTAATATAATTCAATGTATAAATTTTAATGGCGCCTCTTACAGAATTAGTTTTATGCAGTATTTTAGGTAAATATTTCCCTAATGTTACTTAGGTAATCAAAGTTTATTATATATTTTCATAAATCTTATGTGTTTTACCGTCTTAGATTAATAATATACGTGAAGATTTATTATTTTTTATATAAATTTTTGTTTATCCTTTAGAAAGGGATAGCAATGGTGATACCTTATGGACATGGAATTATCCGACAATGATAGAATCGGAAAAAAGTTTTATTACAAGAAAATATAACTCCCAACTAGAGCATAATAACATTCAATCCTTTGTTTTTTCAAGACATGGTCAATATTGGTTTTATATTTACAATAATGAAGCAGACTCGGAAAAACTGCCTAAAGTAAATTTAATTACATATTGTCGTTGGTTAATGTATTTTAATTTCATTTCAAATATAATGAGATTATCTTTTAGGTAAAACAATTTGCAATTGTACTTTTAACAACAGATTACTGTCCTCAAAAGTATGAATTACTTTGTAAGATTTTTAGTAAAACGTACAATCAAAGCGGCGATCCTGTAGAAATTTTAAAATTATATTTAAGCGCTTATACCAAAGGTAGTTGCATAACGAAAGACAACGAAAGCTTTTCATCTAATGATTTTGACGCACTACCCTTTGGCTTAAACACCAATCTTAAGGAATTGATTAAAGTTTTTGAATTAGAAACGATATTAATATACACTGCTCTATTATTGAAAAAAAGAATAGTTGTTTATCATCATAGCTTGGAACAACTGTTAAAGTGGATTAGGACATTTCCTGTCCTGATGAAACATCGAAAAATAGCAGATAATCTTCTCACTTGGGTTGACTTGATACCAGATGAACTCAATGAATTGAAGGCAATGAATTACTTTTTTATATTTTTATTAAAGTAGCCAAAAGAATTTTATAAGAATAGTATTGTATCTTTTCAGAAGAATTCTTTCTATGTAGCTGGCTGCCGAGACAACTTGATATCGTCAAAGCCAGAACTTTATGATTTATTGGTTAACATTCCTGCGAGAGAAGTTATTGTTCCTAATCATGCAAAGGGTATATGTTTTAAAAGGCATAATATAAAATATTTTATAAAGAAAAAATATATAATTACTCTTTGCTTTACAGAAAGTTTTACAATGACAAAAACGCATAAAGAAATCGCATTGTTTATGGTACAACTTTGTGAAAATCAATCGTTAACAGAAGTACAAATCATATCTGAAATTGCAGATAAAACTCAAGATCTTTTGAATCAATTAATAACATTGGCTACCGTTGAAACGCCAGAAGGAGCCAAGAAAGTACCTATTCAATCGATTAAAGAGAAAAATCTTGCAACAGCAGTTGAAAACTTTTTAATCAATCTTGCCATTGCTGAGAATCTTCTTATAATGTGATATTATTTCAGTATACAGAACTCGTGATTAAATCTTCTTTTTGGATTATAAAGATAAATGTCCAATTATTTATTTTTAAGAAAAGTTTATGTAAATAATTGCAATAATTTTACATATTTTGCAAGTGCAATTGAAATACTTCTTATCGAAAATCATTAAAATGTTGGCTTACCATAAAACTTTTATTCCCTTAAAATAAATAAAAATAAAAATTCTATTGTTAGCAGATTTTAATACCATAAATACTAAAATCGAGTGATAGAGTTTGCATGTAAGTCGAATATAAGCATACGTTGTAATTTATCGTTGCAAAAGAAACTGAACATTGTAATGTAATGTAATCTACGTTATTGTCTACATTCTATAGAATACACTCTGTTTGATACAATTTTACGACATTTTTATATATAGAAATGAATAAAGAATATTATTCAGAATTATTTAAAAATAAAATATTAAGTCTATAATTAATCGATATAAGTACAAGCAGTTGATCAAAATTTTGATCAATAATTAATTGACTGAAACGAGTTTTGTAACAATGATTATCTTTAAACCCTAAAATTATGTTATTAAAAATATGTCACTACTATTACTTAAATTTACACGAAAATTTGTGATATATTGTGATTTTCCTATTAGTTAATTTGTCTTTTACCATTGATTTTGTCACGATATAAATATAAATGTGAAAAATAAAACATTTGAGTGTTAGGAAAAGAATTATGTCTATCAAGATAATCTTCAATCTTATTGTCCAAAGCATTAAATGTAATTTCTTATAAATAAGTATTGAAAAATAATGTTGAACACGCAGGTAATTAATATTGTTTACTCATAATAAATAGCGATGAGAGGACGACGGATTATAATAAATATTTTTGTATTATGCAAGTATAGTATAAATTAATTAAATGATTATTCTTCAAAATAATATGTATTTTAATAAAGCGTTTTATAAAATCAACGAAATTGTAACTTTGTATTTATAGATTCAGAAAACAGCGAAATATTTTATTTAATCAACTAAAAAATTTACATTTTAATCCTCTAACGATTTCAGCTAATTTCTCAATTTATTCAAACAAATATAGAAAAGATAAATTCGTTGATTTACTTTATATTTTTAGAGACACAAGATGCGTGTTCTACTATCGATCTGATAAAACAAGGATTTATTCCCGAAAATATACGTTTGATTTGATTTGAAGGTAAATGTCTTGTAAGAAGCTAAACAGAATATAATTACTCATTAAATTTAATTTTTTTTTTTTTTTTTTTTCATAATGAACACTTTCTCATACTTATGTTGTTTTTCATTATCATTTAATAAAGAAATATTGCCTTATCTTACAAACACTTAGGAGCAGAATTTACTTTCATATAAAAATCAAATTAAAGAATCTTTATACGAAATAAAATATTACCACCGTAATATATAATAAAGCCTGCATTTGTACACAATATTGATTGAAATTGTGATAAACACATTTATCTCTAAATCATAATAATAAATTGAATGCTTAAAGGCCAATAAGATGTATAAAAATGCCAATTAAACTATATAAAACAGATGTACTAATAAATTTTCGATCATTCAATACAAATGCTATGAGCGAAAATTGGCATTTGTGATGAAATTGGCTTTCTCAATTACGGAGTGAATCGAAGAATAATAACAAAATACATTACTGTACGAATATATAAGCGATACAATTAAAAGGGATACAATTAACGTACATTTATAAAAATATGATAGTCTCAATTACCGAATCCCAATTATTGATATCAAAATGGAAATGTGAATTTAAAATAAAAGGATTGAAAATAATACGTGATTGGGTTCTTATCGAAGATTATAATCGCACACAGGATCTACATGGTTCTCGCATCCAAGGACGAACCTGACGTAACAGCTTTACACTCTATAGTCCTACACTTGGAGGTTAAGTGATATGGGGCAATGATAATGCATTTTTATTACGAATTGCCATTTGCGTGCGATTATCATTTACTAATGAAAAACCAGAAATTTCGTAAACGGAAGAAAATCAATTTTATGCGATGTACAATTCGAATTTTGCATTTGTATGGGAGTGTTTGATTATTTAGACGAGTGTCTGGCAATAAAGTAGGGGGTAAATTTATCGAAAGAATTGATTGCAAAGTGGATACATAATTGTTGAAATAATATTTCATGAATTTCTTCTTTCGTCTACTAGCTTTATCTGTTTAAAGGAAGGAATATTGCTTTTGATGTTGACGTATAGCCTTGTACGCTTGAGCAATACCTTGCTTGAGTACTTGCAAATTAATTTTTGTAACAGAAACATTACTGTTTTTAGTACAATTTTCAAAAAATTAATTATTACCTACATTTATAAAAACTACTAATACGTGTCTATATCATTATAAGAATAAATGTATAAGAAATATAAACAAAAAAAATCAAGCTTGAAATGAAATGTAAATTAAATTTAAGTATAATCCTTTCATTCGGCTATAAATTTTTAATTATTAATTATAGAAAACTGAATAAAAGCAGTTGTAACTCTTGTACAACACACCCCTATCAACTTGCTCTACAAAAGTAAAGAAGCGATTCGGGATATTACTCTCTCTCTCTCTCTCTCTCTCTTTCGCCGCTACTTTCAACTTCATATGACTTACCAGACGATAGGAGGTCCATTTGCACCAACCTATCATCATAAGGTGACTAATTTTTTATTAACGTCTTACTTCCCAAGCGACGTGCACAACGCACAATTGGCATGCGAATTGCATCTTCACGCGTCTTTTTGCACTATCGAAGCTAACTAGTGTTAGTTTACAACATATTGCTAATGGCCAGTCCAAACAAACAGGCACGTCTACCCTAGACTATCTATAATAATGCCCTTCATTTACAAGAACATTGCATCGTTGCACGTATCAGAACGAGTGCGGTCACAAGCCTACAATTCCCCTATATTCATATTATATACATATATATATATATATATATATATATATATATATATATATATATATAATATATACGCGCGAAATATGAAAAAAAGCGTGCAAAATTTGAAAAATACTGACATAAAAATATTATCGCTCACTAGATTATGGCGCTTTAGCTGTTTGGTTGTTCGAATAATAAAACGCGGTCATTATGATAGTAACGGTAAAATAGAGAGATAGAGAGAGAGAGAGAGAGAGAGAGAGAGAGAGAGTGAGAGAGTGAGAGAGAGAGAGGAAGAGGGAAACGCTTCGGGTAGTATAATAGGCTCATATCTGTTGAGACCTGGTGATGAATAGGATGAGCTGGATCGATGATCCTCAAATGCACTCGCTCGACTCCACGAGTCCTTCGAGATCGTGAGGGGAGGCCTATGCCTACGCTAAGCAAACTTCATTAAATTCGCAAAACTCTATTCCAAAAGGATTGCCAAGCTCCCATCCTTGCCGTGTCAAAAAAGACCCGCACTCGTCGCTTTATGTTAACTGCTCGTCGAGGATGCTCGTCGTGCCCCGTCTCTCCTACTCACGATTAAAGGAGAGCGCCAACGACGGCCAATCGCTACCAAGTCGCAACTGCGCACAATCAGAAATTCGACAGAATCCCCCACCGCGTGCCCAACTTAACAGAAGCGTCTCCGGCCAAACACTGCGGTTCATCCCGTTACATATCGCTTTACTAATTAGTGATTAATCTTTCATAGGGCTTTGAATAACAAAAACAATAAAAGAAAAATATAGCCAAAGAGAGTGATAGGGGAGTCGGAGTTTGTTGTTGGGTGGGTTGTTTGACGCATGATAGTCCAAGCGGAATAATTGCATATGCTGAAACGATAACAAGTAAATATTAGTCGCAGTAAAACAAGAGTTGAAATAGATTTTTTTAAATTGCCAATCTAGTCAGTTATTTCGCGACTACTTAACCAATTCCTACTCGCGGACTCGTATTCGGGACAAGTATTTTAATTTTATTTATCGGCCTTAGCACAAGGTTCGTCATAATATTATTACAATGGGAGACAGTGATGTTGCTGACGCATTTGGCTGTAGCAGGTAATTATTGCTTTCCCAGCTTTTATTTATTAATAAATCAAAAATTAATTCTAAAATGAATAAATTGGATGCATAAACTGCAAAAATAATACTGCTCAGCATTGTGATTGTTATCGTGAGATTATTTTTTTTTTATAAAAATCATTACAAAAATGATATAAATGATAAATTTATAAAAAATGTATAAATATCACAATAATTTTCGAGCCATTCCACATAATGTTTTGTCCTGTTGTTTTTTGCTTATGTTTGACTGTTATTTTTAATCATTCGACTCGTTTCATTCTTTCACATACAGAAACAGCATCGCTCCTATTAATCAAATTCGCACTGCTCCAACCGAACGCTATGCTACCCACTATAATATGAATCATGGAAAGCGTGGATTAGCCATAATATTTAACCATGAATTTTTCACAGTCAGCCATTTAAAACCACGTTGTGGCACAAATGTTGACTGCGAAAACCTTGCGAATACTTTAAAAGATTTGGGCTTTGAAGTAAATGATTTTCATAATTCTACGCACAAAGATATAGCTAAATATTTGGAGAAAGGTAAGAGTAACGATTATAGATTCTTTAAACAAACAATCCCATCTTTCCTTATATTCTTTGCTTTTCCTTAACTGCGCATCCGCACAAATTACAATTAAATTGCTTCATATACAGAGTGATTAAATTAAGAACTATATTTTAATTTTTGCAATATTCTACTGTTATAGTGGCTGAAATGGACCATTCCCAGCACGATTGCCTTATTGTCGCAGTATTAAGTCACGGAGAGTTGGGTCTACTTTATGCCCACGATACTCCATATAAGGCTGATACAATTTGGTCATATTTTACATCGGATAGATGCCCATCTCTTGCCGGAAAGCCAAAGCTCTTTTTTATTCAAGCTTGTCAGGGTGATAGACTCGACGGTGGAATTAGCTTAAAGGAAAGAACAGAAACCGATGGACATCCAACCGTCACATTTCGCATTCCAACACACGCTGATTTCTTAATCGCTTATTCGACTGTTCCAGGATTTTATTCTTGGCGAAATACAACTCGTGGTTCATGGTTTATGCAAGCGCTTTGCTTGGAGCTCAGAGAGAACGGTACTCGATATGACTTATTAACGCTTCTCACATTCGTATGTCAGCGTGTTGCAATAGATTTTGAATCGAATACACCTGATAATATAACGATGCACCAGCAAAAGCAAATACCATGTATAACATCGATGCTAACGCGTCTTGTGAAATTTCCGTCAATACAGAATGGAATATCATAATCAGTGTATTTGAATCGAATACATAAGCAAACAAATAATAAATAACATTTATGCTAAATTTTCTAATGAAACAAAAATTGACACTATTGTTTTATTAAAAATTACAATTGCGTTCTTGTCACCAAACTTGAAATATTATATTTTTTATGATTTTGATATTACGCCAATATTGCATAAATATGTTTAAAAATTTCCTGTGATATTCTCATATTAATCACAAATATTTTTGGATCTTCTCGATTAGATCGTTGAAATAAAATTAACAAAATATTTACGCAAATTTTTCAAACGCGCTAAAAAATGCTGATTAAGTTTAATTTTAAGGTCTTCGTTGCTTGCAACGTAGACTTCATCAAGGTTACGCTAAAAATATGCCAAGACCACTTGTCGTCAATAAAATAGACATTTTTACAATATTATGTAAAAATTATTGAAAACTTGATCGAATGGGTTCGATCAACATTATGAAAATACAAGACGATCAATGTGTTACCAATTATACTATTATAATATTGATAATCGACAGTGAAAAAAGGCAATATCATTATTGTCGTTGTCTATGGATAAAAGTATAAGTTATTTGGGTTTTAAAGCCTTAGTACTTACAAGATAGATAATAATTTGCCAATATGCATTTTGCATTTATTTAATAAATTATAACGATAAGGGAACATCGCATTTATTCAATTTTATATAACCAATTTTTAATGGTGTTTTTTATAGTAGTTAAGTAAATTAGACCAACTTTTATAAAATCCATTTTGTAATGAATTTTAGATAACAGTATATATAAAATTACTGTTTTGAGTTATTCTTACGAGGAAAAACGACATACAAGTTAAATATAAATATTAATTATATTTGGATAAAATTAATGAATTGTTCGATATGTGCGACTTTGTCATATTACTAACCTGCTATTTAGGAAACTGAAAATATTTAAAACCATATAATTTTTTTAACAATTGTGATACGTACTTTCGTAAATTCGCACGTACATAATTGTCAATATTATCTTTTCATGTATATATTCAATAAGAATGCTATTGTGCCTAAAAATATTGTTTTTCAATCAATGTCAAATGCTCTTAGTCATGTAAGAATAAAAATGTCTTTCAATTTTCCGAAAATTTTTCATCATTACGAATTAATCGATATGCGTACAACAAGAAAATAGAAATAATCAAGCTGCATTTTACCGAATTCTATTTTGTACGCTGCACTCGGTGTATTACAAGATAATCTGTACAATAAACTGAATAATATATTAAGTACACGGTATATTGAGTATTAAAACAATGAAATTTAATAAACAAATAATCAAGATAAATGGTATGGAAATTAATATTGTTATTCGCATACCTCATTTCCCGTTCATGGCTAAAAGCAAAAGTTTAATAAACAATAATAATCAAAGATGTAGAAATCGTTACCGAAGCCCTTGTCATATCCAAGGTTTACTACCTGCTTTTATACAACGGACGACCCGAATCATTCCCGTTTACAATCCAACAAATTCCTCCCGACCTCGGATTCACTACAGTCATTGTGTATTCCTAGTTTCGTTAAGCAAATATACAATTTCTCTTCTCACCGTCAATTTTTCATCCCTTTTGATTTTAGAAAGATGGATTTGCCTTCTATCGCCAAGGTTATTTTTCACGAATTTCCCAGTAACCGCTCGCTCACCTTAAACATTATTGATTCGTAATATTGGCAAATTATTTAGTAAAGCTGCACTAGCGGTAACAATACAATGAACTTTGTTTAAAATGACGACATACGTTTGCTTAATAGGTGCTTATGAAAAATATTATATATTCCGCTTCTGTTTTTTTTTCTTCTTCTTTTTTTTTTAATACGAACGTGCGTTTATCGGTCACTTGCTTAAGTTGTCGGAGTTGTCGATGTTTCGTACATTTTGCGCTACACGACACACATTCGCACCGAGAGACAGTAAATATATGTAAATGCATCGTTTTAAAAGGACATTTTGTATTTGAAGAGAAAGAAAAGGCGATGAATATAATAATTGACTCTGAAAAATCACTCTCCTCGCTCCATGTATAAATTTTGTATGTTATAAAAGGTGCTTTTTAAAAATTGTATAAGCCAATAAACGGTTAAAGAATGCGTATTTCTTTCTTCTAAATTCAAGTGTTACTTTGTTGGCTGATGCATGGGTACGTATAATATATATATATATATATATATATGCGTGCGTGTGTGCGTGGAAGTGTGTTTGTATATATATATATATATATATATAGATATAAAAGCATGGAATATATCATGTTATATCGCGATGTTCGGCTAAACATCACTTCATCAGCTTTTTGTGAAACTCTCTTTGTTCAATGTCCTGTCAAATCAAATTCATTTTTCACTCCTTCATTCCGTTTTTCGCAGGAGGGTCTCTTTGTTTTTTCTTCAAGTTTTCCATGATCGCTTCCCATACATGCGCGTAAACATTGTGTATGGTAGTAAGGTAGGTAGGTAGGTAGGTAGGTAAACGCGCGAGTATATACTTATGAGGCCTCGGGATCACAAAGCAGCAACGAGTCTATCAGCGAGTGCGCACGCACGCACGCACGCACGCACGCACGCACGCATGCACGTACGTACGTACGTACACACGCAAGCCGGCCACATCATCGGCATCAAAGTCCCGGGTGGTGTGTGCCGTGCACTGTGGTCGTTGTCCTGCGTCAAAAGCAGCAACTACGAGGTACATGTGGTGTGTACACATGCAGTCTGCCAGCCTGCGGTATGGGTGTCGTACTACGCAAGGTACGACGGCCTTCTCGGTAAAAAAAAAAAAAGCGAGAGAGTGAGTGAGCGAGAGCTGTCGGGAGGGAGAGGGAGCAAATGGCCAATGAAAGGGATACGAATGTGGGAGAGAGACGGAGGCCTTAATGCTTTAAACAAGAGAAGGGACATTGAAATGACGTTTCTTCGCTTGCGCTTTAGAAGGTCTTGTGTGTAACAGCTGCGATTATTTATTTAATGAAATTATTTATTTAACGAATAGGTTCTTCTTTATTATGCAGCAAGTATACCGATATCTCTTGTATTTCAAAAAAAAAAAAAGAAAAAAAAAAGAAGGAAGGCCTTCGAATAGAGAGAAATGTCGATAGTTCGTTTTACACAGTGGAATTAACCTTCCTCATATCTTTATGCCGTGTGTATTTAACTTTTCTTATACTTTTCATAATCTATCGAATGTATTTTTGAAATTCTTAATAGTAAAATTATCAGGCAACCATGGAAATGAAAATTGTATTAGTCCAGCGGCATTATTTTCACGTTTAATTTGGTAAATGAAAATTTATATTAATAAATTTTCGAGGATTTCAGTAAAAGTTAGCCTTTCTTCATCAATTTTTACGTTAAATAAACAATATTTGACGTTTCGGTTTTTTTCTTTAAAATTTCTATACTACATTAACGGATGTCGTGATTTTTTATCGTTATTTTGTACGTGTATCGTTTATTTATTATACCAAGCTCTATCGAATACTCTATATAATAACGAAAGTTGATGACAATTACGTTTTTCTTTTTTCTTTTTTTTTTTTTTTTTTTTTCTATCGACTAAGCAGGTATTTAAAAATTTCGTATATTTTTATGTATTTTTTTTATTCTTCATGAAGGAAAATTGCTAAGCAACTAATGCTTATCAATTAATGTTCAAAGCAAAGGAAGAAACGGACGAGATAAGATGGTAATTGAGCGACAATTTTACAAATTAGACACGTCTAGCGCTTGTCCTTATTTTACCTTATTTTCACGAATTTACTAGCATTGTTGATTCATCCATCAGCAATTGCGCCGATAAGTATATTATTTTACGATTTAATAGAAAATTCGAAGGCATTTGTATAAAATTCGACAGTAAAAATGAATGCGATGCTAATGAAATAAATTACGCATGCTCTAACATTAATAAAAAAAATAATAACATTATAATAAACATGAATAAACTAATTGTCCAGAGAGAGAGAGAGAGAGAGAGAGAGAGAGAGAGAGAGAGAGAGAGAGGGTTTTTCATAAAAAATACAATTGTTGCACGTCTCGTAAAATGAAATAACTAAATAAACTCGGGGTGATGCGATACTATTTGTGCTCCTCCTAATCGCGCGACAGGACAGGCTTTTGACAAATAGTCGCAACAAATATTTGATTTCCTTTGGTCGACTCGACGCATCTCAAAGCCCTCGTTTTCGGAATTCAGACTATTCGCGATTCGAAAGAACGTGCCCTTGAAAAAAAAAATGGCTATCCGAGTGCAAAGAGCAGCTGCAGCTGCATATTTGCACAAATCCAATACGAGATTGGAAAGATCGCTCGTAATCGTCGCTTAACGACATTCTAGCGATCGTTTTTCGGATTCTTCAAAGTGGCAAAATCAGTGTTAATCATCAAACACTATCGAGAGAGAATGACATCGGGTACTCCGAGTACAACTTCTTAAGTGACAACGCAACAGTCAAGGCTTTGGAGTTGCAGTCGCGTGTGTTGCGAGCGGCGGCAAGTTATTCGCCACCGCCCGCCGTCGTAGTAGTAATAATCAACAGACTGCTACTGTAATTTCTGTCTGCGTTTGGCCAAATGCAAGTGTAGAAGGGGCAGCACAGCATCAGCAGCATCAGCAGCATCAGCAGCAGCAGCAGCAGCATCAGCAGCAGCAGCGGCGGCGGTGGCGGCAACGGCAACAGCAACAGCAACAACAACAACAACAGCAATAGCAATAGCAATAGCAGCAATAGCAGCAGCAGCAGCAGTAGTAGTAGTAGTAATAGCAATTGCCCTGGCTGAGATTACTAGAAAATAAAAATCGGTCAAAACGTTTTCGCATGGAGCGCATTCCACGCGAGTGCGTCCCTCGGGCGATCGATCCGCTCGGAACCGACGAGCTGCGCTCGCTCACCTCCTTATTTTTTATTTTTCCCCGCATTTTTCATGGTGGTAGCGGTAGCGGTGGCGGTGGCGGTGGCGGTGACGGTGGTGGTGGCGGCAGCGGCAACGGCGGCGAAGGTTGGAGGTGGTGATGACGGTGGCGATGGAGTAGGAGGAATGGATCGGCGAGGGGTTGATGGCTTGGCGGGACGAGGTAGGGCACTGGTGGTTGGGTGAGTGGCGGCGGAAGGGGGTTAGGGCGATTGGGACTGGTGGTCGGGGAGGGGGTAGACAGCATGCCGCGGGACGAGGACGGGGAGGACATTCGGGCAGCTGGACTTGGTTATGGGCGATGCTGCCGATGCGGGCGACCGAGAGGGAGCGAGAAGAAGGGACAGCGCTCGACATCGAGAATTAAAGGGGGCGCCAGGTTAGCTGGAGGCCGCAGACCTCTTGTCTGTCGGCCGCCGCCGTAACTGCCCTGCACATACGTCGGTATGTGGTGGTGGTGAGGAGCGCGCGCGGTCTTCCCCATCGTCACGGTCTGTGTTTCAAGCGTCGAGAGCTCGGCTCGCCTGCCTCCGTCAGTCTCGGGAATCTCGGCGAGTGTTTGCCGAGTAAGCGAGAACTTGGGAGTCGAGCTTGGATCTGTCGAGAGGCGGAAAGACGGACGAGGGGAACGAAGAAAACAAGGACGGCGAGGACGACGAGGACGACGACGACGACGGAGACTGCGGCTACGCGCCCGCCCGTCGCATCCAAGCGCACCCAAACAGCCGAAGGTGCGCGCGCGTCTAGCAATCTCACGGGATATCGGGGCCGCCGATTACCAACGCGAGCAGTGCCCAGGAGTATCGGTGTGAACGCGAGGAAAGTAAAGAGCGAGAGAGCTAGAGTGAGAGTGAGAGTGAGAGTGAGTGATAGTGATAGGGATAGACAGATAGAGAGGGGAAGTATCTACACCTACACCGTCTCTCCCAACCCCTCCGAAGTCCTCGTCTGTTTTTCTTTTCTCTGGCGCTCTGGCTTTAAACGCGCGATCGGTGTGTGTGCGCGTGTGCGTATGCCCGTCCTTATGCGCGAACAAGGCGCTACCGCGAATGCGTTCTCTCCGATGTGTTAATGCGCCTGCAGCTCGTAAGCGCGAGTACGAGAAAGAGAAGGAGTCTTCCGATACGAGGCACGATAATATACGTACGCGCGCGCAGCGCGCAAGCTCTCGTAAATAAATACACAACTACACGTATGCACGCATGTGCATGCATACGGAGCAGGGGAAAACAAGAGTGTCGGCGGCGAGCCTAGTGTAGTGTAGTGGTGGTGTGATGGTGGAGGAGGTGGTGGAGATGGTGGTGGTGGCAGTGCCAGAGCCGGAGACAGAGATCAAGAGAGTATTTCCGAGGCTGGCCAGGGCGATGCCTTCTCGACGAAGGGAAGAAAGAAAAAAGGAAGAAATTATTGCGACTGGAGCGGCGACACAGTAAATATTTCCGTCTCCCCCGCGTTCATGCACGAACGCATGCACGAAAGAACGAACGAACGAACGAACGAACGAACCAACCAACGAACGTACGCACGCACGCACGCACGCACGCACGCACGCACGCATGCACGCACGACTGAACACATGAACGCACGCACGCACGCACGCACGCATGCACACAAGGGTACACGTGTATTGGTATAAGCGGCAGTGCGTGCATCGTCTATATTACAACACAGAAGAGCTAGCAGCACTACCATCGCGTGTCGCTGGTCCTTTTTTCCGGGCCCCGATTGCAAAATAAGAGACTCGTTTCTTTCTTTTTTTCTCCTTTTCTCTCGCTCTCTCGCTTCCAACAACTCGCCGTGGGCTTGTGCAATCGACTGAAAAAGTCCCCTCTAGCTCTCTCTATATCTCGCGCGCGCGCTGCCTCGAGGGAAGCAAGGAGGCCCGAATTGCGTGCACGTAACTAAGAGATAGAGAGAAAGAGAGAGAGGGAGGAATTAAAAAATTGCTAAGCAGACGAACGTGCCGATGCTCTGTATAAACAAACGAGCGAGGAAGTAGCAGCAGCGGCGGCGGCGGCGGCGGCGGCGTCGGCAGCGGCGGCAGCAGCGACGGCTGTGGCGGCGTGCGATCGCGCTTTCGTTAAAAGTCGCTCCCTTGCAGTCGACTGCTACGAAGAGCCGTACAGGACGAGGTGGAGAAGTTTATTCGTGCGCCTAGCGCAAAATTGAATAGAGACGGATCCGATGAAAAAAGACGGGGGATAAGGAGAGGAGAGAAGCACGCGAGCGAGCGCTGTAGTGTCTCGTTGCGCTCTTGAGAGAGCGAGACGGGCGAAGAAAGTGGCAGCAGCGATTTTCACACGGAATATATCGATTCGGGGGGACGAGAGCTCTCGAGGAATAAACGGCGCTGCCAAGTGCCGTGGCCCAAAACTGGAAAAACAGTAGTCCTACGGCCAAAAGTGTACACGCGCGCGCGCACACAGACACGCACCCGCGCGCGAGCGCGCGCCTGCACCTACGAGGCCAATGGCGGATTTAAGGAACAGAACGACACAACTCCACATGCGTCTACCGTCCACATGTACCATCAGCGTGAAAATTTAAACCGCATAGAAAGACAGCGTGTGTGCGTATAAAAGCAAGTGATAGAAAGAGAGAGAGAGAGAGAGACACAGAGAGACAGACAGAGAGTTAGTGAGAGAGAAAGAGATAGTGAATGTGTGCACTTACGCGCGCGCGCGTGTGTATGTAAGAAGAGAGCGAGCGAACGGAGAATAGTGAGTGACAGTGAGAGTGAGAAGAGATAGAAAACGAAGAGAGTGGAGGAATGATAAATAGTTAGATAGATAGAGCTAGCGATCGTGCGAGACGGCAAACAGACAGCAGAAGCTGAGCCAGACTAATACGACTATAGACGACGGGACACAACACGGCACCATACACAACACTCGCGTACAAACACAGAAAAAGAGAGTGTGAGAGGCGCGCGCGCACATCCGTGCGCAATACACACATGCATTCGTGCGCGCATATCTAGATAGAGATAGATAGGTTGGTAGGTAGGTAGGTAGGTAGGTAGGTAGGTAGGTAGGTAGGTGGGTAGGTAGGTTGGTTGGGTTGGTAGGTTGATAGGTAGGTAGGTAGGTAGGTAGATAGGTAGGTAGGTAGGTAGATAGGTAGGTTGGTAGGTAGGGAGTCAGAATTAGATAAATAGATAAATATATATATGTATATATATATATATGAATATGTATACAAATACATATGTATATATATATATATATATATATATATATATATATATATATATATATATATATATATATATATATATATATATATATATATATATATATATATATATATATATATATATATATATATATATATATATATATATATATAGACACACATGCATAGTGCATCCACGCACGCGCGTATAATACAAACGTACGTACGTAAAGGCCGAGGGGGCCAACAAGACAAGAGAGAGAACGAGTAGTAGCAGCGCAGTCATGGACGTCGATATTTTTGGGCGAGTAGCAGCAGCAGCGGCGACGGCAGCACCGCCGATCATCGTCGAAAGTGCACCGACGACGGTGGCGAGGCCCGTCTGCCCATCCATGACTCTCGGACAACAGCATCTTCTTCCTCTCGTGCACGAGTTTTGCGCGCTGCCCGTACGACGATGATCTGCAGCTGGCTTTATTGAGAAAGCCGCATACGTATGCCTACATATACCTAGGTGATTCTTTAGTGGCTTTTTAAGCATCAAGAGGCGAGTCAGCTGAGATAAGGTTCGGAGCACCACTCGCCGTGGATCTCGCGGAACCTGTATCCACTTTGCTTATCTCGTCTTGGTTATTCTAGTTTAATCAAGTTTCAAGAGTTCTTTGGGCATATTAGGGCTTTGAGGGTGAGTAGTGCTTGATCGACAGCTTTATTCTGTTATCGATTGGCAATAGCTGTCTGGCAAATTTTTTGTACGACCGTAGTCTTACTCAGACATGTAGCTGGTAAAACGTATTCCCATTGTATCAGCTACGCAGTTCAATTTGAAATGTTTAGCTTTCATACTTGACGTATATGCTTCACTCGTTATAACTCATTAAGACTATCAAAAAATTTGCATTTGACATTCAAATGATTATTTATTTATAGTTTGGATACTTTAAAAATAATTTAAATTTATATGTATAAGCTTCTTGTCCCAACTGTGCTTATTTGCATTGATTATATTATTTGTAAAACCCTTACACAATAGCCAATAGAATGTTTTAACGCTTGTAATTAGACATACATTTTCTCGTATGATTTTATTTTAATCGCAAATGTTTATCAAGTTTCTATAACATGTCAATTTACTACAGGAATACTCTAATTGCAACAGCAAAAGATATTTCATATTTCGCTATATTATGCAATTTCAAATATTATTCGTGGTTAGTTATAAAGATAGGTTATATTTATGATAATGCTATAAAACAAACTTCTAATAGCGTGGAGATTTATTTTTAACCGATACATGAAAAATGATGTCATAAAATGATGAAAATAACATTAAATAACTTTTTCTATTAAGTTCTAAAGTTTTAAATAAAAATTACTTATGCAGCGTATAGTCAGCTATTGAAAAACATGTTCTACATCATTAATATCTAAAGTCTAAGAAAATCTGTATTATACAATTAAACAAAATCAATGTTATTTGACATAATATTTATAGCTTTTTCTCACAAACTGTCGATTAATCAATATCCATGCAAGACTTAAATCTAGCTAAATTATTAATCGGATGTTCGTTACATTTACTTTTAATGCCAGAGTATGGTTGGATAAAAAGTTAGAAACTCTTTCATTGCATAATTCAGTTTTACAAATATTAGACACTGGATGCATGGAATTGCGTGCTCATTCATGTCAAAAGAAGCAAAGTAAGGAACAAACATTCCAATTCAATTGCTAAGCATGTAGATATAGATTAAAGAGATGTTAAACTAAAACGACTTGTGGAACTTGTGGAATTTGTGGAATTTAACAGAAAACTCTTTCTTTTCTTTTTTACAGAAGTACTTCATAAGTGGTTGGACGTAACGCATACATTGAGGTGCAAACACACGCGCGCACGCACCCACTCCTAGCTAGCCGTATAGCAGGAAGGACAAGGGCGCGTGTACGCAAGTACTCGCAATGGATCTCAGTACAGCCGTAAGCGCGATGTCGGCCGGGACGACGAGTGGCACCGGGGGAGCAGTCGCCTGCCCCGTGTGCACATTGTACCTGCGCGAGGGCATCAGCTTACAAAAGCACTTGGACACGCATCCCAAGGAGCAGGTGATCGAGGCGCTCATAAGAGCCAGCAGCGGTGGCGGCGCCTCGGCCATCCTAAGCCAGGCGTGCGTGCCGCAGTCTCAACAGCCCCAAGCACCGACACTCGGACAGACCACGACGGCCGCATCTACGACGACGTTGCCGATACCGACGACGCCGAGCTCAGCCACGACTGTGCAGCAGCAGCAGCAGCAGCAGCAGCAACAACAACAACAACAACACCAACACCAACACCAACACCAACACCAACACCAACACCAACAGCAACAGCAACAGCAACAGCAACAGCAGTCGACTGCGGGCCCGGGTACACATGTTCCTCATGCCCAATCGCCCTACCCGATCGGACCCATATTCGAGTGCCCACCGATCAACGCCATGATACCTCCACCCCAATTTGCTTCGTTTAGCTACCAGCAATTTATTAATAATGGTAAATTTATCATTTCTCTAATGATTTATCGAACGATGCACGCCTATTGGCTAAGAATAGCTCGAAACGCAATCGCCTCGACTTCTTATGTCCTCTTTATTTATTTATTTATTTTTCTTCCTTGATTTTCAATTTGTCAGATCGTTTTGTCAATTTAAATCATGGGATTTGCCTAATAATTAATTATAAAAGATACGAGCCTACAAAGCTTTTAACAAATTTGTTATTCTCATTAGTGAATTTAATTACTTTTTAATGGAAAGTGTGTTTAGTCATAAGTAGGCAGTGCATTCGGGCTCTCTGAATTCTTTTCACAAAGACAATTAATTCGCCCCATTGATGAAGCGATCCATCCGCAATAAAATTCTTTAAAATATTTCATACGATTCCTTTCTTTTCTTCTACTGCTTTTGTCAAATAATAATGCGTAACAAAATGGCGGCTTTTCGAAATTAACATTTTGATTGTTATATAAAAAAAAAAAACTATTAAATCGTTTTATTCGCAAAGTGAAAAATATACAATGTGTACGTGTACTTTTATTATTCATGAAATTCATCGTAATTTTCGTCCGTTTTAAACTATGTAAATAAGTACTTAAAAATTCGGATTATAGGTCGTCGCTCAGCAGATCCTCGATATTTCTGGCTTCTTAAACCGAATGTTAAAATGTTACTAATGCATTATCATTATTAGCGATTATACTGACTCAAAGTGATGCTTACAACATTTTATTATTTATATCCTTTGAGATAAGAGTTCCCTTATTTGTGCCTCTGCTGCTTACACCAGTAATGTGAAAATTCAACTTTTACCCATGATTCTTTTAAAAATAAGTTTTTTTTCTTCAATGAATTAATTCATTCAAAAAGCCAATGTTGCTCATCGAATCTCCTTCTACGTATCTTAAAATTTTAATTTAAATTTGAATTATAATTTCTATAATTATCTCTTTAGGCATATATAAAAATTAAATTAATTATATAATTCGTGGAAAATAATAGACGTATTCTAATTCTTATGTCAATATCGCCAGTTCTTATTTGGCTTGATTTATTAATTTTTTTTTAATAATATTAGATATCTTTTAGGCAAATTTGCATTTACGCACGCACATATTTTCTTAATACCAATTTTATTTATAAATGACAGTTACGTATTCGAAGCAAAATATTTGTCCCAGTCAGAGCTTTCATATTCTTTCATATTATCCGACAAACAATTATAACGATGCAATATATTTTTATTAATGTAAAAATATTAATTTACCAACTATTCACAAAAGTACATAAAAAAAAAAATAATAATAATAATAATAATAATAAAATACATAGACTCTCGTACAATGTAAATAATAGCAATATTATTGAATAACGGAATCGTAAAAAATTTATTTTTATCTTGCAGGTACGATGATGATACCAGCTCAATACGCAATGGCCCAAGCGCAGTCTCCCCAGACGAGCCAGATGATGCAGATGCTGTACAGCCCTTACGGTATGTACCATCAGCAACAGATTCCCACAGTTCAGATGATCTCCGCACCACCGATGATGCCCACCTCCTCGGCGACTCTACCGACGACAGTGCCTGCGATTACGACGCGAATGAGGTCCGCGACGAGCACGAGCAACAACGTCCCGCTGACGGCGATCAACGAGAAGGTGACGACGCCAACGTCGCCACCCGCGCCACTTCCACCTCCTCCGCCCCTGAGGCCAACCTGCTCGCAGCAGCAGCAGCAGCAACAACAACAACAACAACAACAACAACAGCAGCAGCAACAGCAGCAACAACAACAACTCGTCGTTGATTCACCAAAGCAGGCCATAATCCAAGAAGTCATACCGACCTCGGATCGTATACTACCGGATTTAGAAATGCCATTAATGCCCGAAACGTCTCATCCTGACGAAGAGGAGGAACAGAGCGCCGCGCACGCAGAACATCGAGAGCAACGGATTCCGGATAATTGTATGCAAGGAGAACAGCAGCAAGTTATTGAACAATATCAGAGGTACTTAAGCTAACGCTTTTATTGAATTATTAGTAACTTGATTTTTTTTTTTTGATTTTTTGTTAAAATCTAAACGAATAAACATTCTAACAACATACAAGATCTATTATAAACAACTATATTCTTCGTATTATACTATATATATGTTGTCTTTTTATTAATATACCAAGACTGCTTGAAATAAAGATTCCAAGATATTTCACTTTGATGGCCTTAAATTATTAGATTAATGCCCTTTTATGCATTGCCTTTTATATAGTATCAAATTTTTTTATAGTATCAAAGAAATTGTATGATACATTTTTTTTCAATTGAAAGAATAATAATTTGCTGCTTGAATATTGTTTGAGAGATTATAAATAATTTTGAGAAAATCTATTTGAATCATGTTGTAATCGTTGTATTGGGAGATGAAATGATTAAAAAAGTTTTTTAGTATTTTTTTAATTACGATGTGAACATTTTTATTCCTGTTATTATATTGTTGTAATAAGGAATTTTATTATTTGAAATTTTAAGAATTTAACTGTTTATTATTATTATTGTTGTTGTTGTTGTTGTTGTTGTTGTTGTTGTTGTTGTTGTTGTTATTATTACGAAAGATGCAATTTTTACGAATTTCATGCGCATAAACGATACAATTTTTTGATAAATATAAACAAATCTAGCAATAATTAAATGTATTAGAAAGATCATTAAAACGTAATGAATCATTTATGTAAATGAAATTTTTGTTAGTTTCAATGTCAAATAATTAATTGCATAAAAATCCCTACGTTATATTTTTCAATTAATAATATTTCATTTATATACGTATGATTTATTTAACATAAATGATAACATTCTATTAATATTGAAAATTATTTAAAAACTTCAATTATATAAATTGCAGTGAAAATCCATCAACGCTGATGAATAATCCTTGCGATAATAGTACTGATGAGGACAAGACTGAAAGGATTTTGCCAGAAATTGAAGACGATATAGAAATTGAATCTCTAATAGTGCGCGAACCAGGGAAAGTAGAAAATTACAATGAAATTAAAGTACAAGAATCGGAAACCGTTGAAAAAATCGAAAATTCAATGGGCGAGGAAAATTCGAAAAAAGATGCAGAAAAGACGGACGTAAACGATGAGGAGAGTTGCAAAAAGTTTGAGCAGAAATCTGAAACGCGTTCGCAGGTTGTTATCGAAAGTACAGAGCCTCATGATTTATCAGCCAACGAAACTCGAGTCTCGAATGTTCACGAGCCGGAGGTGGAGCAGCTGAGTCGATTACTGATAAACATGGAGTCTGAATTTAGCGGCGAAAAAGCAGCGAAAAAAGGCAATGAGAAGAGTAGCGAAAGATTTCGGGAAAATATCGACGTCGCTTTACCCAATGAAGCTCAAGAAAAGCATCGCGCCGAGGACGAGAACACGAGTGTATCATATCATAAAAGCAGCACCGAATCGATTGAGTGCAAAATCATAGTGGCTCACGAGGACACGGACGTGTCATCAATCTCCTCGGAGGATTCGATGCAATGCGATTTAGAGATTCAAAAAATCATCACTTCATCCTATCAGTACAAGTATTCCCAATCAACTCCCTGTTTTCCAATTGTTAAAAAGAAGTTACATCGGTCTCTGTCACGAGCATCTCTGCGATCCGACTTTTACCGCTCGAACGAGAATGTTTGTACGGTTGACTTCGAAGCCACCAAATTACAAGACTATCTCAAAGACAATTATAATGACGAGGACATGGAGCTCGAGGAGCTGCAACATCACTCGTACATGAAGCAGAACAACGGTATAATCTTGGAACGTACGAGATCGCACACCTCTTTGTCAGCAAATATGAGTAGTAGTAGTCTTTCGATATTGAAAGCTCGCCGAAGCAAAAGACCGACCTCTCCTTTGTCCGTACATAGCTCCTCGCCATACTGTCGTATGGAGGAGGAAGAGGAGGAGGAGGAGGAGGAGGAGGAGGAGGAGGCAAATATGAGTAGTAGTAGTCTTTCGATATTGAAAGCTCGCCGAAGCAAAAGACCGACCTCTCCTTTGTCCGTACATAGCTCCTCGCCATACTGTCGTATGGAGGAGGAGGAGGAGGAGGATGAGGACGAAGAGGAGGATGACGAAGAGGAGGATGACGAGGAGGAGGAGGAAGAGGAAGAGGAGGAGGAGGAGGAGGAGGAAGATACGGATGGTGAAAGTTGCGTTAGTTATCATGCTAATGGAAAGAACGAGGATGAGGAGTTGGAGGAAGATGGACGCCTCCTGTTGAATCAAGAGGGGGAACGCGAGCAAAAGAAGCTCGTTCATCAAGACAATAAGGCTACGATAGCCACTGAGATTATACAACTGCAGGAAAAGTCTGGAGATTATAAATCCCAGAATTTAATATCCGAGTTGTACTCGATCGGGAACTTCCCGCTGGAACATCATTTGTCGATTCAACAGCAGCAGCAACAGCAGCAGCAGCAGCAACAACAACAACAACAACAGCTGCAGCAGCAGCAGCATCATCATCATCATCATCAGCAGCAGCATCAGCAGCAACAGCAACAGCAACAGCAGCAGCAGCAGCCACAGTCGACCATTTCCACGCATCACGATGGTTATCCATTATCCGGTAATGCAGTGTCGCAGAATCTTTTAAACATGTCCGAATGCGCTGATCCAACGACTAGTACAGACTCGAAGAGCTACTCCAGCTCGAATAAGTCTTTAATACAGAAGCCAACGACGGAGCTGCTAAATATCAACGAGGATGCGCATGCGGGACCAATGAATGTGCTTGAATACGATGGACTGCAAATTCTTGTACCAAGCACATTTATTAGCGAATCGTCGCAGAAGGCCGTTAGCGGGACGAGTCAGCAATCGATGTCGAGTAGCGAAAACGGAGCCGGAAATGACGAGGAGGTTAAAAGCGTGAATATGCGAGCGGATGAGACGATGCCCCCGAGGGGCGAACTTTCGGAACAAGAGAGTAACGGCTGTACGGAACAGTCGACGTGGCAGGTATTAAATTATCATTAATGTTTAATAGTCATCCCAATTATCCATATGAAGAGTATAATTTTCTTTCATCTCTCCTCTCAGGTTGCCAAATTTCATTATTCTTTGACGTCCTGTATTATTATGGGGATAGATAATAGAAATAGAAAATAATTTCATAATGATTGACTTTATAATTTTATAATAAATTTTTGATGGCACCCAATATATTTATATAGTTAATTATGATGTGAAAAATTTGAAATAATATTACTTTTTTTTTTTTCTTCCTTTTTATATAATTAGTTAAAAGTTGAAGTACGTACTATTAATGACAAGTTGTATTGATTATTACGACGAGCTGAACCGAACAGAACATCCTCGACACGAAGCACTGTTGTATCTACTAATTATAATTTATTGTTTGCAGTCGTACATGGCCCAGGATTTATCGCGCATGTCGACGTCTTACGATCTGATGGCGCGCGAGAGTTGGGAAGAATCCGAGGTATCGGAGCACGAGGACAACAACGTAGGCCCTCTTCTCGACAGCCGCTCACTAGCGACTCATTTCACCTCGAGCCTCTTCCTCGATCGCGATCGCAAGACGCCACCTGGCAGACGCATTTTCAAATGCTCGCATTGTGCGGAAGTGTTCGAGTGCCCGAAGGAGCGACGCGTACACAGTACAATGGTGCACAAGGAGGCTGGACCTTCCGGTTGCGGTTTGGACAACGGCGATCAGCAAGAACTTAAGGACATTAAGATGCTAGACGCCCGCGCAGGTGCCTTCGAGGATATGTTCGTACCCGGCGCACTGCACGCCTACCAAATGCATCAGCAGCCGTTGCTCCACCAGCTCCAGCCGGCCCAGCACTCGAGCTCCACCAAAGTCGAGATCGACGCCAAACTCGATCCCCTCCATCTGTCGACGACGAACGAGGTCATCTGCGGTCTCTGTAGCCAACGCTTCGGCAGCGAAAAATCCTTGCAGATCCATCATAGACGCATGCACGCGATCGAGCCGGTGAAACGGGTTCGCGAGAATGCCAAGTGCCAAATTTGCAGCGAGGAATTTAGCTCGGTAGCGACCTTCAACCTGCATTTGAAAATCCATCCGCTGGAGTGTGGCCAGTGCGGCAAATACTTTTACCGCAAGCAGAATTTCAAACTTCACATGAAGCGGCACTTGGGCATCAAGCCATTTCCCTGCACCGTTTGCGACAAGGCCTTCCTCACCAAGCAGAAGCTCGACGAGCACAATAACGGCCACACGGGCAACGCCCCCGTAAAGTGTAACCTGTGCAACGAGACATTCAGGCGCTACTCGAATCTCACGCAGCACAAGAATCGCCATCACTTGAACATTAAGAAGAAACTAAAGGACTATATATGCCACTGCGGCGAGGTCTTTCACACGAAGAAGAAGCTCGCCTGGCACAAAGAAACGCACGACGAGAAGCCGAAGGCCTGCACCTTGGCGAGCTTGACGCGGCACATGCGTCGCGCCCATAATAGGAGATTCGTCCCCGACGCCCAGAGGGACAGCGAGAACGTGGAGTGCCCAATTTGCAAGTGCATTTACCTCAGGTCCTCCCTCGCAGTGCACATGCGCGTGCACAACGGGGAAAGGCCCTACGAGTGTCAAGTGTGTTCTAAAGCCTTCAGTACTAAGTGGAACTTGCAACTGCACAAGTGGACTCACGCCGCACGCAGTACGAAGCCCTTCAAGTGCAACCAATGCAGCGCGGCCTTCTACAGACACAGCGACTACACAGCGCATATGAATTCCCATAGGAACGTCAGGCCTTATACCTGTAATTACTGTGGTGCTCAATTCATTAGAAAGTACAACTGCCTCCGGCACGTTAAGGAACACGAAGAGAATAAGGCGTACACGTGCGACGTGTGCAATAAGACGTTCCACAGGTCGTATTATCTGAAGGAGCATCTACGAGTGCACTCGGGAGCAAGACCTTACACTTGCCATATATGTGGCAAGTCCAGCAGCACAAAGTCCAATCATAATAAGCACGTTAGGATTCATCATGCTCGCGAGCCTGTAAATACGGAGAATTAAGGAGAGGATAGGATGGCTTTTATATTTATGAATTTCATTGATCAAATAAGTATTCCATTATGCGATGCTTCTTTAGGATTTCGGAAATTGATTCCTCAGAACGATATCAAAGTGCCGTTAAATTGCTTTAACGTAAATTGTTTTCGCATTTTAAATCTCGTACAATATATATATATATATATATATATATATATATATATATATATATATATATATATTTTTTTTTTTTTTATACAAAAAATATACTCACATTTTGTACAAAAATTATATTTTTGAAAATTAAAGTCGACGCAAAGTTTTTCATCCAAATTATCAATCTAGGGCTAATTTTTATTGGATTAATGTAATTCTTTAATGAAATTGTAGGTATTATAATCATGTATTTGAGAAGATGTGAGTTAGGGATATACCTACGTAGAAATATCGATACAGATATACATAATAAAATTGTTTCGCTGAATACAAATTTTTAAAATTACAATTCTGCTAAAAGTCAACCTAATATGACTTTACAGAAAAATTTTAATATTTGATTTTTACTTCATAACAATGATGATGATAATGATGATGATGACGACGACGACGACGACTACGACTACGACTACGACTATGACTATGACTATGACTACGACTACGACTACGACTACGACTACGACGACGATGATAATAACAATAATAATAATAAACGGAAATTACATTTTACAAAGTAATCATAAAACTTGACAATTTTAATTGGAAGATAATTTTGTGAGTTTAAAAATTATAACCTAAAAAAAGAACAGAGTACACACATCAATAGTCTCCTTAATTTTTTACCGTAATCATGCAGTTAAATTTTTAAGATTATTTGCATACTGTTATCGCAAAAGTTTGTCAGTCGAATGAAAGCATTGCTTAACTTTTAAATGTAATTATATTTAAAAGAAGAAGAAAGAAAAGGGAAAAACAGTGTTGTAAAAAAACAAAGATTTACTACTTTTTGTATTGTAGAAGTACGAAGCAATTAAGTCTTTTAAATTGTTATTTTTATAGCATAACGAATTTGGGTAATCATTGTCATTAATATGTACGCTAATGATAAAAAAAGTTTTTTTTTTTTTTTTTTTTGTTGAAATTGAATTTTCATTATTTATATGTTCTCGTGTAATCTTGTAACTGATTTATTTAATATGTTGCATCGCAGCCTCTGTGATGAGAAACTTCATGATTTTAAATGTAATTAAGGCCTGTAAGGGCTCGCTAGACTGCTATCGGTACGAAAATTCGAGACTCCCTGCGCTCTCATGACTCATGATATTAACTAGTAATTTAAAACTGCCCACCTAATGAATTAATGTAATATTCTTTATGTATGGAGAACTTGGATTTTCAAGGTAATGAAAACATTGCTTTGTTGCAATTGCAATCAATCCTTTTTGTGGAAGGAATATTATGGAAATATAGTACGTAGCGTAAGATTCGAACGAGCTCTTTACTTTAATAGTATAGAGGACTCGAGATTTTTGAATCTATATAGTAACTTCCTTTCTTTTCTTTTCTTTCTTTTTTTTGTATTTTTTTTTTTTTTTTTTTTTTTTTTGTATTTTTTCCAAAGCAAGTGTTAATTTATGAATTTAAAAACAAAAACAAAAAAAAAAGGCAAAAAAAATTGTCGATGAATGTTTCACGTGTGTTTGTTGTTGTTATTCAAAGAATTGGACCTTTGGCCGCTGTAAGCATGCTTAGGGACAATTGAAGTTTTGCTGCTAATGATTGACGTGTTTTAGGCAATGGGAACGTGTTATGTTATGTTGTTGTTGGTTTTTTTTTTTCTTTTTTTTTCAGCACGTGAATTTGTACTGGATGTTGTCCAGGCGATTGCAAGAATAAAGTAAATTGTGATTCCGGCTCTTCGTCGCGTTTAATACACATTGCAATATTTTTCATATACAAAAACATTGACGAGGAAGAGACGCAAATACCTTAAAAGGCCTGCTTTTTCTCATGCTTACGATAAAGTACCAACCCTTTTCTGCGAAACGGAAGAGAGAGAGAGAGAGAGAGAGAAATGGTAATCGTATCGTGGCACTTTGTGACGAATGTGCAAAGTCTCGGTATGGATGTGCGCCTCATTTGTTTTTTAAACCGAAGATGCACATTCAAAGGGAAATTACGGTCATGTAGGCTACTTTTTTCTAATGGGAAAGGTTAAATTAACTCTGAATTAATCCTAACGTAGAAACTGTACAAAATGGTCCAATGCGAATAATCGATGCCCGTCGACTATAATTTTGCAAGGGAAAACTAGAATTGCCAATTAGGGAATATCGTTCTCGTAAAGATTTTACGTATAGCCGAATAAGAAGAAGATGAACGAGTCGAATTCTTCGTTGTTGTTGTTGTTGTTGTTGTTTTTTTATTATTTAATTTTTTTTTTTTTTTTTTTTTTTTTTTTTTTTGTCTTTTCCTTTAAAATACTTATGTTTTTACACAAGGAAATAATAATTGCAATAATATGGACGTTTGCCAGTCGATAATAACAATGTACGAGTACGTAAAATCGTTCGTTAATTGACTAAAGGAATAAAAGAAAAAAGAAAAAAGAAAAAAAAATTGGCGAACGAGCGTGAGAGAGAGAGAGAGAGAGAGAGAGA
>NW_011948435.1:753853-757867 GCF_000503995.2 Ceratosolen solmsi marchali
TTTTTTTTTTTTTTTATTATTATTATTATTATTATTATTACAAATAAATCATGATATTGAGAGAAAACGTGCCATGCAAACGTCGCATGGTTAGCCTCGAAATAAATTTTAAGTAAATAAATAAATTGAGATAAGTTGCGTCGTAATCTTACGTGTGCAAAATATGTATTTATTCGTTAAGTGAGTTGCAGAAAAGTGAACTAAATAAAATGCGCAAGGGCCTATAAAATAATAATAAAAAAAAAAAAAATAATAATAAATATACAGATTGCTGCTGTTTTTAAAGAACAGCATCTCTAATTTTTAGATAGTTCGAAATCTTAGTTAATGTTATTCTTCTATATTTATATGTCTTGCAATCCTGTATGCAATGATTTTTAAAGGTAATTCCAATGTCAAGACTGATCGATGTTGGTTCTCATTGCGATTCTGTTTCTTTCATCTAGGACAGTAAAAGGGAATAATTTCGCATCCGCCATTTTAAGAGCTTCGTTCTTTTAACTATTATTTTCTATTATTGTTTAATAATTATACTTTCCTTTTTTTCTTTCATTCTTTCTTCCTTTCTTCCATTCTTCCTTTCTTCCATTCTTCCTTCCTTCCTTCCTTCCTTCCGTCCTTTCTTCCTTTCTTTCATTCTTTCTTTTTTTCTTTTTTTAATTTGCGCTATGATTTTAGCGATACGAGGATGAAATTAATTTTTACGTGTAAATTAGTTGTATACACAAGTGCTTTTAAGATTCGAACGATGAATATTTTTTTAACGTATCATACGTTGATTTTACTTTTTGAATTAAAAAATTAATGAGTGATGTTTATTATTGCGTTGAGGGCAATCGAAGTATAGGGGAAAATTTATTTTGGCGAAAAAGTGTTAGCCCACCTGAAACCAACATCGAAGTCCAAACGTGCAATTTTTTTTTTTTTTTAGCTAATGGAAATAATCGATGCGTGCGTGTGTTGAATGATAACACAGTTTGTATATAATTGTAAATATGTATATCGTCTCTATTTTATATTAGGGCCGACGGATGATGTTGGCAAATTAATATCATACGAAACTTAATTAAAATGAAAAAAAAGGCACTCGGAAGTAATGCGAGAAAAAAAGCGGAAACGAACGATACAGATAGAATAATTATTATGATTACCATTAAAAAAAAAAAAAAAAAAAAAAAAAAAAAAAAAAAAAAAAAAAAAAAAACAATTATGCAGCATATGTATATCTTAATAAAAGTCATGTGTTGAGGTACTTTTTTAAAAAAGTTTAATTATTTTCACCTTTTTCTATTTTTATCGATGATCCTTTATTTATTCTTTCTTCGATGATAAATTATTGTAATAGTTCGTGATATTTTTCTAAATTGAAATATATTTTACAAAATTGCATCAGCCTATCCAATTTTTCATTTAATATGCCCATTATAATTCATTATTGACCATTCATTATTCATTATAATTCATAAAACCATGTCAAATTTTTAAATTATTAAATTCTCATTGATATTTGCCGAATCGTTTTATTTCATTCGTTCATTCATAAGATTTTGAAATTACTTTTAAATCTAAATAATCAAAATTCATTTCTTCCAAGCTAATTGCTAGTGTTTCAAGTATACGTAAAACCCATTGAGAGAGAAATCATTGTCATTCACGCAAATCTGAGATATTCATTCTCCTGTACGAATGCCAAAGCGCGACAATGTGCACAATTTTACAAATACAGAAGGGAATAATAATACATTGATTTGTTATTAAAGTTACGGATGAACTTTGATCGAGATGCTATCCTAGAATATCCACATCTCAGTGCTGATTCACGCGTACGTAGTTACCAAGCCAGGCAATCATACGTATAAGGAAAAAGGAACTTGACGAATTTGCGCAATATCGGCCTTTTTATATTTTTCTTACCTTCCACCCACCACACGCACCCAGTAGTTTCGATAAAAGTAAGTTAAGTAATTATAATTAATGTTCATCTCCTTGTGTGCTTGTTTATATTTTTGGTTTTCCGTTTTGTTTTAATTATATAATTGAACGAGCTTGATCGAACGACCGAGCGCAATGTAAATTTGTTTAAAAGGGGACTTTGTGCAATGTCTCGGTTGGGAATTGTTGCATTCATACGGTCGGTTGCATGGTACATGAGAGAGAAAGGACGCGCAATGCAACGAAAAAATGAACAACCAAACATTGATGCAAATTTTACTTATCAGAATTCTCAAATTGCTCCGACAAATTATTGAAAATTGTAATTTACTATGATGTATCATATGCAATTAAGTATAAGTCACTGAAAATTTAACTTGGGTAATTGTGGATTTTCGTGAAAATGCCTCATTCATTCACAAGAAGGTTATTTATACATGAAAATTACGGCTTGATTATTCAAAATAGATTGCTCTTTATAATTAACATAAGTACTTTGTTATTTCAACATTTCTAGTAAGTATAATTCTAATATGTAATGTTTATTAATAGCCTGTGGATTCTATAAGGCGCGTTTGTTTTTATTTGCAAGAATGTAAAATGAAAAGAAATAATAAATAAAAAATAAAAACGCAAAGTTAGCGAATGACGTCAAACGATTATTAGATGATATCGAATGATTTTTTTGATTTATCAGTACGCATACATTTATATTTATATTTTCCTACTCAAGCAATTATTATATAAATATAATATAAACTTAATCTCTTTTAACGGATCTTTTATAAAAGCAAACGCACAAATATCGTTTAATAATTCCAATAATAAATATTCCATTATTATAGCATTTTAGGGGTTGTTTGCCTTTGTGCGGTAAGGACAAAAATTTTTTATATATTCGGAATTGCATATAAATACATTAGAATATAATACATGAAGGAAGCAAAGGACGACGTATAGATTGAATTAAGGATTTTTAAATAAAGATTGACTGGGATATAAGCGTGTACGAGGTAGGATATCACAATTCCCGATGAGATTTTCGTTCTAACTTTACGAAAATACGACACACCTTATGAATATCCTTACCTAACGTTTACCTGAGGGAGGACATGCTAGTAGCGACATATAGTTTAACTAATACATTTTATAAATAAATCGTCCTTGTATTATGCTTTTCAAAATTCGCGTCTGTTCCATACTCCCTATTCCATGAAGTAATGAAGAGGAACGTTGATGTTTCAATATTCATATCTCATTGTTCCTAAATCTACCATAAGTTTGTTTATATTCTTTTCCATACAAGCCCACGTTATTCTTTTCTTTTTCTTATTTTTTTTTTTTTTTTTTTTTTTTTTTTTTTTTTTTTTTAAATTGTTTCCGTTATTAATGAAGGCATAATTAAAATACAAATCCTGATAAATAAAAATTATTTGTATGTAATTTATTAATGCAGAAAGAACTTGATGTATTATTATTAATTTTGCAAATAAGGGATTTTAAAATAAATCGATCAAGTAAGGTGATGGATAATAATAATATTTGTTCCAAGATTAATTGAAACTTAATTACGCTTTAATCCTCGTGAAAAACAAAAGCATTCCCGTTGAATATTATTCCAATAGGATGCATCACATGCCTTTCACAGCATAAATTATTAATAAATACATTTTATTTTAATATAATTGTGAATAAGAAGATTATAAAAATTCTAATAATTCGACTATAAATCATGGGACGTTTGGCCGAGGTAGGTTCATCTACATAACCTATTTAACGAACTACTTAACTATCCCGATGTTTCTATATTTTTTACAAATATTGTAATATATTGAAGCTCGCTGGCGATAATGACAGAGGAGAAAAGTCAAGAACATTTGTTTTTCAAAATGAAGGACATACGCTAGGAAACGCTTTGCGTTCGATCATAACGCATTAGTAAGTTAAGCGACGGTTAGGACATTGTCCCGTGTTATTTATTATTTTAATGCAAATGCCATGGATCTTTTATTTACAGTCCAGATGTAGACTTTTGTGGTTACACCGTACCCCATCCCGCAGAAGATAAAATGCATTTTCAAT
>NW_011948435.1:757958-844211 GCF_000503995.2 Ceratosolen solmsi marchali
AGAGCGGTAGACATTTTACGACGAGGTCTCGAAGATTTGTCCGGTGTTTGCGATCATACGATACAAACATTTAACGAGGCTATTCACGATTACGAGCGAACGACGTAATTTTAGTGCAAAATTGACAAATGATCAACATTCAATGGAAAGGAAGCGCTGGAGTTTAGTTTTTATAATTATTTTTATGTATATTTATCAATAAAAATTTGTTTATAGGACTGTAAAAAGGATTATTAACCTTATTGCCTTATAAGCCCTATTTACCTTAAAATTTAATATTAATTTCAAGCAGTTGCGAATGAACATAATTTAAACAAGATCATTATCATTTATTATCAATTATTACGTTTAAATTCCAAGCGAAAGTTTTTGAAAAATCTAAATAAACAAAAGATTAGAAAAATGAAACAATTAATACAAAGTTGGGATATTAATGTACAATAAGAGAATACGTAGTTTTCATGGAGGATCTTTATTATATCAAATCAAAATCATTAATGTTTAGTTAACATCCGTGGGCCTCGAACCAGTTATGGCGCGATGATTCTTAGACAAGTGTTCCGCGTACTGCTGGTAAGGTGTCTTAGTTAGTTGCATCTCTTTCCAGAGATCGGGTGTCAAATAAGCGTACGTCTTGGCGATAGCGGCGTACGTTGCCTTTGCAAAGTTGCCCAATGTGCAGGTGGATCCTCTGGCTGAGGTATAGCAGTCTTCGATACCAGCCATCTGAAGTAGCTTCTTGGGTACCGGAGCTGACACAATTCCAGTACCTCTCGGTGCAGGAATAAGACGTACTTGCACAGAACCGCACTTGCCAGTCACTTTACACGGTACCGTGTGCGGCTTACCGATCTTGTTACCCCAATAACCTCTGCGCACTGGAACAACGGACAATTTTGCCAAAATAATAGCACCGCGAATGGCTGTCGCTACCTCTTTAGAGCACTTTACTCCTAAACCTATATGTCCATTGCTGTCCCCAATAGCAACAAAGGCCTGCAATAAATATTATCTATTAATAAACAAATATTGTTATAATGGAAGGAAATTAATTTTAATAATGAACAATGTGCCTCCGTCGCACACCATACGTCCACTCCTTTAATACCGGTAACAAAGTAGGCCAAGTTTAGGGGGGCTGTGAATTACCTTGAAACGGGTACGTTGACCAGCTCTAGTCTGTTTCTGAACTGGCATGATTTTAAGAACCTCATCCTTCAATGATGTACCAATAAAGAAATCAATGATTTCAAATTCTTTGATCGGCAAAGAGAAAAGATAAATTTCCTCGAGCGATACGATCTTTCCATCTTTAACCAGGCGACCCAGCTTAGTTACAGGGATCCACTCCTTAGTATCTTCTTTGCCACGGCCGCGACCTCGACCGCGACCACGTCCACGTCCACCGCGGCCGCGTGGTCCCCCACGGTCACCAATGCCTCGAGAACCAAAACCTCCTCGGAATCCTCCACGAGCGGCTGGAGCAGCGTCCGCCATGCTGAAAATATCGACAATCCTGGGTAATTGTTGTTTATAATAAGCTTTTATCCCGAGGTCTCGCGGCTTCCATTGTTGTTGAATAATGGAACGAATTAACCTAACAATCACGTGCACGTGGTAAACAATTGGAATTATATTTTCGGTCGGTAATAATAGAAGAAATCATTAATAGACGCTCGAATTTATTAATGGAAGTTACGGTCATACCAACCAGTCACAAAGAAGACTTTATTTTATTAATAAATGCGAAAATAAAATCTCAAATACTCACTTAGCTCTTTCCTATGATTACGATCACGGAAGAAGAAACGTCAGCGCCATCTGCGCTACGAACGCCGATCGAAAGTCACTTGAGTTTGCGCACTCGGAACTTTGATCGCAATGGTTAATTATCTCAAGGTGTGACACATTCGGTAAAACAAATAAACCGTCGGTCGAGTCCATACTCCCAAGTTCGTTATTGGTATTAACTGATATTTGTTGCAATTACTCCTTAATCGAGTGGTTATGCTTATTTTATACTGTTCGTATAAACTATAAAGTTTTAATCAAAAACTTTTAATCGAAACTTTTGAAACTTTGGAACTCTGGACGTCTTTCATTTGTTTTTTTAAAAGTCATAATTGATCGGCTGTTAAAAATGAATTCACACGAGTATTCCCCGATATGATATAGCCCAAGGACGTTGATAAAGTTTGTTTTAAATAAATGCTTGTTTACTGTTTTTAAAATTATTTAACATTTTATGTGAAATCTTTAGATATAAAGGAATACTTGAACAACAATTTATATATATATATATATATATATATATATATATGTGATTAAGAATTTTATGTGTGGGTCAACAAATTTATACTATGAGAAAAATCGTTTTCCAGTCTAGGTATTGCAGTATCGTATACGATAATACGTATTAATAGGATTTTATACGTACTTTGTTATTATTATTATTATTTTTTTAATACAACCATATCAAACAACGTTTGTTTATATCTTAATAGGAATTTTAAAAGTATTAGTTGTATTGCTGCTCGGTAAACGTATGATACACGTAAATTGCTCTCACTTAGCAAAGAATTTTTGTAACTATTCTATAATAAATGAGCAAGAAAAAGAAATTTATGAGTATAAATTAAAAAAAAAAAAAATATATATATATATATATAAATATAAATCCCAATACTAATGGGGATGTTTACTGGCGATAATATTATAAATATAAATGTGCAAGTTAGATAATTAGTATAAGTAAAAAGATATTCACTTTGTTTTTAATAATAATTGTTTAGAAAATATCGATAAGAGTTTCAAAAATAATTAGAGCGTTGAGTATGCCGATTCCATAAGACTCCACATGCTCCAATAGAGATTTAACTATTGCATATAAAAAATCATCGCAAACTATTTTCCGTACTCAAAATTTTTTTATTAATAATAGCAATTATTATTGCGTGCCCGTAATTATATTTCACTACTATGCATTAATATATATATATATATATATATATATATATATATATATATATATATATATATTTTTGTTCCTCGATTGTTTGTAAATTATATTCTTATCACGTTTAATTTTATACGCATTTTATAGAAAACATATTATTTTGTGTTGATTCGTTCTCAATTATATTGTAGAGTTAATGGAAATAAAAATATCTCATTCGCACGTGTGTATTGTTAAAGCATCATAATCACGTAAACTAGGGATTGAATGAAGAATTTAAAACTTGAAACAATTCTATTTATTTGTTAAAATATCTGAAATAAATTACGAGATTAGAATAAGAGCTATCCAATCCAATTCATTTAACACCTTATTTTTATTTATTATTTTTTTCTTCTTTTTTTAAATATACGCAAACAGAAATACAATAACAATGAAATGATTTTATTTACGTTTGTTTGGCTATGTATAAATGTATTTACAGAAATTGCTTATTTGCATTGTTATTGAGTATACAATGCAACGACCTTTCGTCATTTCTTTTTCTATGTGGATGGAAAATAGCACAATATTTGAAACAGTTTATGTCCGGAAGAATATGTTTAATGCAAAAGTTACACATAAACTTTCGACACTTTTTTTTTTTTAATTTTATTTTCTTACTTATCACTCTTTGAAATCTCATTTATCTCTTTGAATTATCTTAATTATACATGATATTTAATAGCCCCAAAAAAAAAAAAAAAAAAGAAAAAAAAAAGATAAATACAGGTACAATGAAAATATAATTACTATTAAAAAAAGTTAATTTCTATCAAAAATTGCCATACTTAAAACATAATTTTAACAAATAGTGTCATTATAAAATTAAAACGAATATTATTATAGAAAAGAAAATTGCAAAATTTATATGGGTCTTGGTATCTGATGCTTTCCATTGTTGATTTGAATATACTGATTGAGTATCTCCTCAATGGACCACCAAGACAGTGGTGGACCATCACGCCTACTCGAGGACACCACGCGATTTATAAAGAATCCTAATAAAAAGGCTATTAAGATACACCATAGCATCGGTTTCCAAGTCATGTATCTGTTCAATAACCAACAGACGAAAGGATGTCCATAACTGTAAGGTATAATATTAATTTATTTATTTATTTAATTTATTTTTCTTAAGCAAATTTTACGGCCATTGCCGTAAATTCCATATATATCTGTATTACTTACTTTTGTCCTATTTCGACAGAAATGATTTCATTATCATTCGATAATTCAGGAACAATATCTTCTCGTGAATTCGACCAATGGTCTTCCCCTTCGATATATTCATTAGTATTCGAAAGATTCTTTATTGACGTCCGGATTGAATTATTATTTTCTTCTTGCGAATGCCGCCTCGATTCCGTCTGCTCAAAAATTTCTCGCATCTCCGATATACTACTCGAACTACTGTAAATAAAACAAAAACAAAACAAAAATATACAAAAATACCGTAATTAATAATATAAACATAAACGTGTTCTTAAGGATTTTTTTTTTTTTTTTTTTTTTTTTTTAATATTCGACAATTGGCATAAATCGTTACTTTTTTGTTTAAAAAAAAAAAAAAAAAAAAAACTCATTTCACATGTTGTAGAGTCGGATCTTTTAATGTTAAGTTCAAAGAATCACAATTACATTGCGTAAATTATAAAAAAAAATCTTACTCTGTTCGATCTAATTTTTCGATCTCCCATTTTGGCGTCTCGAAGCATAACGAAGGTCGCCGTAATCCTGGAACTCTCCCAGACACAGAGTTTCTCTGTCTTGGAAGTTCCTATAAATAAAAAGGGTGGATGAGAAAAGGAAATTAATGTTGTCAGCTTTCAAAGCTCTAACAAGCATCATTCTGCCCACTATTACGTCAAAATTCATCTAAAAATTGTTAAAAATTTTACTACAACAATCATGCGATCGTTTATTCATTTTATCGCTCGAGAGGATCGGCTGGCAAAACGGTAAAATATTTAATAGACACACAGCATTGTCATTATACATGCGCATGTATCCGATAAATCACGTTAAAATAAAATCTTGCTCTTTAATCTAATTTAGGATGCATGCGGACGGTCCGTAGCTGCGTAAATCCGTTAAAGCAAAGCACATCGAGCGGCATCGAGCCTAAGATTAGAATTATTAGTGACTTAGCCTGCGAAAAGCAAATCCGTATAAAAGACAATTAATTTTCACAGGACACGCGCGTGGTAAATAAGCGCTCAAATAATAGCACACAAGATAAGCTTAAGATAATAAAAGACATGAAAAGAAAGGGGAAAAAAATAACAACAAATAACGGCGGTAAAGTGGTAGAGACTTGTTGCCTTTGAAATGTCTTGGTTGCTGCCCATCAATGGTCGCGATATCGCAGCAATACTAGCTCTTCTTCTAGCCATCTAAAAAACAAATTTCAAACGTAACGCTTATTTGTTAATAATGCAAGTGCAAAAATAATTCATATAAGTTTAAGTGTTAAGTGGTGATATAATAAGATATAGGAGGCGGTGCTAAGCGTGACTAGATATTTGCGTTTGCGTATGAAACCTTGAACCGTGCATTTATTCGATTTTACGACGATACCACTTTTTCAGCCATTACAATTAATTTTGTGATATAAATGGTTAGTAGCATGCCGATTTTTTTTTTTTTTTTTTTTTATAGCGATAAATGATTTCGCGTGGAAACAGAATTCGATTATTATTATTTCATTCCGCTGATAGGTTGGTACTTGCCGTTATTATATGATGAGAGGCTTAATTGTTATTAGTTTTACGTGAAAATACGGATCGAAGGTTCGGTAGAATCGAAGGCTCGAAGGCAGACTTGGTGAGTAGCATAATGAGACAAAAACTAATCGAATAATTGATGTTTCGATGCATGGCGCTTTCAATGTTTAAGCGTTGTGTATGGGAAATCTACACGATAATTCATTTAATCTTTCTTCATTCGGATTACAATGGCTTACAATGGCTATAATGTAGCTAAACTGGTCTATCATGAAGCATATGAAAGAAAATTATTCTTTATGCTGGAAATTCTTCTGGAAAACGGAGATGTTTGTAATTTCCATAATTTTTTTTTTTTCTTCTTCTGCTCTTTAATAGAAAACGAACGTAATTAAGACGAATCGGTATTTTATTTTATGTTTTTTTTTTCTTCAATGCGTAAAAACATGGCTATCGCGAGACATTCTGTCGATCGACATTTATTATCATTTCAATTCGAATATGTATTTGAAAGTGCTTTTAGAAAACGAGTGAATAACAATTGTATTCAATTGTATTCAATTTTCATTCATCACGCGCAGAATATCGAAATGCTCCTACGCAGTTGATTAATGCACGAGTTGGATAATTAATGGGCCCCATAAATTTTCAAGATGATTCTATGATATTGCAAACCTCTTAGAATGAAAAAAACTACTTCATAATGTGCGAGCTCGCTGTATAGGGACATTTTTAAGAAGAAAAGGATTATAAAAATGATCCGAGTAATGAGAGAAAGCTGAAGCTGTGAACAAGTTTCTTTTTGCATTTTCGAACCATCGTACGATTATTGTTGGGTACGCCACGGTACCGAACGCGTGGAAAGTCGTCACCCATTTCGCTCAAGTTCTCCTCGAGTACGATGTTGTTCTCCGCAAGGATTCGCCTGGAATTGAAATCAATTTCAATATTGTTATCCAGTCGTCGATTAGCGTATTAATAAAGTCTTACTCGGGCAAGATTATCGTTACGGATAAGGATTAACGTGTCCGTTCATGATGAACATTGCTCATTTCAATGGATAATTAAACACGACTGCATTTATATGAACATTTAATAAATAATGCAGAAATTTTTAAGCTTCTAGTTGGCACGAGTGACGATTAAGAGAAAAAATAAATTATAATTCTTGTTTTTTTTCAAACTTTTCAACCAATCTTTAGTTTTCTCAATAATACCGTAAATGACCTTCTCATGTGCCAATTGCTTTTTAATAGAAAAAAGACGAAGAAATTATTCATTTCGCAATATTACGTTTAATTAATTTCTATTTATTTTTATATTTATATAAGTAAAATTCCTTATCATCATTAATGACGGACGTTATTAATAAATGTATTTTTATAGGAGGAAGGCTCATGGATGCAATAATTCATTTAGTTTGTAAATAGTTATTTATGATAACGAGGATACGGAAGGCTGTAATCGAGACTCGGATACATTCTACGAATGTATGTCGAAAAAAGTAAAAAAAAATTAAAAGAAGAAAAAAAATTACATACATCTCGAAGTAAGCATTCGTAAAGTAAAGAAAGAATTCCTAATGATGAAAAGCGACATTTACTTAAGAATTTCAATAGAAAAGCATGGAACAGTTTTCTTTGCGAACTTTTAATACAAGACATTTGAATACCGCATAAAGATTGGACGGAGGAGCGAAATTGGGAAAGGAGTCGAATAATCAAGCGCCGAGAAGTAGAGAGCGTCATTGGCATATCTGGGCCTTTCTCTCTCTCTCTCTCTCTCTCAATCCCTCCTCCCATTCCCCTCGTACTTCGTTTCGGCGAGTTCAACGGCGAGCTTCTCGCACTTGGTCCGCAGCGTCTGCATGTACTTGTCCGCCAGTAGCACCGCCCTCGACACCCGTCGTTCCTGATGAACCGCGCCGAGGGTCTCGGCGCTGCACGAGATCCTATGGGCGCAACGCGCCACCATTTCCAGCTGCTGCTTCACTCGCTCGACCCGCTCCACCGACTCGCTGTCGACGCACAGCGGCGCCAACTCCTATTTCGTTCGATATTAAAGGTTTGACCGGCACTTTCCTTCAAAGGCGCAAAGTGCCGGCGACAATGACAAGGACACGGCGTTTTGTGCGCAGCATCGTCGCCGCGACTCTTTAACATGCAACTACCGACATTTCTTATTAGCCAAGTGTTTTGAATGGGGCGAGGCTTTTCTTTATTAGTCAACAACGACAGCGACTTTCTTCGGCATGCTGCCCCTTCCCGCTTTTCTCTCTCATTCACTCACTCACTCACTCACTCACTCTCTCTCTCTCTCTCTCACACACACACACACACACACACACACACACACTCTCTCTCTCTCTCTCTATAATAATTATTTGCATGGATTTCTTAAATCGTTTAACCTTCCGTTATGAATTTGCTGAAACGTTTGTTTAAAATATTGTTAATACTTTTCTCATGGTTGCTTTTTGCTTTTACAAGGTTACATTTAAATTATCATCATTTTAATCCAATACTGAATACGGTAGCACCTCTAAATTTAAACAACATCAAACATCTTGGATTATTAATAATTAAGGATTATAAATGCGTTTAATTGTTTCAAGTATTTAAGTACATTGGCATTGAATTTTTAACTTGCCTTAATGTCCTGTTGCATTTTCGATACTTCGTTGGTAAAGTTCTTTTCAGCCTGATCACGATGTCGGCGGGATAAAATCATCCTTTTAGACAGAGTCATTCTGTCGGTACCCAGGCCAATAGAAAATGCCGTGTATTTCTTCTGAAATAAATAAAAACGATCGTCGTGTGAATTTTTTTATTTAAAAATATCTACAGCTCGTTACTTTCGTATTGTAGGTGAATTAATTAATTATGTGATTATGATATTGATTGGCTTATTGCATACTTTATTGCAAAATAAACTCTCATAAGTAATGAGCAAAGTAATAAAAATGTCATTAGCAATACTATTCATATGAAATAATCAAAAACAACAACAACAAAAAGTTATATATAAATATAAATGCCACACTGACTTTTTAACCTTAAATTTCAAATAATTAATCAGTATCTAATTTCTCGTATTAAATTATTTTATAATCCTTATGTTAATTAAATATAAAGGCGTAAGCCTAGAATCGTGAATTGCAATACAATGAAAATTATAAATTTTCGTTAAAAGTGAATTAAAAATATAATAGACAACTAAGTTTACCTTTGCCATAACACAGTTGCAGGGAAAAAATTAAAAATATATTACGTTAGTTCAATTTTAAGAAGCTTTTAATGTACCAATGATAAAATAATTTACCTTGAGCTCGTCCTCGGATAAATTCTCGCTGTAATAAAATAAAGCATAATAAATAAATAAATAAATAAATAAATAAATAAATAAATAAATAAATATTTAAATAATATTTTAATACGACTCTACTATACTATATTTAAATGAATTGATTCAGTATACAAAGTTATTTCTCTTTACGTATGTAAGTGAAACCACCGAATTATTTAATTGAGTGTGACGTGACGTTGATTTAGTTTGCTTTTCTTGGATCAACCGAATAACTTTGTTTATATTCGTTTTTTATTATGAATTTACTTCTTAATCATTTCCAATAAACTGCGGAAGGCAAATAATTATGTTTCGTCAATAGATAGATAAAAGCTATATTATAATGGCTATTTTCTAATTATTTTTATTTAAATAATTCAAAAAAAAAAAAAAAATTACTTACATTTAATTATTGAAAGTTCGTATTAGCATAGCATGCTTATTAAGCAAATTAAGATGTTAAAAATTAGGCGAAATTTGATTAATTTTATTATAATAATATTATTTAAACAATATCGAGTGCCGTTTAATTAAAAAAAATTGAAATATTGTCATAATGAAAAGGGCAGAATCGAATGAAGTTCTTGACCGTATGTTTTGTAAATATTTTATAATATACGCTTAAAAACCTATTATTTAAATTTAAATTTGTTTTATATTTTGTGAACATTACTATATCCAAGAATAGTGTAAGAAATTAAAAATTAAAATTTGATTAATTGAAGGAATAAGTAAATTCTCATCACAGTAGATTCTCTTAATCGACGTACTTGGCTTGCAATTTGTATAATTAACTAATAATTTTCTTGATTTATTAGGGTATAAAGAGTACCTTATTTCAGAATTAATGTCGGGAAAACTGGCGATTCCGGATTCTTGAAGCCTTTCATCCGTCCAACTTGGAAAAGCCTTTGGACTTTCATCTTCTTTAACCACATCATGAGATGGTGAATTGGATATAATTTTTTGGCAATTATTATCCGTATCGATGCCATTTACATTTATTATCAACTGAAATCGAAATATACAAACTCACAATACAATTGCTTATGATAATCCAGTAAATAACTAGAAAGCGGTCGTGAAATTATTATTATCACGATCATAAATATCATCCTTATCATCGCTATTATTACTAATAATCACGCACTAATGAAGAAAAACGATGGCACCCGCTACTCATAATAAATATAATCTTCTATTCCAACTCCAAACACGCATTTCACAATAATTATATCCAATAAATGAATGAACTATATAATAAATATATTCGTATATGACTTATAAAGATATCGCGAGGTATACGGCTAGCGAAATCGATCACATCCTTATAAGTGCATACGCGCTCAAGTACACGTTCACTCTGTAATAGTCAATTAACTCCTTTTTTGCTGCGCAATAAAAAAAAAAAATGTAGGGACGGTAGTTTGAAAATAAAATTAAATTAAGTATATGAGACTGATAGAGTGACAATTCTAACAATTTCACCTTGTGTGTAAAATTGAAAAAAATAGAAACATTGGAAGTAGCGAATAAATTGGTATGCAAGAGTTCAACTGATGAAATTCATAATTTGATATTATTTTAATCATTTTTTTTTCTCATTCAATAACTTAATTTCAATTTTGTTTTATGCCTTTATGTCCACAAATATTAATAATAAATCAATTGATATTAAGATTTCAATTTTTTGACAAATTTTTCATTCATTATAGCAGAATTTATAAACGGAAGAAGTAAAAGTTAAGATAAAGTTAAGTCTCTCTCTCTCTCTCTCTCTCTCTCTCTCTCTAAATTTAATTATTGCTTCGTGAAAATGAAAAATTAATAATATTATTGCTATTCATAATTTCAAGTTATAAAACTGTATGTTATTATTATATATAAATGCTCATCCTATAGTATATATTTATTAAGATCAGAAAGAAATAAAAGTCCTAGATATTTTTGTAGAAAAAAAAATATGTAGATCCTTAAAAATAATTTTAGTAAGCAGAAGCAAATGAGATGATAGCAATACCAAATATAATTACTAATACAATGTTTTTATCGTCTAAAGATGAACTTTCACGTATGTTTAGATGTGAAAAGAAAAAAAAACAGTTATATTCTGTATTAAGTAGCTCTTAAATAAAAAAGAAGAAAAAAACAAATGCAGTTTCAGTAGGATTTGTAATATTAAAAATAATGTTATACTAAATACTAAATATTATGTAAGCTATATTTGTATAATAAACTATTTCCATTTATCGATTAATAATAAATTTCGACATGAAATATGATTATTATATTTTTTACCCTAACAACTATTGAAGTAAGAATTCAAAATATTCATTAGGAGTACGTTTCATGAAAAGTATACCAATTATTAATAATATAAATTTCCTAATTATATTCAATAAATTCTTGAAAATAAAATAAATAAATTGATAATATTAGTTATTCATTCGTTCGTTCATATGTAATTTCATATTATTTTTTCTTTAAAAATATTAATAGAGCTCTTTCAAAGATCTTCAGTAAAAAAAAAAAAAAAAAAAAAAAAAAAAAAAAAAAAACCAATAGTTACATTACTGTTGTTGTATTAATTGATTTTGCAATGTTGAATAAATTATTTATTAAACCTTTTATGAATTAGTACAATGAAAAAGAAATTTGTATCGCAAGGCCAATCTTAGTATGTGTAAATAAGTTTTGCCGCCTGCATCGAAACAATAATAAATTTCTTCTCGTTTCTCTTCGTCAAGTTGTTGAGATATTAATTCCAGCGCGCAAAATTTCGACACCTTCACCTTCAATTATATGAATATCACTTTTCTGTGGTTGCAGCTGACTTTTTCACTAATAATAATATCTTGGTCGGCACGAGTAACGGAGTTCAAGGCAAATTATTATAGGCAAATTATTATTGTTCGCCATATATCCGCGGTCGTAAAAGCTGCACGAGAAATCTTACCGAGTACAGTCGAATATTCATAAAATACAATTAAATATTTCAATTAAAAGAAATAGTAAGCTTATTCACCATACTCGCTACGACGATTGTGATTAGCACCTTCATTATTACTTTCTGAATTTTATTTACCTTTTATGAACGGAATAGTGAAAAGTGAAAACATTATCAGATTAATTCGAGCATAAATACACATTACTTCATTAATATTTCTATTAATTTTCATCTAAGTAATGTAAAGGAAAAGACCAAAACACAATAACATACGAATGACGAGAAAAAAGTATTTCACATGTGCTAATTTTATATATAATTTAGTAATATACTTTTTATTATTTATAATCATTAAATATAGAAATAATTTACTATGATAATATTAACTATCCAACAATACCAAGAGTAAACTAATATGATGCTATTTATACATTTATTATTAATTATTTTTTCTAGATAACTACTTTTGGTGTATGAAAATATTGTCCATTCTTTGGTCTCTTAGACTTTCTTCAAGAAATTATTGTATTTTTTTTTTTTTTTTTTTTTTTTTTTTTTTTTTTTTTTTTTTTTTTTTATAATCAAATATTGTAATATACAATATCATCGGCATTGCTAATATTCTAATGTACAGCCTATCGGAAATAATATACATTGCGAAACAAGCATAATAACGTAATAAAAATGTCAATAATATGATATTTGATATAATACAAATAAAAATAAAATTCAATTAGATCAATCATTTTTCGGAATACTTAATGGGTTTTTTTTTTTTTTTTTTTTTATACAAAATTTAATTTCACTCATGTAATCGTCAACGAATGCATTTTCAATCAACCTTAAAGAGTCGATTATAAAGAATCGATATTAATTGCTATGAAAGTCTTATTATTTAAAAATGTCCATTAGTTGTAATAGCAATAAACTCATAATTTTTATTTATTAGATAATTCAATAATAAATTCTAAATTTCTTAACATCTATTTTAAGATATTCAAAGTTTCAAACAACTTTTATCTTCACTATTATTAATATGTGTATTGATTATTGAATACGTCAATTAAGCTTAGTTTTTACCTCTGATTGCAATGACTTTTTAAAAGTATTTTATTATTTGTTACGTCAACGTTGCTAATGAAAGGAGCTAATTAAGGAAAGTAATGTTTTTATCACTCGATATTTCAACTTTTATTTTAATTTATAGTTGAACTTTAATTTATAATGTTTTTTAATCTTCATAAGATCTTAAATTTTCAGTTTAATCTTACAGTTTGTAATCAATGTTTCGCAGTTTTTTATTTCGCTTGTTTAATCTATGTTGTTCTTTTAATTATTTCCAAATATATATTAATCGCTTTTCCCTAAAAGTAAATGCAATAAATATATATATATATATATTTTTTTTTTATAATTTTTTCATATATCCATGTTTTTCTATAACTATTTTCACAACAAAAATTCCATACAACTGCTCAAGTTTTCTAGTTAATCTCTTAAATTATCCAAAGTATAATAAAACATCGATTGCAATCATTAAAATATTTTTATGCATTACGCGTTAATATTTCTAGATTATAAAAATCTAAAACTAATCATATATTTAATTGTAAGAGATTCGATAGTCAATGATTTTAATTTAATTTAAGAAAATTTACAACCGAGGAAAATAATTAATTTTTTTTCCCCTCTATGTATGCATTGAAAATTATTACATGAAAGTAAAATTCACTGTTCTATTTATAATAATATAAATTGGTGCCTTTAATAATAATTAATCCGTATCTAAAATATATTACATACCACAATGCAATATCAATGAATACGCTTAATTTATTTATGAACTGTTCGCAAATTGTGAGTTTAATTGCAAAAGATGTCAAGATGCGCGTCCTCGATGAATATGGAAATTAAGATTGTCCGTAACTACGTACATATCAAGAGAAAATGGATAATGAATTAAATTTTGTGTAAGTACTAGATCAGTTTGGAGTTGTAGTCCTTCTTCGGATAATTCTCGTTTGCTTTCTTTGAGTCTTTGAGAATTGTGGGATTATACTTGGTATTGCAAACTAAGTAATTATTTCTATTGAATTGGTATTGGAACAATTGGCATGGACAAATAAGTAAACATAAAAAGGTCTACCATATCTTTTTAAAAACTTATGATTGATAGAATGGATAAATAGAGTAAATACTTATTCGTGATTTTAAAAAAAAAAAACAAAACAAAAAAAAAAACTTTAAACATTGATTTTCATAATGAATATCGAACACTAACGAATGAATCTGATTTTCTATAAATACTTTAAATAATCTTCGATTATAAATGAGAATTTGTTATAATTATTAGATTAATGGAAAGTCAAGGAAAAGTACATATTTATCATAAAAAATCTTCAACTTTTAAAATATCCATTTATGTTAAACAAGAGTAAAGCTGACCCAATGAAATATTAAATTTCAATTTTAATATTTTCATTATATAAATAATGCAATGTGCATCTGAAATATTCAGTTTCATTTTCTCTTGGACAATTATGGACTCTTTACGGAGTTGATGATTATCAAAAGTCTTTTCCACGGTATGTATTATCAGTTGAAATAGCTACTCATGATATTTATTGGAAAGGAAGAACAGAGAAAAAGAATTGGAAATGAAGTGCCGAAGCATCCAAAGCATTATTTCATTAAACATTATTACCATAAGAACTTGACGCAATTACATTGATATTGCAAGTTGATCGTTTCAGGATGACAAATCCACAGCAAATATCGGACCAAGCATCCTTGTTACCTGCCATTCGCAAAAGGACATAACGATAACTTTGGCTAGTTCCTGGCTATTAATAGATTATTGGAAGCTTCGGCTAGTAATAATTAAATATTGTGGCATCACATGATTTATAAACGTTTTATAGTATTTGATGCATATCGGTATAATCTATCATACAAGCCATACATATATTGTTATATTAATTTTTTTTTTAATTAAGTTTAAAAGTTAAAATAAATTTTTTTTAATTTCTTCTATATTAAGCTTTAATATTAAAAGGATATTATACACTTTGAAAATATGTAAGTAAGCTGACTTTAATTTATGGAAGATTATTTACCATTTGCACTAACTTATTTATTGAAATGTACTACAAATAAAAATAAATTGGTCATTATATAAAATACATTTACTATTAATTATGCAATTATTATTACAACAATATGCATTTGGTGATTTTAAAGATCAAGTGTCATCTAATAAACGTATTTATTATAACCGTCACTTTAATCATTTATTTGTTTTTGCTGTTCTAAAATAATTTATTTACTTTATATTATATTACATATATATATATATATATATATATATTAGCGTTACATTGTTTCAATTAAACAGAAGGAAAATCGAATTTAAGTATTTTAGCATAAATAAAAAAAATATATTATGAAATTATATATCAAAATAATGTTTGTGCTAAAATATCTAGAATATACGATGACATAACGAATAAAAACAAAAATATATAAACAGATAAGTAAGTACTAGTTTTTGTATTCAAGCATACCACTAAGAATATCATTCTGCCATAAAAAGGATTGATTAATCAGTTTGAGTACATAAGAAAAGAAGCTTCGGAATTTCAGTATTGATTTGCGCAATTAGCCCTACTAAGTGTCAACTAAATATGAAAGTTCTGAAATTATATATAGATATATAAGTAAATAGTATTAGAAATATCTGAGAGAATATAGTAACAATATGTACAAGTACGTTTCTTCTAATAATCGGAGTAATAACAGTAATTAATGAAAATAAAAAAGAGTTTGAATGTTTATATGATAAATGACAATGAAAATTTCATTTTTTCTCATAATTTGGATTTACAAAATATAAAATCCTCTTCCTTACACAAACAAAAGCCTATTTATTATAATTTACATAGTATTTTATATATTTTAACTAATTATTATCGACTGTTGGACTTAGTGATATTAAAAAAATTTTCATAAGGTGTACCATTCAGAATGTAAAATGTTATATTAAAATTTATCCATCATTTTGATAAATTTTTAAACTACAATATATTAAATACAATTAAAAAATTAAATATAAACTACAATAAATAATAAACCATTTTCATATTAATATTATTATTGCCCTAAATTAAATATAAAATTAGGTATGTGCATTTTATATGTTTGAATAAGAATATTAGTATTTTTGTAAGATAATTAATCCTCTAAATAATCATTTAAGCTAAGGATAAGTAAAAGTTTGCTACGGTGCAAAATACAAATAATATTAAAGACAATAAAGAATATATGTATATTATAATGTATTGATGAAACTTACTTCTCTTCGCTGGACAATAATATTCCAGTTAGAATTAATATAAACTGAAATAACTTTGTCCTCTATTTTAATAAAAATTGAAGTAATCAATAACATTGATAAGCAACAATTTTTAATTCAAATACAGATTGAATGTAGCAATAAAGGAATTTTAAATAATCTTAATTTATTTACTACTTGAGAATAAATCTGATTTATGTATGTAAAAGAAAAAAGAAGAAGAAAAAAAAAAGAAGTAAAACAAGTATTAACTTCCTTTTGATGGATGGTTATTAAGAATTTTACCGAAACTTCAAATAAAAATTTTTATTTTTAAAATGTTTGGATTTTAAAATGAAAATAATATTTTCACAGCATCGTAATATCACAAACGTATCGAAGAATAGTTATGGTAAAAGCCAAAAAAGATGAACATTTGAATATATTAAAAACTGTTTCAAATAAAAAAAAAATATCTTAAATATCTTTATAGTCTATTTTAGTTTTAGATACAAATAGAACAGTGTAAGTTATAAAAAATCTTTTAAAACTTGAGAATTTAATGAATTATAGTTTATAGTAATTATTTTCTATTTTATGTAATAGATAATAATAAATAGAGTAATAATAAATTTTATATAACAAGTTTGTATCGATTGAAAAACTTTCAATCAAACTTTTATTTAATAGAGAAAATTAATCTTAATAACAATCTAAGAATATATTAATTTAAATTTCAAATTTAATTTTGAATAATATTATTTTAATAAGAAAACTATAAATGCACGAATAAATGTATAAATATAAAAACATTATCATTGTATGATAAAAGCAATGTAGAATATAAGAATTAATTTCAATTCTATTAAAATAAATACGGTATTCGACAGCCCCTTTTATAATTATTTGATAAAAAATTTTAAGGAATCATTATTTTCCTGGCGTTTTTAAGAATATTTCATAATAAAAAAAAATACGACTAAAGCCTGTCTAAATGTAAATGCTGACACGTGTTTGTACACATTAAATCGATCACAATTTATACAATTATAATTTATTTGTGTAAATAAGTATGAGTTATTACATTCTGATATATATATATATATATTAATCACATTTAAAAATTCTGCTGTAAAATTTCTCTTAGCCTTTATTCACTTTAATTTTATAACTATTTAATGATTAACGTTACATGCCTCTATTTATTTATTTGACAATTAATAAGTTTCAAGTTCTCTAATATATATATATATATATATATAATATACAGATTTATCCAATGAAATTCTTTTACTTTAATAAAGCTACTGTAGTAGTTATATCAGCCAGCACAATAATTTAATTAACTATTGAATAATAGATAGAATGAAATATGTATTCTTACTGCTCGGCAGAATTCACGATTAAACTTGATAAAGATTGGAAAATTGTATTTCTATCGGATCTACATTATGTATAAGTAAGCCCACGTGTATGCAAAAATTTATGCTCATTTCAGTCATAATGTTTGAAATTAGAACTGCACGAATATGAAGCTTCTACGCATTACGTAGTTTAATTGCATAATCATTATTTTATAAATACTTTCATGAGAAGCAGTTTTGAATATGACCTTGACTACAATCTATTTTTATACATCGATCAGAAAATAATGCTATCTATTATTGCTAATGTAAATATTCAAATATTATTCTATAGTACAAAAGGATTTTAAAATATTCAAATTCGTATATACAATACACGTTATTTAGTCTTCATATTAATATGTATCATCGGCGTGCAACTATTCTTAATATATATACATATGCCATGTTCAGGAAGTTCAAAATAAATTAGTTACAACTAATAATGATAGAATAAAGGTGTTTATAAATATATAATGACAATTAATAGTATTAAAACAGTTTTGCGTGATTGAATATATAGTTTAATTAATGATAATGTTAAGTAACGATTTAGTTTTCATAGCTTCTTATAGAAAATTGTTTGCTCATATATATATATTGATATCTATAATTTAGAGGTCAAACGCGTAGGAATGAAATTATTTATAAAATGAACCTAAACTGGTCATGAAAAATGATTAACTTTTAAAAATAGCAAATGTAAATAATCATAAGATATTTTAACTTTTTCGGTAATGAAAACACCAAACTATGCTGAAAATGCTCCTTTTCATTTTTAGTAGGAAAGTAATAAAGGTAAATGCACAAAAATAACATAAAACTTTTATAAATAAATCATCAAAATTTAGCTGTCAACATACATAAAAACGAATATGGGTTTACAATAAAATTAAGCTTTTAATATTTTAAGTAATTATTAATCTTTAAATGACTCGATCAAATTATGTTGTGACTTTATTTAGGAAATTTCATTTATCTATCATTTTTGTATATAATAGTAATTTATCGTACAATGATACAATTATCTTTTTTAATTGGTAACATTAGGAAATAATAAAACATAAAAGAAATTTCACATTTATCTAGATTTTCTAATAAACAAATATTCAAACTCTACTTTAAAATAAAACGTCTACATTTGATCAACATTATGTAATATTTCCATTAGATATTAATAATAATTTTTTCTATATATTAAAGAATAATATTATGTATCGATATTTTAGATATTTAGAGCATTAATTACGAAATTATAAATTATGAATTATAGTGAATTATATTTCAAATTTCCATTTATAAGATAGAAAATTACGAAACAAGTCTACTTAATATCAAATTTGTTAAATAATTTACTGTGTAAAATTAATAAAAAATTTCGAAAAAAAATTCAAATTTAATTTTCTGCTTTTTTTTTTTAGATCTATATATTGATAATAATTATGGATACTTTTAATAGATCTAATAAATAAATAAGACAATAGAATTCTAGTTTTTTATATTTACAGAAACATATTACCATTACAGTATTAAGTATTAAGTATAAAAGTTAAAATATTCGAGATATTTTTTATCTTTACACATTGTCACGCACGGTTAAATGAATATCATTTTCTTAATGTTGTATTTCTATAATAAACGAATAATGAGTAAATAAATTATTTTAATTCAGATTACGATTGTTATTAAATTGTATATTATGTCTCAAATATAATATGCGTAAAGCAAAGATTGATCAATATATTATTTAACAATGAATAGTTACAAGTGATAGATAGTGGATAATAAAAAAGATTTACTCAAGCTCTTATTTAAATTCTAAATATATTTGAAAATTATTCGTAATATATTTATCTAATAACATAAAAATAGGAATCAAATTATTTATTAATTTGATTTTAAATAATTAAAATATGTGATGAACATTACATGATAAATATTTAATTTAATATTTATAAAAATAAAAATAAAATTATTTATTAATAATCTTTTCGAGTTGTTAAATAATACTTAGATAAATGTGACAACATATTTTTCATAATTTGCACTAAACTTACTAGCAAAACAAATATACAGAATTATCGATTATTAATTATTAATTATAAATAGAATTTTTTAATATATTTAATCGATTCAACGATAAAAATGTGGAATTAAAAACAATTTTGTTGATAAACCGACATAATTAATAAATAATGTTTTTTTCTGTCAATGAATAATTTTTTTGTGTAAATCAATTTCTGTATGAAAGCGGGAAAGAATAAGAGAAAAATAGAAAAGCAAATGAATAAAGGATATAAATTTAATTAAACATATTTCTATAAAAATTGAATATTTAGTGTAAATTTCTTTTCATTGCATAAATTTGTCATAATCATTGTGTTATTTATTGAAATTGTGGTAAAAATTATCTATAGAAATACATAACTTATGTTTAAATCATTTAATTATAGGTTTTTAAGATTAATTATACATAGTCGTAACATCGAGCCGTTCGTATGTAATTTTGAATCAATAAGTGTTATTTATCTAATAATTATTATATTGAAATGTAATATATTAAAATATGTAATTATTTTCAAGAATTATTTGTTATTTTACACCTAACCTACTGAAAAATATATTAAACTATAATTTAATATCATATAACACATGTAATTACAACCCTGAATGAATATAAAACCTACTTTACCTTTTTTTTTTATCATTTTAAGAAAAAAAAATATAGAAAACTATAAATATATATAATGCTAATTTCAAATATATATATAATATATATCACTATAATTATTTTCTTAATTAAAATAGATAAATTATTTTTAATTTTTGTATTTTCAAAAGATTTTCAATATAAGACTAATGAATAATAATAATGAATAATAATAATAATAATAATAATAATAATAACGAGTTAAATGTTTTAAGAATTTCCCCAATTTTCATAAATAAATGTACTTGTAATTATTAATTTTATATTTATGCAGCGAATCCTTACGTTCCATGGGCCCTACTTATACTATATTAATTTATCGTTACTAATAGACAATTTATTTTCACCTGGATTGTTTTTGAATAAAATGATCCAATTTACTTATTTTGTATCTCCGTGTTTCTATAAGAACTTGAAATGTAACTTCTTCGAAAATAATATAATTGAATATAATCATTAATATTTTCATGTCTTTTTTAATTAAATAGCAATAATTATATAACTATTGCTATACGACAACAATAGCTAATAAAGTTGGTATGCATCTCCATGTAAACGAGGAAGTAATTTATTCACTAATACAAGGATCATCACTTTATTATAGACAACAACTTGAGTGCAGTTTTTGATAAATGGTTTTAGATAAATTACATTAACAATTAAATATATAGATTGAAGCATAAATACAATTAATTTACATTTAATGTTATATAGAAATGAAATTTTAATACAGAAGTACATCCGATGTTATTCTTAATATTATGAAACCCAATCTTATTTTTTAATAGAACAAATATATATTTTTGAATGTGTTAGTACACTGTATAATACAAATTTGTCATATCGTTTTGTTTTTTATCAATTTTTTTTTATTTTTTTTTTATAGTTAATGACTAATGCCCATTACATAAACCACAAATATATAAATAATAGAATATATTTTAATTAGATGTTCTCATTTTTATTTTATTAAAAAATAACAAAACAATTTTTTAAATATAGTTGACATTTGCCCTATAATCACTATTGTCGAATATAACAAAAATCCACTTATATAAGAAATATTACAACATGGTGTAAATTATAAATTTTATGTAATTTCATGCAATGTTGATCCAAATATTAATTATTTTAGATGAATTGTCATTATATATACTATGAATTATAGAAAATACACATTACTATCCTAATAATAGAGTTAATAATTAATAATAATAGAGGTAAACATTACAGTAAATTTTCTTACATATTTATAGATAGATATTTTTAATTATATTTTTATTTATTCGTTAAAATTAAGATATTGAAGTGAAAAAAAAGTAAGGTTGTATATTGAAAAAATAAAAAATTTTTGAGTAATTGTATTTGTCTCACTGATATGCAAGATACGCGAACTCTTACAGGTGGTGTATTAAGGCAACTCTTTTATCAATTAAAATAATTATTCAGAGTGCATTATAAGTGCTTTATATTGGTATTATTATAGAAAGACAATTTAATTTTTGTCTACATTAGACTTTTTGCGGGTATGATTCATATTTACATATTTACAAAATGTAATATAATTAATATTCACAGAATGTGGGAATTCTTCGGCTATTTATACTAATTTTTAAATTTTAGAGGTTAGAATTTTTTGGAACGATATTGGAGTGCATTGGGATGCTTATTAATGGCAAAAGCAAGATTTTGCTGGGAAGAATCGTTAAGAACTGTATCGACTCGAAGGTCATGACAGTTAGTTAGTTGCGTTATAATTGTCTCGACGTTTTATATTCATGCATCTTCAAACAGAAAGCACAAGCACCAAGTGAAGTATGAATAAATGATTTGCTAATCGCTTAATGAAGCGATGGTCTCTCTTAATGACAACTGATCAGTAGCAATTGTTTCAAGATCGATCGCCGGGCATTTCCATGCAATACGTGCGCGACGCAATCCGCAGTAGTCGCTCGTCGGATGGACATACGTAAAATATTCTGTCATAATTAGTGATTAATTGAAGTGGTACTCGTTGGATTGATTGTTCCCCGTCTGACAGCTTATGATTTCGCGATCTTGTACTAACGACTGTTATTTGCCTATCTCGCAGTCTCGGACGATAATTTTCCGCCCCAGCTTTTGTTTTGACTACATTACATTTTCTTGACGAGACGTAGGACGCGAATTTTAACGGACTGTTATATTTATACATTTTTTATAGATTTCATTTGCTATTTTATGGTTTTCATGCGCAATACGGAAGAGGATTTTAATCGGATAAATCGTATTTTTATTTGACGCTGAGGAATTTTGAATTTTATTAGAGACTTTGGAATTTTCCAAAATAGCATCAATGCAAAATTGCGTCAATAAATTATTGTCTTATAACTCACAGATATAACGATAACATAATACGATCTATTGCATTTACGACGAGATCTATTGCACCGATCGTACAAATAGTATTAAATAGAATCAATTAGCAACGATAGTTTAATTGTATCATCAATTTTACTTAAAATAAAATCTTTTGAATACTATTTCTATTGGGCATCATCATTAATGGATTGTCTATAAATATGATTATTATAAAAATTAAAATAGTATTTTGCACATCTGAAATTTAATATGTATTCATGCATAGATATTTTCAAAATTGTACAGTCGAAGCAACAGGTTAATTCTAAATTAGATAGAAATATACTATATAATTAACGACGAATCGTTATAGATCAATGATAATTGTAATTAAAAACTTTTATCGAATTAATATTAAATAATTATACGTCTATTTTGTAATTTATGATATAGATTAATTGTTAATATTTTTCACTTAAAAAAATTGGTGGTAAATATATTTTCTACTTTTTTTGTTTTGTTTTGTTTTTTTGTTTTTTTTTTTGTTTTAAATAAATATTTGTTTATCAATTAAAATAAAGCTCAGAGTAAATTTTAACTAACAATGATTCTTTTTATGAAGATAAAAATTTGAATAGATTAAACGCCGGGTTTTTTTTTTTGAAGGTTAAAAATTGTTTTTATGGACAAACATTCATATATCGACGATACATATGTAATATTTTTACACGGCATTTAGTATTTAATAGTTTACTAACTACTGCATTATATTATAAATACAGCAATTATGTAGGTATGATAAAACTATTGTCTCTACCCAATTTAATCAGTAAGTGTTTACTATTTGTCTGTCAATTATTATTATTATTTATTTATTTATTAAATAATTATGAACGAATAAAAAAATCCTCATAAAAACAATTAAAATCTCACAATTAACGATATTTGTTTTTCAAATGTTTCACTATTCGATCATTATTTCTTTTTAATCTTATATTTAATAATTTATATATAATAATAAATAAGCATTAATTTTATATTAAAATTTATTAAAATTCTAGGAGCAAATATCATTACAAAAAATATGCATAACTTGTATGCATAATTTTAAAGAATTTTTATCCCTAATTATGTATGAAGTTCGAAATATTTATTTAAGTGCACAATTAGAAAATGAATGAGCGGATATGAGCTTTTTAGATCTACATTAAACTTTGCATTATTCAGATATAATATGTCATTCTATATATTTAGATATTGACAATTAATTTTTATACGAAAGGTTGTTTATTGAGTGTGTTCTTATAAGGCGATAAATGTTCATCATTATATAAGATTTCGGACGTTTATGTATTAACGTTCAAAATATTTATTTTTATTTTCTTTCTAAAATCTGTGTTTGTGATAAGATGCACGTGCTCGGCGAACGTGTATTTTATTGTCACTCGCATGATTTAATTCTTATCGCCTATTCTGTATTGTGAATCAATCTACATTTATCGTGTTACTTTCAAATATATTAGAAACAAATGCTGTTACCAATTTTTTGCATCAAATAATTAATATTATATTATTGATTCTTATTTTTTTTAAATGTTGTAAACTTGATCGTTTAAAATATTATCTTTTATCTCACTCAAATTGTTAACAATGCATAAATTTTCAAACAAATTTATAAACAAATAATATTTTAATTCAACTTATAATAATATAAGAGCGCTTAATACATTTAAGCGCGAGCTTCTATTTGAATTTACACAATTATTTATTATCAAATTCGTTTAAATGCAATTAACTTTAAATTAAGAATGTATAATTTTGTATATATTTAATGAGTATGTTATATATAGTGTCATATGTTTCATGTGAAAAATTATTCGTGTGTGTGCTTTGTGCCTGTCAATACTTGTACAATAAAAATTTGTATTAATTAAAAGCACGATACGTATATTGGCAATTTTAAGAATTTAAATTAATAAAAATGCGGCTGTGAACTTCTTAAATTTTAAAAGTAAAACTACCAAGAAAAGTTTCGATTGATTAAAAAAAATCAAAAAAAAAAAAAAAAAAAAAAAAAAAAAAAACTAATTTGAATTTATAAGATGATAGCAAATAATATTTATAGATAGCTTTTTTGCATTAATTGACTTATATTCAATCGTTACTTATCATTAATAGCTGTTTTCTTTCGATATAAGCATTTGCAATAGATAAAAAAAAAAAGTAATTATACAGTAGACCAAACTGCAGCTAATTATTGTCATAAAAATCTAATTAGATAATGAAATATGTCATAAAAATATTTTCTCAAAATTTTCAATTTATCCAATCTGTAGGATTTTATTGAAAATATATAAATTTTTTAAACTTAAAACAACAAATAATATTAATATGATGTATGGTATTTTCTTTACTTTCTGTGCTGTCTGTGCTTTTAAGCTCAAATTGAGGTTAAAGTTTTATAAACGACCTTAATCGTGGTGTAAGAAAGATTAAAAATAATAATAATAATAATAATAATAATATCTAAACTAATATGTAAATGAATAAAATTTTGCCGAGATTATTTTTAGTTACAATTGTTTATCATTATCTAATATAAGTGCTTTGATATTTCTGCTAACTTATCGATCGTATTTGTTATTTCATATAATAATTTTTTCACAACGAAGCGCTCTTTATATGTGTTAATAAGTGCAAAGTTTATTTCAATAAAAATGCATCAAGAAGATGCCTCATTCGCAGTTATAATTACTGAATAATTCTTATAATAAGAAAATGAAAGCCCCTACCGATATAATGCATTTCTCAATTGTCCTCCATTCTAAAAGAAAACCTGTCGTTGCCAAATAAAACTTATGTACAATCGAGCATTGTCTTTCCGAGATTTTACTAGTAACTCATTTTGTTTGACAGAGTCGTATATTTCCGCATGTATCTTTCACATTTTATAATCGCTCGAATCCTCCGAATTAAAAGCATGAAATTTTTATAAAAATTATCATAAAATGTTAATTAATATTTATCAAAATTATAGGCTTACACTAGTGCAGTGTGAGAAAATAACTTATGGGAATGTTGAAATTTAAATACGGTACTCTGTATACTGGAGGCATAACATGTATTTTCCACATGACCTAGAGGAATGTGTCAACACACCAACTATCGTTGCATTCAAAGATCTTACATCCGGAGAAGTTGTAAAATAATTTAGCATAGAAATCGATATACACGTAAAATTCTTATCATAAATTTAAACAATTAAAAAGAAGCTGGGCATCAAAAAGGCTGAAAGGCCCAAAAGACCTCGCGTCAACAATCCGCTTTCTCTCTCTCCCTCTCTCTCTCTCTCTCTCTCTCACCCTCTCACCCCCCTTTCTCCCACACTCTCGACACTCCAGATTATCCTCACGAGCGGGATAATCGTGAGCCAATTAATTAATGCGGTGAAAGCCTCGATATAACTCACCTCGACCTTGTCCTCTAGCGCCGGCTCCTCGGCCTCCGTGTTATCCGACGTCGGTCGGGGCGCCTCGCACTCGCTCTCTGCAGAGCTCTCCTCCTCCTCGCCGCTGGACATCGCGCGCCCGACTGTCGTCGTCGACTCCTCGCCGCTGCAGCTGCGGGTACTGGCCCCTACGCCGACAGCGGCTGCGGCTGCGGCAACGGCGGCGCCCGAGGCGGCGGTCGTCGTCGATGCAACGATAGCGGCGCGCTGCCTCCTCCCCTCGGTGCTCACGCCTGCGCGAAATGTCGAGGTCTGGATTATTACTCGCCGCTTGCCGATCGCTCGTGCCTCCGCGGACAAATGGACGACTCGCCGTCGGGAGCTCCGTGCCATCGCCAGGAGCTCCCTCAGTGATAATCGCACTGCGCCTCGAGTATCGCCGACCCGAGCGGACCGGGAGAGTCGCCGGTTACGGCAATAACACGCGGTTTATCGTCAAAGGGTATCTCATTAAAAAGTGATTTCTTCGTGCCGTCTTGTACGAGAGGTTGTAACGCTCTCGCCGCCGACAATGACGACGGCGATATCGAATCAAGGGGGAAATGTTAAACCGCGTCGGTTTAATAATGGCTTTTGCTCAGCGAACCCCACCGTCGAATTGGCCGGGTTCGATCGATTGTATCGCTGCCGGTCAGGTGTGAAAGATGCTGCGTAAGAGATGTGTGGGCAAGCACTTTATGGTCTAGTCGATCCCGTAATTTTATCCACGTGATATTATCGAGCTGAAAAATTCGGCGCATAAATGTTGCGAACCATTTGGTTGAAGGACATCAATTGATCGATTCGATAAACAACGAGGATAATCGCGTTTAAATAATCTTTGCGAAATTAAAATCATAGAAGCTACGTTTCAAGAAATTCTTAAGGATTTAATAACAAAATTTAATTTAAAACAAATTATGCAATTATAATCCTATTACATCCTTTTCTTACTTAATCTATTGCCTGTAGAAAAATTCTCATATTTATACATATTTGTATAATATATATATATATATATATATATAAGTTGTATAAAATATACAATATTATAAAATAATATAAACAAATTTTTTCATATAAACATTAGAATATATAAAATTGTTTAAAGTGCACGTGCAACTACAATTGGAAAATAGTAAATATAAAGTGGTATATATAAAATTTACAAATATTTTGCCAAAATAATAGAATTGATAGAGTCTTTGTAATTCTTCGAAAATCACAAGGTACTCCACGGATCAAGAAACAATATTTATCAATTGATTTAAGAGACTAGGTCAGTCGATAATTAATAAAATATTATTAAAATTTAGGATAATTCGGCCGAATCTAAACTTCAGAGAATAATTTTGTAATGTAATGAATTATTGTTCTCCTAATATCATTTAGCTAAGCTTTCAATGGATGATTTAATTACTCTATTTGCAAGAAATATTGATGACGAAATATCCAAAGTAAATATAAAGCTTATTAAATGTTAAAGCTATCATCACTAAATTGTTCCAAGATAATATAAAATTGAACACTATATAAAGTATTATTTTGTTGTCGAATATTAAGTGAAATACAACTAGAATTGAATTTATTATCTCGTCTCTCATTAACTTCATCAAAAAGTAATAAAAATTAACTTGAAATATAATAGATTCGATCGTTTCACTGTGTTTGTTAAATATTAATCTTCCATCTTATAATTTCAATTTTATCGAATTTTTGAAAAATTTCGTAAAAAGTACTGTAAAATTATTTATAAATTTTGAAAAGTACAAGTGAAATTAAACAAGCGTGGTTTTTTATTCAACGTCATTTTTAAAGATTTTTATGATTCGCACAATCGAACTCCTTAATAACTAATAAACTGATAAGTGGATGCAATTCTTACCTTTTTTTGTATATGTCTGATCATTTTTGTCTGCATTAGATAAAAACACATTATATGCATTGTTTTGATAACCAACTGAATTATTACTACTAAGACATTGATTAGTTAGATCATTAGTAAATTCAGAGAATGACGCACTGCCACCAATATTTCGTGAGTCTAACGTAATATTATATTTGTCTCTCTGTTCGTTTGCTTTCATCAAGTTTGAAGACGAGCTCAAGATTCTTGACTGTTGCGCTGCAATATTTTCAGAAAACGTTTCAAATTCAGAATTCCTCTGTGAAATTGTATTTGTTTTCCAATTTTTCGTTTCTCCGTTTACTGGGAGCGTTTGGTTGGAAATTGAATCGGAAAATTGTAATTTTGACGGGGCGAGATTTACTTTCTTGATCATTTTCGTGGCTTCATTGATCGAATCATCCATGGGCTCCGATACAGGAGACTCATCCGTTTTTGAATATGAGCTACTAGATGAATCATTGTTGTTCGGGCATCGATACGAATTCATCAATTGATCCCTTGTAGCGCTCGATTCAAGAGGTATGGATAGCTTTATACTAGAGTCGGTGTATTCACTTCCTTCGGTATTCGACGTAGCGAACGAATGTCTTATCTCACCACTTGCATTATGCGCGCTATCCGGTATTTGCAAACTATCGATACCAAAAGTCGGATAACAGACCGACAGTTTCCTATGCGGTGTAATTTTTTGATTTTGATTATGAACAGGGGTATGGTAATCCATGACTTGCGGTTTTGAATCAGTTTTAAATTGCTGCAATCCTGGTGAATTTTCTTCTGAACTAGACACCACAGGATTTAATAAATATGTTTCGTCAATTGACCTTAATGTTACATATCTCATATCAAGTTCATTAACTGATTTGTCGTTGTTAGAACTATATTTTGTAAAGGCCGATTTAAGATTATCCGAGGTGGCATTTATTTGATATGTTTGACTATTAGAATCGTTCGTATTATTAATGTTATGGCGTGGTCCATCCCCTTTTGCATTGATGTACGAAGATGAGTCACTCGACTGGGTAACTTTGGATCCCATGGTAAACCAATCCATATTGTTTTTGGCGGTATAAATCGACTTTTGCCTATAAAAATATAAATATTTAATTCCTACATAGTTTTTATGACTTTTTATGACTTAAGTGCTTTTATAAATATATTTATTAATTTCATCGTATTACAAATTTTATAACATTATAACATTAATTTTAATACATACCGATAAATCTAAAATTTGTTATTATAATAAAAATAAAATGTGATTAATATAATTTTTTATATAACTTGATTTATATTAAAAAATATGATAACATAATATTTCATTATTGTTACTTTCATGAGTATTTGCACGAAATGTAAGAATAAGTTTAACAATAAGTATTATAAGGTTATTTGTTATTTATTAATTTTTATAATTAATTCGTTTGTTTAGCTATTGATTTAATATCATAATAAATTAAAAATCAAATATAATTCAATTTAGAATAATGGCAAAAGTGCCATCCGTCTAGTATACAAAATTTTTTAATTTCAAGTTTCTATGGATTTCTTACTTTAATTCTTTCATAAATTTATTGATAAACATACTTGTGCATTGGATATATAACGGATTCCATTTCCTCGATATTGTCGGATCCTTTTAATTCAATGATCCTGTTGAGTGCCTCAGACATTGGCTCGATACTTTCATCATCATTGGGCTCAAAGGCTTCAAGATTCTTGGAACAATCCGAGGTTTCCATTACCGAAGATCTTGATTTGTCGCATGTGCTATGTACTTCCTTGGATAACATGGATGTGACTGACAGTGTGACAGAACCAATTAAATCGTCCTCTCGTTTCACCGATCTATGAACAATTAAATAAACTTTATCAACGCATTATTTATATGACCTCATTATCTGTCTATACAATATTATACTATTATTTGAAATGTATTATTATGTTAAAATAAAATTAAAAGTAAAATTGAAAGAAGTTTACATACAAGAATAGATGAATATGAAATTCCTTTAGTGATAGTCATTGACAGATTATTTTTTATTGTACTCGAAATATTAATATAATCGTGTTATAAATATTATTCACATATACACTATTTTATTATTGATTAATTTAATTTGCCTACAAAATTGTCTTTTAATAAGAAATTGTTAGGTCTTTTGGACACTTGAAAATGTAAAATTAATCCACATTGTCATATCATTACTCACTATCAGTTACATTATATTATATCACAGCAAGTAATACTTGTAAACTATACATAATTTATATATATATATATATATATGTATATATTATAAAGATGAATAAATCATATTGTTAAATACTTCCGCGAATATTTTGATAGACTCGATAATGTAAACAGCAATCAATATTTTATAAATACCATTGAATATTAAATGACATGATTTTATTGATTTAATTTTAAAATTAAATTAATGTTGGAAACAAGTTTTTTCGTTAATTCTTTTCTTTTTACGAGTCGAGAAATTCAATTCATTAATCGAAGTTCATTGAATTAGAACATCTATCGTATATCCGAATTGAATTTTAACTGATTTGTCATTTATTTTTTGTATATTTTATACACTGCATTTGTAGCAACGAAAGAAACTGTTGCAATTACTGATAAAAACTAATCTAATTTATAACTCGACCTTCACTCAGTATCGAAGCAAATATACTTTCGTATTAAAACATATTAAAATTAAAACATAAATAATTGAAATAGCAATGTTTGCTTAATTATTTTTAATCAAATAAAATAAAGTGCATTATGCTTAGAAGAAACAGCAACAAAATGAAAAAATTGGCGAATAAAATTTTACATCGTGAAATGCATCGAAGCGAAGTGAATATCAAACTGACAAACGTAATTGTGTATCTAGAACTCGTACAATACTGGGCTCGACGCTAACCAGATTCTTACGCAACTCTTGCTAGCTTGTTAACATGAAACATCTTCAATCTATACAGAGGTATTTATATTTCTAATATTACTTTATGATACAAAAAAATTAGATCAAGAATGCAAAGTAATAATGAGAATATTAAATAGCAATCGCACTTTATATACGTATAACTATGGACTCAGACTGCTCTCAGTAAGTTAAAATACACGTTAATAAAAATTTTGCAATAATTTAAATATTCATAGACAATAACAATTTTATGCGCTCCTAACTTTTTAGCGATTCTGTATTCATTGTATTAAAAATTTTTTTTAACAAATTAAATTAAACATACTGATGTGACAAACATTAAATATTATAAAAAATCTTTGGTATCGATATTACTTTAGGTAATAGACTTTTTTAATAGACTTTATAATGGACTGATTGTTATTATTATTAGTCATCTTTTGAACATTTACCTATTTAAATATGATTTCACATAATCTAATAAATTATACATTGCATGCCCTTACTGTAGCCAATTATTTAGTACAATTTTCCACATTAAATTTTTTTCCAATGAACGCTTTTGACCTTTGAATATGATATTCTAAAACATTTTTTTTATCACAATAAATCGTAAGTTTTTTTTTATCTTATCTAATGTGCAATTCAATGCACTAATAACTAGAAACAACTTTTCTTATGATTCTTTTGTAACTATAATAAAGGATGAAAAAATGAAGAAACATCAATCCTTTCACTTTCTTTGTTCACTATTTTGGTACTTTTCTATCACTGTTCGAAAAAAAAAACAAATAATAAATTGAAATAAATTTAAAAAATAGCATTAATATTTTCCTATTAACGATAAAAGGTTTTAATTACAATACTATTTTTTTATGATTATCATTTTAAAAGATATTGACATGTGAAAAATATTTTAAGTCTTCCGAGACCTTCGAATTTGGTGATGCAAACCATTTTTGCAGATATAACAGATGTTGCTCAGACTAATTAGTACCACCAAGTTGTGAAGTTTAATTATCGCATCACCTGACAGTCCATTGCAGATTTCAAATAAATTCTTAATAATTTTATAGCCTTATATATTTTAAATTAATAATTGTTGTTTTTTTTATTACTATGGTCGATTTTCTTATAATTTTGTTATAAAATTGTCAATTTAATTTTAAAAAGTTTTTAATTAATATCATCAAAAGTAGTTGAATAATTATTGTCTCATTTCATAAAATGGTATTATAGAAATATATTTTCATTGTTGAAAAGTACATTTTTAGTATGATTGTTATAATTGACTAAACAAATTGAATGTGAGAAATTGTAATCATTAAAAATAAAATTAGAAATTTATCGTTATATTAAATTTTTTTTAATTCCTCCCATTTAATGTACGTAAATATATTATTACTTCTAAGGATCAATTTTTTAATATTTAATATAAATTTGTATAAGCTTTCGTTCCAGTTAAATATTAAACATTAATTTTTTATTTTTAAATTTTAATATTTTAATATTAATTTCAACTGGAACATATATTTTTTCTTAGAATTAAATCAATTTGTAGATATTTTGAACAAAACATTCCTTATTTATACTTATCAATTATATTTGAAAATAATAGGTACTAATTTATATTTATGTAATATATTCTATATTCTAATATAAAATTATAAATCTTTTATATTTATGTTTTTACTATACTAACACTTTGATAATTATTACATTGCTAAGGAATTTAAATTTATTTATAACAATCATCAAGATCACATTGATATATTTGAAATTAAACTAAAAATTTAAAATAATATAATTTTTTCAATTATAAATTCATAATTCATTTGTCATTATTTGTACAATTTCATATTAGTAATGTATATATTTTTTTATCGTTGGTTTGTAAAATTATATAGATTAAAATTTAGAATCAACTCTTACAAATCCGTATATATGTAAATATATATATATATGAAATTGGAAACTCTCTTAAAAAATTTTTTTATATTGATAAATATTTCTTAGAAATAATGTAAATAATACGAAATAATGAATGTTCATTTAAAAAAATCTAATTTAAATATATTTCAAATACAGATTATTCCCCCCTCCCCTCTAAATAATTAATTATATAATTTAATTTAATTCGATTTTAATAAATGGACAAATGTGAAAAATTCTCTTTATCATTTTTATTTAAAAATATATTCGTTTATCGTAATAATTTATTTTATTTTATATATTTTATATAATTAAATGCTCGGTTTAAAACCCAAAATAACTTAAGATTCCTATGTGTTTTATTCTTCAATATTTTTATAACGTTAATTTAAATTTAGCAATATTAATTGTACGATACTTATACAAATATTCTTCAATTTTAAATACACCTTTTGTGTTTAATTTTAAACCAATGAAACGTTGGTATATAATCGCGAGCATTTACAATTTATGAGTCGAAGCTTATTTAATTTTTTTTTTCTTACACGTAAAAAATGTCTCTAAGGCAAGATTGCTCACAAATGTATTCTTTTCAAAATAAAAGTTAGCGTTACACCGAGCCAACTCAAGGTATAGTAATATACAAACATAGCTTCTTAAAAATTACTTTTATCTGACAATTTTATTCTTGATAGCTACGAAAATAAATTTCTCTAAAGCTTAGGAAGTAAAGTTCTTCTTAAATTGCAATGAAAACAAATGTACTCTATTATAACACTATATTATGAGGTAATGGACCTTTCGATTAAAAAACTACTTACTAAGTACAAAGTATAATTATTACATTATTATTATTATTATTATTATTATTATTATTATTATTATTATTATTATTATTATTATTATTATTATTGTTGTTGTTGTTGTTGTTATTATTGTTATTATTATTGTTATTATTATTGTTGTTGTTATTATTATTATTATTATTATTATTATTATTTCGATAATTATTAATGCTAACATTAGTAATTCGTAGAGCGTTTAAAAGGATTTTATGAATTTTTTAATTAAAAAAAGATTGGAATAATGGGAATGCGAAATAACCGATTGACCATTGTGCCACCAACGATATTTATGCTGCATAAGAGAAATTATTATAAAGTAAAATATTAAAAACAGACAAACGTGTGCATGTTCAATGTTAAGCTGTCGAGCAACATTTACATCGGCTCCCCCTTGGTTCAACACGAAAGCACAAACGCTCGGTGCGACTGAAGGCGAGAGCTTGCTATCGATGCCGATCTCAAAAAAAGTCAGGACTGCGACATCGATCGAAGATAGCTGTGAAATATGTGTCGTAGGACAATTCCCTGATCGAACTCGAAGAGTCGTCACTCGGCCAAATCCGATGCTCGCCGTGGCCGGTCGCTTCTATTTCTGTGCGGGCACTCGGCGAACGGACTCGAGGCTCCATGAAACGTTCGGTCCTCTCGCCCCGAACGTCGATCGGAGACTGAGATTGTACGGAAAGCCTCTTCTCGGCCTAAGGGTATGTGCGGTGCACCTTTGGACGCCAGCGCGCACGAGCTCAAACGAGCGGACGCGATACTCCGTAGCGCATCTCCTCCAGGCCTGTCGTCACTCATTGAAGGATTGAAATTTCACGAGCTTGCGGGTCCTTTAATTTTCTCGTTACTCGCTTGCCCTTCGGTGAAATTATTGTCTCGATAATAAACGCGTGGCAGATCGTAATTAAAGGAATTGAAAAGACGCGATTGACGATAGTCAAGGCCAATTTATTATAACGACGATGGTTTTCATAAATTTTCGTTTACAAATGGAAATGGGATCTCTATTGAGTACAACAAATTGTCATAATTTTCAATTTTAACAATTAGGTGATACGTAAAATTGATAATTAATCGATTGATTAGCAGTAATTTCAATCGATAATCCTAGCAAATTATGAAACTGAGAAATATTTAAATGTAATATTTAAATGAAATGAATATTTCTTGTAACTTCTAATGCAAATTTTCGTGACGAATTTTTGTTGACAATTAATATACAAATTTAGTAAAGATAATATTTGTAGCTATTGATAGAGGGAGCCGTTTGATAAATTAATTTTTTGTAACGGTTTGGTTTATTAATACTGTGACTTTTTAAAATAAATATATAAACCTTATCTTTGTTAGTTTACTTGACTATCTTGGGACTCATAATGAAATAGGTTTACCGAATGAAAAACAATAATTAATATTAAAAATCAAAATAAACCACTTTGAATATACGAATGTCATCATAATTTCCAACCAAGCCCAGACTTTATTTAATGTAATTATTGACTTATAGAAAACAAGGTCCAATGTCGTCAAAATAGTATTTAAATAATATCTCTAGTTATAATATTTGATATAAAAAATTTATAATTCTTCGCTACCATAGTCATATAATAATCTCGTTAAATTTACATCGGTGGATCTTTAAGCAGATATATTCAATGATGACCTAAATTTGAGATAAGAAGTTAAAAAAGGTAGCCTTATCACTAGCAGTATCCTGTAAATTAACTGTATATACCCTTGCTGGTTCATGATTGTTAAAAAAGCGATATTTATTTCAATAAGAAGGTTTTGTGCTCGTACAAAATATATTAGTGTATTAGAAATTTCATTTTGCTGATATCCAAAAAGTAGACTTGAGTGAACTTAATTTAAATTTAAATTTAAATAATTCGAGTTTTCACAATGCTCTGCTATAGTCACAACTAATGTACTATATTATTTACAAGCATATAATGTAGTCGTTTGAACATTATGGTTCCTGAATAATATTTCATACCATGTTTAGAAATTTATAGTACAAATGAATTCTATTTTTTATCGCCATTATTATTGTATTTTTATTATTTATAACTATTAATTCTTATTTTATCGAGTGTTTTGATCTCTTTTTTGTATGTCCATTCAATTCACTTTCTTATGTTATTTTGAATGAAACACCCATCGATATACCTTTTTCTTTTTTCATAAACACACATCATTGTAAAAGTCTAAAATATAATTAATAATTATAAAAAAAACTATGCAATATTACGAAATAATTAAAATGGTTTTTTTAAATACATTTCACTTATTTGATAATTAGATTTCTATTATGCATTCAATTACGCTTTATGCAAAAATATACTATACATGCCACTTCACTAAGATCTCAATTTTTTAAAAATAGAAGTCTAATAATATCGGATAAAAAAATTAGGTGAATCTTTAACCAAAAGTTATGAGTATATAAGACAACTTATCTTCTTTGCAAATTACAATTTTATTTTATGAATCTTCGAAAAACTAAAACCTTCATCTAAATTTAAACCGGAAAATTATAATATTGAAAACTGTTATATTTTAATATTTACCGCAAGGTTTATTCTAAATATTAATAAAGAAAAATGTTTATAGACTCAATTTTTATGTATTTTTCTATAACACACATATTAAATAAATATGTTCTAGTATATTAGAGCTTCTAACGTATTTATATTATACACGTTTGAAAGAAATGTACATAAAAATACAAAAGAATAATTTGGTTTTGTATTTTATAAAAATATATTATCAGATACAATAATTGACGTAAAAATACATTAATCAAGTTCATACGATTCCTATTGAAGGTAGAGTTGCAAAAATTGGATCAAGGTTTTGAAAATAAAACGTATATATATATATATATATATATGTCGGACCCTACTACATCAGAAAATTCTTTTTGATCTTTCTCGTATCACATCTATAATGGTAGAACCCATACTTACGCAATAATGTTTTATTCTTTATGCATTATATAATCCAAGTAATGTTAATAACGAATTTAAAAACTGTAACTGCATGTATATATTTAAAGCTAAGAAAGCATAATGCTATGTTAAGAATTTAGAATTTCTCTTTTGTACTCAAATATTTTACACTAAAACTTATATAATTCTTGGATGAACAATAAAGTCTAGTATAAATTTTATTTTAATAGAAATAATATATTTTATATATATATATATATATATATATATATATATATATTATTACTGATTATTAATATAATTATGTGAATGTAAATATTTAATCATTCTCTAATATAAAATATATTATACAAATTTCAATGAAAGATGTATGATGGTAAAGTTCAAGTAAATCATTCAAGCACAAAGAAATATAGAAATCATTACATTGTTTAATTCATAATGTTTCATGCAAATATTGCTCATCGAGTATTGGTATTTTTATAAAAACATAAAAAATACTTTTCACGTATCACGAATAATAAAGATGAAAATAATTATTATTTATGTAATTAATTATTTAATCATTAATTTTTTAATCCTATTTAAATTAATTAATTTTCACCTAACAAGCGATAATTATATTCTTTTTGATGATGACAACAATAAAAAACAAGTGAAAAAACCATTCAGTTTTTATATAATTTTTAATTCATTTGGAATTATTAAAAATAAAATTATAATTAATCAATAATTAATTTTTAGTGTACGTGAAACTTTAAATAATTATATAAAAAAAAAAAAAAAAAAAAAAAAAAAAAAAAAAAAAAAAAAAAAAAAAATAGATATATTTGACTAATACAAAAAACAAAATTTTTTTTTAGTTTAAAAAAACATTACTTTGTAGCACAATGAAAATGATGAAAATGATTAAAAAATATTAAAAAATATTTAAGCCATTATAAAAAAAATTATATTTTTAAAAATTCCAAATTTTGACCAAAAGAAAGCTGCTAATGAAACGTAATTTATTTATGTATAGTCTATGAAATTAAACGAATTTAATAAATTGAGATTTATTAAATTGCTGATAATAATAATTTGCAGTGTTCTGGCTAAATTATTTCATGTTATGAACAAATGTATTTTATTATACATTTGCAAATTTTTTACTTGCTTAATGAAGAAATGAATACGTATAAAAGCTAAAATATGCAACTAATTCAGGATTATCTTAAATAAAGCCAATATACAACTGCTACATGTATACATTTATATATTGATAGCACGTGGGTAAGTAGAAATAAGAGAATAATCGTTGAATACTGTATAAATCTAAGATAGTTAATATTTTAGTAAACAAAGGAGAAAAATGAAAGTAGCTGAACTGTTGCTTGCATTCCCTAAGAAATGAAAATGTCGCAAGTCGCTCCGGCATCAAACGGCGAAAGGTCAAACATTTTTATTTTTACGAATATCGCGGAAGGCCATGTGGGTGTGAACGCATATAATCGCCCGAATCCATGCGATGGCATGTCATACTGCTATTTTTACGGGAAAAGAGATGTAGCAGAGAAAAAGGAGCACTCGGAACACTCTCTCCGAACCTTGATCCAAATATTTCCGATTGCTCATCGTTAGTTCTTTCGATCTTTAAGTTGGTTAGGAAAAATAAGGAGGCAAAACTTTAGTGTGACTCACGTGAATGCTCGATCGTTAACTAGACTACTCGTTTTCTTCGCCTCTGCTAGTACGTCGGACTTCTCTCGGGAATCATCTACCCTACTCGACAAGACAGATTCTTTCACAGTTGCGCAAGTTTTTACCTATGGAAAAAGGAAAAATTTTATACGAATATCGATAGCCTTAAAGTGTAAAATACATTACTTATAGCACAACAAAAATAAAAACTTATTTTATTTAAACGTGTAATTATCAGTTCTTTTAAATTTCCTTAAATACAAACACATAAGATCTCAAAATATTTAATTAATTAATTAATTTATTTATTTATTCGTTGAAAAATATAAGCCTCAAAAATTACAAAAAATATATAAAACAGCAAAGGTTAAATGTATGAATCGCTTATAAAATTAATGCGATCAGTCATTGTTGTATACGTACAATAAGTTATTATATAAACGCTCATCTCACTATACAATCAACAAGAAAAAGAATAGTAAATAGTTCACGTGTCAAGAATGCAATACGCTCGAACCGCGACACTTATTACGAAAAGAAATTTGTTTTGTTACGTTTACTTGTATTTAAAATTTTGCTGAATAGATGTAATTTTTTAATATATACAAATATTATATTTAAAATAAATTTCATTAGAGCAATATTAAAAAGATATTAAAACAAAAATTTACCGAATTTACTAAAGTTGAGATTTTATATTTCAGATTCTCAATAATATCCATTTCCATAATCTGTAAATTTGGTACGCAAATTTCATTTCTTGAAGTAGCTATATCTTTTAATGTTCTGTAATAAAACAAAGTAACTTCTGTAATTATAAATTAAAATACTTAATTAATTATATTATGTTTAACAAAATAAATGTTATTGTTTTCTGCGATTAAATATCTTATTCGTTTCAAGTTTTGTGTTTGTGTGTGTGTGTGTGTGTATTTATTTCCTATAATTTTTGTGGAAATACATTGAATTTTAAAAAATTTATGAAATGTCAGTCTCATTCGTATATAATTGTGTATTTTTTTTTCAAATAGCAAACAAGCTTAATAGCAATTAGAAATATTATATTTTATTAGTTCAGTTCATAATAAACTTTTGCTTTTTATGTTAAATAATAATAGTCAAATAGTAATAATGATTCGTTTTTCAATATTATCTGTTATATATCAACTCGTATCACATTATTATTCGCATATTATTCACAAATACTTTTTATCGTGCTTGTATAAGAAACATGTAACTAACTCATCTATAACATTTATGATGTTGGCTATTTCCTCCTTGTAAAATATAAGTTTTTCTTTCACATCCTGATTTTGAGCATCGTCCAAATTAAAACCCTAAAACACGTTAAATGCAATATTTTAATAACAAATGGTTTTAATTATGGTTATACAATATCTATATCGACACTTGCAGAAGCTTTTAATTCAGAATAGAGGGAATCTTTTACTCGAATCTTCTTGTTACTACTGTACGGTGTACTGTGAATATGAGCACTGAGATAATTATATGGCGGTGGTGTTAATGAAAGCTAAAATTCACAATATACAAAATGATAAGTAAATTTTTTATGTTTCATCTAAAAATTGTAATTTACTTAGTTTAACCACTACCACTGAACGTATTTTATATTTATAAATATTTTACGTATTATTATCATTAAAATATGCATATTACCCGTTAATAATACGTAATTTTCTTAATTAATACAATTATTAATTATAACTATTCGTTATATGCAAAATGCGTAATTACGTATTAATACTATTACAATATATTTGTAAATTAAACTGTAATTATTACATTTATTTTTTAGAAATGTATTTTATATATCTTTAATTATGATTTTATTAAGGTAACTAATTAGTTACCTGACTGGAGTTATCGCTTTTGTTCATTTTCGATTGTAATTCTAAATTAAAATTTTGCAGTTCTTCAATTTTTTCTTGCTGATGCTACAAATAATATAATAATTATAATCTTATAATTACAATAATGTAATTCACATTATAAAATACCTGAAAATTTTTTTCGTATGACTTCTCTAACTGGCAATTATTATGTTGTAATTCTTTAAACTGTCCTTGAAGACACACATATGCTAGTACTTTTTCATCATACATCGCTTTAACATTTGTGATTTGTTTTTTATATTCTATATTATCCTTCTTTACCTCATCTAATTTAGTTTTTAGACTCCAAATATTTTCTTTCTGTAAAATAAATTATATTTTTATAAACTATTATCATATAAAAAATTGTATGTATATCAAAAACAATTTACATTTTTTTCTAACTCTTCAACTTTTTTTTGCAAAATATCATATGCTTTTTCTAATTTTCGCAAATTTTGTCTGCATAATTGTTCTCGTTGATCGGACTCATTTAGTATTTCCTTTTGATCATCATATTCTTTTTGTAATGTTATAAATTTATCAGTCACTTGTTCTCTGATAAATGAAAATAAATAACTTTATAAAAATTTATATCATTACATGAAAAAGTAAATAATCATTTTCCTAAAATTTGATGTATAACATATATATATATATATATATATATATATATATATATATATATATATATATAATTATACATATAGTTACTATAATATTTACATTTTTTAAACACACATTCATATGCGTAATTAAAAAAAAATTTATAATATATATATATATATATATATATTTTTTTTTTTCTAACACTTTATATTATCTTAACTGATTAATTGCATTTATGTAAATTTTAAAAGATAAATAAGTTATAATAAATATTTTACAATATACTAGAAGTATTGAAAAAAAAAAACGTACAACTTCTTTTGAATTAACTTCATATGATCTTCAAGAGATGCATTTGCTTCTTCTAACCGTAAAACTTCGTCTCTTAGTGTGCTCGTCTCTTCATTTATACGTGTAATACGAAGTTTAAGATCGACTCCAGTAACATCCTCATTAATATGATCAATTTCCTCCGATGATTCTATAATACTATCTGTTGCACTAGAATTATAAAATAAAAAATGAATATGTATCACTATTGATACATATGTTTATAATTATGAATATTTCTTTATCCGACAATTTGTTTTATTTTTCTATTTTTCTTATTAATATATGATATAAGCAGTGTAAAATATAAATTAATATAAATAAAAAAAAAGTAGTAGGTGTTATTATTATTGTCAACTAATTTTAAACGACCATTCATAATATATTAATCATAACGACCATTATAATTTATTTCTTAATTACAATTTATAATATGATTTTTATGGATGCTGATATTTTTCCAGTATTTTTGAAAATTTACTTATCAACTATTTTTCTTCTCATTCAGTATATATGAAATGTACATATAAGCATGCATGCCTTTATTCAATCATTTATATTACATTTATGTACATTTGAAATCCGTTAGGCGCTCATGATCAATGCTTTAATAACTTTTTATTAGTTAGCTATAAATCTTTAAGCCATTCTTTGTAAATTGTAGATTACAAAATTCTTTAAATAATTAATAAAAAAAAGTTTATAAATGAATGTTTCAATTTAATTTTTTAATTGAATTGTATATTTGGTGTATTTTTTAGTAAATATAAATGATTAATATGAAATATATAAACGTATTCTTACCTAAATTCTACACCGCTGCTATTTATACTGTAAGAAGATGCTGTAATAATATTTTACTAAATTATTAATAACGAATTTGCTAACAATTTAATAAGTCTTTACGTTACCAATGCTCATGTAAATGTAAGAAAAATATTTATCAATAGTTTATAGGGAACGGTAATTAGATAGATGTGAATCAATAAATGCATGTATATAATATTATAAAATTGATATACGTAATACGTAACACTGGGGGTACACGTATGTACGTCATCCAGAAATTTTACAACATTAATCATTTATTTAATTAGAGCTTGCAATTTCCGTACAATTTTCTGCAAACTCTTAATCAAAAAAAAAAAAAAAAAAAAAAAAAAAAAAAAAAAAGAAAACAAATTCAATTCACTGCAAGTATTGAAAAATAAGAGGTTGTTATAAATAATCGTTGAATGAAAGTAATGTTTACCAATAGTGTCCACCTGATTTACTGAATACGAATTCCCATCGTCATCATCAATGGTATCACTGCAACTATTTTCCTCCATTGAGAGCAGCGTATTCCTTTCTGGATTGTCCGTCGAAACATCTCTGCACCACACACACTTGTAATGATACATTTTCGAACGCTCCCGAAATAAGATCTCATTAATTTCAACGAAAACGAAAGTCTTTGTAAATTCATTTTCTAATATTACGTACAGTTGATATTTGCATTCACTTGTATTAAATGAATAAAATTTTTTTAAAAAATTACCTAACACCTTACACATTAGTACTAAAATTAATGAAGAAATATGATTGAAAATATTTTTTAAATAAAAGCTTATAAAGTCGATCCTCTTGTCTGAATATTTTCAAGCGCATGCATTAACGTACAAAGCAACAAAGCACAAATTTGCATATGGCAATATATTTTATTTTATAAGCGACGAGTTTATTGATTATAAATTACAATTGGTGTCATTAATAACTTTAAACAAAAATGATGAGTTATTCTAGGAATGTCGAATAACAATTTATGTCGATGCAATTGTTTCGTACTATCATTCAAAGTTGTAGTAAATGCATTTCATGCTTTACATAAGTCTGACGAAGGAACTTATTTTGTATTATGATGGACTTTGAGGATACATAGAATTCAAAAGCGTTTTCCAACTATATTCTCGAAGTGTTTGTTAGAAGCGAGGTCACATTTAAATACTTTCCTCTGAATATTAATATAGCATTACATTATTTTAAATTGATTAAAAATTTTAAAAACTACACCTCTTTATAATTAAGCTTATATTAACATTATAAGTTAATTTTTTTTAAATAAAATAATTCGGCTGCACTTTCAAATAAAACTACGATTCTCAACGAAACAGGTTCGTGAAAAATAGGCAATGATAAGCAAAACAAAAAAGAATTGGTATCGCCGTAGATAGTAATGTAATTCCTCGGCACTAGTTACAGACCGTGCACGTGGGTTATTTTGCATAAAGCCCTCGTGCGATTTACAACGATGGCACATAATGTAAAACGGCCGGCACAGCGATAAGCGTCCCATACATGCTTATATTTTACACGCGGGTTCTTTTATGTAAGCTAATGTAAAATAAATGAACTGAACGTGTATGGTGAGTGAGGCAAGTGTATGCCCAAGATATATGCCCATTTCAATATCTTTGTATTTAAATTTTGCATTAGATGTTGGTTGAACGATTAAATGATTTTAGATTATTATGAAGCAGCCAAACTACAGATTCTTCAGTTATTTGTTGTATGGGAAAATGTATGGGAAAGAATAAAGATGAGATGTTTAATTACAATGACTGTAATCATTGTAACATATTTTGTTAAATGAGTTCGTTTAAAGAAAGTGACGAGAGCAAAAACACACGAGTGCAGTCCATAATTTAGCGACGATTTTTAAAACATTTAGTAGTGATATACAAATTTATAAAATATTTAAATTTATTTATCATAGTTGAACATAAGACTTCCTTCGATCAAACTTATTTTACAATATTTTTAATGAAGTTTAATGTCGAACAATTACTCCATGCGCCATTTATACGTTTTTGTGTATCAAAATGTTATTTTTAGTAATCCTTTTTAAGAGAAGAAATTAATTTTTTTTTTAATCCTTCTAGTTATATTAATATATTTTTTTATATACTGTACAATTTATAACCTCATCTTATAAAATAAAAAATGTGATTAAACATTTTTCCACTTATGACTTAATTAAGAAAGAATATATAAATGAATAAATGCGAATGAAATGAGAAAGGAGATTTATTGAATTAAATAAAAAAATATGGTTGTAAATTTAATGTGTCTTAAGTGTGAAAAATACTCAATTACATTTATGAAATTTATATTTCAATTCGATATATTATTTCATGATTTTATAAAACAATACAATGAATATTTATAAGAAAATAAAAACATATGATTATTAAAAATATTCTATATCATTGTACAAAAATTCATTCAACAATTATAATCCAACGTGAACAATGTGTAGGGGATTAGAGTTCTAATTAATTTGGTGCGAAAATAAATAACAATATGGCCCAAATCATTAGCTTAATGATTAATAGTCATAGATAGTATGCTTATAAATTCTGTATTATATAAAACTATATTATAATTTATAATCATACATAATAAACAGACATTAAGACAATTAACTTTTTAAGTTATTATACAAAAAAAAAAAGACTCGCATGATATTGTTCTACAAAATGCTTGACTCTAACGAATTTAAACAAAATATATAATTCTATATTTCTTTAAAATTCTAATCAATATGAATGAAATTAATGAATACTACTTAAATTCAATTAATATTTAAATGTAAAAATTGAATATTTTGTATGATTATCTATATATATATTTATTAATTTATTCTTTATTATCTTATCTCCCTCTATTTTCTCTAAAACGAGCGATTAAAAATATGCTATTATGTATTATAAATTATCCGCACTTGTTTATTATCAAAGATTATTGTTTTTATTAAATGAAATTAGTGAATTCGAATATTCGACAATAATTAATTCTATATTAGTGAACGATATCGTTTATTTAGGAAATGAAATTGTTACAAAACACATTGTTTATTGTTTATAGATCATTATTTTGAAATTTATATGTTCTTAGCTTTGTAGCATGTAAAATTTACCGTTATTATTTATGTTTTGTATATAATAAAAATTCGAAAGTATCAAGTGTAATACTCATCTGTGATTAATACTACCAACTGGCAGATGATAGATGAAAGTGAAAAATTGAATGAAATTTGGTAAATTGAAAGTACACATAGATAACACTTTTTGAAATGGCACTTATTTATAAAATTAAATTAAAATATACGAAATATGCTGTTTTCTAATACAGATACAGACAGAGAGAGAGACAGAGAGAGAGAGAGACTAAATTAATAACTAAAAAAATAGATACTAAAGTAGATCGTAATGGCAATAAAAAAGTATAATAAACCATAGAAATGAACTGCAAAAGTTATGGGCTCACTTATGCTAAATAATTTTATAGACAAAGTATATCTGCACAGTTCCATTCCACGGTAAAGAAAATAATGGATATGAGGAGTCGAGGATAAACTGAGTTATTAGCCTCTATATCAATTTTCTTTACATCACAATTCTAACAACCAAGTACAATACGGAAGGGCCAGAGTTTGTACCGTTCGTTCTCGAATTCGCCCATCAACCAAAGCGTCGTAACGAAAGGCGAGGGAGAGGCGTCGCGCGTAAATCGACTTTTTGCGACCCGCGGCCGAAAAGGCAGCCTAAGCCGGCACTGGACTCGCAACATCCGCGCGCCGAGGAATCGAACTACGTAACATTCGACACCGCGAGCCCGAGGTTAGTCCGAACGCAAAGTCGTGCGCTATTTATCAAAGCCGTAACCGCAGGTGAACGGAGCCGAAGGTGAGCGAGGTAGGCGGGATGGCGGTCGAGTCGATAAAAGTATGATTCGCGAGAGCTTCGGGGGCCACGCCACGAGACTCTCCTCGCCCATTTCAATCGGGCATGCCGTTTTATTCCGTCGCCCGCATTTACTCTTTCGGCTACAACCCCCCCCCCCCCCCCCCCCCCCCATCATCGACGTTTTTTTAAATGACGTTGGAATGAATATAAGGTACGTAAGCTATCATTAGACTATTAGCGCGGCGAATCGACCAACTTAATGTCATCTTCGCGTTTATGGCTTTAATCCTACTTGGTAATATGACTTTGGAGCTTGATGTGATCGACGACTGTGATCCCTTTCAGTTTATCTTACGGATTCTCTTCGTAATTGCCATTCGTAGCTTGCCCTTCTCTTATACGGCAATCGTAATAATTTTAATATATTTATAGCGTTAAGTAGGAAAAATATTGATTGTATTAGATAATAAGATGAATTTTTAGATATTTGAAGTAACGATTAATTTGTATAAAAATCAGAACTTATGAACAGTAACTGCAAAGAATTTTAATAGTAGTATTGAAAGTTTTGTGTTTACTTTTATTTCTCATTTTTTTCTCTTATTTTAAAATTTTTAATCGATTTATTATGTTTGACAATTGTATAAGAGTGACATTTTATTCCAAGATAAACAATTATTTAAAACAATATCGAGATAGATCCATAACATATAATGTCTTTATAAATAATATGTAAATCTCTTATTATTTTATAATAAGATAATATATTGAAAGTAACACATATATATATATATATATATATATATATACATACAATAATGCCTGAATATATGATAATATAATTTCTAAAAATGTCTTGAACAAAATAAAAAATTTTTCATGGCAATTACGAAGATAATAAATTTAAATTTATATATTTTTGAATTCCTAAAAGTATTTAAAAGTAATATTTAATTATTTCCTTTTTTCTAACATTTGTTTTGAAATTGAAATTTCAGTTAAATTATTTTTGCTGCTTTGTTATATAAGTATAAAATTAAAATTGATTTATTAATTTTTAAGAAATAAGATATTACATATAAAATATTAAGATATACTTTTATAAAATAATATTTAATTGAGCGTATGAAATATATGACAAACTATCAAACTTAAGAATTTACATAAATCATTAAAATAGTTGAGAGATACGAATGGAGGTAATTGATCAACGTTCCTAATTATCCAGTTATGTATTATTATTTATTAATTTGACTATTTAGTTTTAAGATACTTTAGAAACAGGGTCTTATAAAAATTAAAATATAAATGACATATATATTCGATAATGTATATGATAACCTAATTTTTAATGTACAAAAATTGTAAACTTTTAATAATTAGTGTTATTTATAATAGTTATTGCAATCACTTTTACCCTTAATGACAAATAAATGTTGCGATTGAAATGAATCACAATAGCTAAAGTTTTACCAACTATTTCTTTATATGTTGTGCAATTTTTTTTTTCTACCTAATAGTGATCTTAATACTATTACGTGTTCATTCGGTGCAGTATACAGGAATGCTATAAATTATCGTTTTTCCCAAATTAGTATTTTGTCCTAACAAACACTCGTGTCGAGGAAATATAGTTCCCATACTCATAGTATCTATGAGTACACTATAAGTAATTCGCAACTATGGCTCACTTAATAGCTACAATTATAGTATTATATCAAATTTGAATTCGTTCAATAAATTTTTCTTCAATTTCGAGTAAGTCAGATGCTTGTATATGATGTATATGTATAGATGCTTACAATATGATTGTAAATCCGTAATTTCAATATTTTCAATCATGTTTATGAATATAAGAAAATTGTGGATGGACTAATATATTACAGCATATGAAGGTAATGACAAGGAGTACGTAATAATAGAATATTGTTCTTTAGTTTATTTAAAAAAAAAAAATAAAAAAATAAAAAAAAAATTTGGTTTGATATTTTATTTTTCACTTTGTATAATAGAATTTTCTTTGTAATGAATGTAACTATTGTAAATATTGTAAATTGTGTAAATTAAAAAAAATATATCATCAACTTTTACATTTATAAATTGTATATAAAGTATGACAAGAATCAACATTATACTTGCTAAAGAAATCAAAATTTTCTGTTCTAATTATATAGTAATGATAATTACTTAGTGCAACTTGTACATATAGTGCTTATGCATGATGATTGTTTGGTAATATTCATCATTATACTAAGAACAACTTAATCATTGATTCACCTTTCATTTAAATATATGTGTGTGTGTGTATATATATATATATATCATATTTATATATATCATAGATCATATATTAATATATATATATATATATATATATATATATATATATATATGAATAATTTTAAAAGGTATAAATGCACATATTACAAATATTTACAAAGTTGGATAAATAATTTTTTTCAGTAATGAGATAGACTATAAATATACCTTTGATTTGTGCGGACGTTGTTGTTGCCGTCCTGCGACACTAGTTTAAGCAAAGTGTGGAACCACGGCTTTGAAAATTCCCTAAATTCAAACCAATTTACATTGTTGTCCCTCGAATTTTTCTGCAAAGACTTCCTTAATTCTTCCAAGAAGTCAATCCTCTGTCTTTTGATCATAAATAAAAAACTAACGATGATTTTTTTAAATTTCCGTATAATGCAAACACTTCGAAGAACATGTTTTATGCAACATATATGTAAGTTTATTATCATGAAATTATTAATTGTAGTATTTAACAATCAATGGCTAAGAATATATACCCGTAGATTAAGAAATTATTAATTATGTAATAATGTAATGCAATGATTCAACTGGAATTTAATAAATCATACAAATATAAAAAAATTAATTTAATATAAACGTTTACCGAAAAAATAAAGACAAACTTTATGTTTTAATATTTATAAAATATTATTTCATTGAATATACCAACAAGTATACTTCATTTTTCTAATAAAAAAATAGTACGATTTAAGTGTGAATATTTTACATCAATTTTCTATTCAAATTTATCCTAAATTTGAAATCATTTTAAATATTAAAATTAGAATATTTATCGATGCAAAGAAGCTTATTAAAATAAAATTATAATACATTGTTTAATATGTAAAATAATTAGAAGAGTTATGATTTAACATTTGTATTACATAGTTTGTTAATATTTTGTGTTATAACTATAATCATTTAAAAGAATTATGTATTATACATGCTTCTTTAGGACTACTATCATTAATAAATGTTTATTAATTTAAATTAAAAAAATTAATATCTTATTTTGAGCTGTCGACAAAATTATTAATAAACAAAACTCTATTACGTATTTAACATATATTATTTAATTAAAGTAGAGTATAAACATTATATGATATTAAAACTATTTATATCGTTTTCATAAATAACGCGTTATTTACACTTTATTATTTACAGATTATTTACCACGTGCATACTTCATAGTTCATACGAAAAATTATATTTACTGATAATTATTAAACGTAAATTACAAGTGGATACATTTTGTTATTCAATATATATATATATATATATATATATTTATAGTATATTATACTATAAAATTAAAGATAAACGAAAATTAATTCTTATGCTCGCTTACTAGCATAAATTAATTTTTACTGTCACTAATTTGCGTCGTATTGCTAAATTCAAATTTACTTATTAGAGGTATACAAGGGTACATATTCTGGGTATGCATTTCTCTCTAAAAGACTGTAGTTATGACTGAAATATATACTATTTATCAATTTTTACGTATAACGACTAGAATTCGTCTTTAATTAATAAACAAGAACTTGAAGATAATAAACAGCCGTATATCATGTTAGAAGCGAGTTAACGATTTACTAACTTTATATGCTTTGTATACACGTTAATCTGTTTTTTAACGATACACAATAAACGTGTATTCGAATGTGTAGAATGTTATATTCATCATACAAGAAATTAACTTTTTTTTTTAAACAAAATTTTCATAAATTGGTCACATAAATAATTGTACAACTCTGTTCGTTTAAGATACAATTATTTTTTTTTATACTTAATAAATATATTGAAATATTTTATGTATATCGTTCGGTCACAATACATCGCTGTTATATGTAAAATATTTTTTACATCTTAAATTTAAATTTAAAAAAACATTCTTTCTTTCTTTTTTTTTTTATTTAAAAATATTAAATTATGTCTTGAACGTAGTGTTACATAAACATTATTATTAAGACTTCTTCATTTTATAATACATATTAAAGCTTATTTTTTCAATAACAATAGAATCAATATATAATTGGATAAATTAAACCATTATGCTTTATTTATTTATTTATAATTTACTTTTATGTACGAAATTTATAGAAATATGTATCGTAGTATAAGATAATTAACAAAACTTAATATTCAATACTTAATTTTAAATAAAACTAATTTACATCGATGTATTTAAGAGTATAATTTATAATATGTGTCTGTGTGTGTGTGTGTGGGGGGGGGGGTGCATATGTAACTGAACTTCTTTAAATCGAACATTTTAAAATCGTAATATGATTTTATTTACCGTTTTTATTTATTATTTTTAACGAGATAGATATAGTTTCGAATAAATTAAATGTTATAATTAAAAGATTCTAACAAATGACGTTTATTCATGTTCGGTTGGTGTGATTGATTGTAAATAGTGTAATAACAATCAATATTATAGATACCTTTAATAGGATATCATTTATTTCTAGTATTGAATAGTGTTTCTGCGATTTACGTAAAAAGAAAAATAAATGTACAATTTTTTTCAAGAGTGTTTTTCGCGAATTAATATAAATTCCTTGAATTTAATTTATTTCGTGGAATAGAGATTAGATGGTTTCATAAATACTTTTCGATTTTTTTGATATTATTATGAAACATCTATAAGAATATATAATTTATTCATTAAAAATTATTACACCTATGACCTCATGCAAACTTGTTTAACCTTTAATTAATAATTTTTTCAACGAGTCATTAAATTAATAATCAAATTTTTATAACATGTAAATTAACGGTCGAAAGTTTGAAAAATTTCTTAGGTTAAATTTATAATTTTATCAAATTTTTGACTATACTTTGTCAAAACATTTCAACACAATAATCCTATTTAATTAGACGAACCTCAATTTAATACTTACCGAAAATGCGGTATTTCTGCAAATTTTTTTTGTATATTCCTGACAATTATCGAAATTGACACATCTTGGACCTTTTGTGACGTTGACGAGGACTCGTTAACTGATTCGAATTTGTTCCGAGATTGTATGATACATTCATCGAAAATCTTTCTTTGTAATTCTAAATTTATGTTAAATACAACAATAATGAAGCATTAAAATGTTTTTGTAGGCTTAAAGTAGATGTTTGTAACAATTCAAAAGAGGTAGTCACAACACATATGTAATAACCGAATAAACGTAAAAACGCTGCGGCGTAACATTGGAAAAATAAAAAGAAATTACGTTGGCTTGACAGCTTAAACAAACGAACGTTTAAACAAAGGCAAATGCACACCGCGCCTGCACATACATATAAATACATGATTATTAAGTTCACCTTCAACCCAATTTTTTCTCTCAGTGACATCAGACATAATGCTTCACTTTCAGGTGGTTGTTTCCTTCGATAGTTTAACTTCGACGTGCGTAGCATCGGATCCTCTTAAATCTTCGGTAACGACCAATTTTATTCACCAAAACCGTCTTCAAGATAATATTCGCACCGTTAAACAACACACACGCGTTTGATGTGATACCGTAAAGGAGACTGTGCATGTAATAATTTTTCAAATCGGTCGAGAAAGACTAAACAAATGAAAATGAACAAAGAAGCGATGGATGAGTGGATGATAGACCGAAATAGAACGAGGGAGTGAGAATGAGAGTAAGTGACAAAGCGAATAACGAAGAAATTTAAAAAGTAGGAAAGTATCGAAGTGCGAGCGAGAGGGATGGACGGGAGGGGTTTGGGATGAAGGGGGAGAGGGCGCGACAGGGGCAGGTGGGAGAGAGACAAAAAATGATACAAACATAAACGAATAGTAGTACTTAATCAGTAAATTTGAAATCCGAATGTAGAGTGCAATGGATTCTTCGCGCCGTGTGCGTCGTATCCATGTACGTCGCGTGTTTGCTTACGCGGCTGTTTAAAGTTGGTCGGATTGTTGGCAGTAGAGGCTGTGCGTGTACTATAAGCCGATTTACCGCGTTTGTGCTCCGCAAATGTCCGCGAAGTTATGTATGTACGAAGTTTGTATACATTTATAACATATGCTCGTGAGGAGCGACATGCGCAGACGTATTGTGAATACATGTGTTATGTATACACTTGGAAAGTTTTTGTATACATGTTTATGTACGTACACGCTGTCGCCGATACCAAGGATTTAGGCGAGCGAGCGTAAATAATAGCTTTTCCCTTCGTAATCTAATATTTAATATAAGCACCGAGCGGAGAAAGAGGCATTAATGATACTTCGTTTTAACGAGCTTCGAAATATTATGATATACAGTCCTAAGATATTCGTAATATTCGTAGATTTTCAGTCAAGGAAAACAATCGTGGTCATTCGATATATCGAATTCTGATGTATGCTCGATTGGTCTTGAGAGTTTCACGACTCGTATTTATGTAAAATTATAAAATTATGTAAATATGTAATGTACTTAAGGTATGAGGCATTATTGCCATTTGGAACAAGAAATATCACGAAATATTGTTAGTTTATCATTATGAATGCTAATAATTGGAATTTCGAGCTAACTCTTTAACCTATCATGTAATTAAATGACAAGCATTTTAAATATTTGTATAATTAATTGATTTATTTATTTTTTATTATTTTTTTTTTTTTTTTTTTCGCTCCTTTTAAATTATCTCCTTTTTTATATTTTTGCCTTTATCAAATAAAATGTATGACCGATGATATATTTACCAATATTTTACTTGTAATTAAAATTCTTCATAGTTTATTTATAATTTGCTAAAGTCTTACCCATTAAAACAAAAAATTCTCGACTAATCCGTTATAAAATAAATTTTAAAAGAAACACTTGTCGTGGAAAATAAAAATAAAAATAAAAATAAATGTGGCCAATATCTTCGAATGTCGGTGAGATGTGTAACAATAGCGAGACTTTTAAAGTGGAAAAAGATTTTATTTCTTTTTTTTTTTTTCTTTTTCTCTTCTTCTTTCAATTGCATAACAATAGACGGCACGCGTGGATGATATTATGTAAGCTTAATCAATAGTAAAGTGAAGAAGATGATTGATGAGACGAAGGAAGTCCCAATAAACAAAGTTCCAGGCATTAAAGATTTTTTTTTATCAATTCATTAGCGTAGAAAACTTTTGCCTGTCTATTCCATATAAGGTTTCATATGCATGTCAGCCTTAATATAATTATCACGTTTCATCTAGTATTGTCGCAGGATCTCGAGGTATTTCTTGACTCTAAGTGTCCCCCGACGTGTACTTTCATCATTTCATTGCTTCGCATCACAGTGATTTATGACGGCTGTAGGACATAACAGTGATTTACACATCCGAATAGTGAATAGTTAGCAGCGGCATGTGAATGTGATCGACGGCGCAGCCGATGTAAAAGTTATAATTAGAATTATTTAATAGAAGTGTAGGAAGTCAATTGAACCAAGTGTGCGAGTGTTTGTCAGTGAGAGAATAACCGAATAAGCAAAAGGCTGGAAAAGAGAAAAAGCTTCTCGAAACTGAACAAAAATATTATATGAAATGTGTCATCGGTTTAGCGAGCACATTTATGTATGTGCATTCGAGATTCATAAAATTTTCTTGTAACATTGTGTAATATTTTCTTTTTTTTCTTACTTTTATGTCACGGATTTTTCGTAAGAAATTTCAAACGGCGATAACAATCGGTAAGATGATTATACTGTAAATTTGGTGGGTTCCTTATTAATATCGTAACAATTTATGGTTGTTTGAAAAAAAAATCTCTTGAAATGATCGTTAATAATGCCAAGAGTCAACTACTCAGGATATCCGATTCAACATTACCTTTTTTTTTCAGGACGATCTCCGGGTTCTTCGGGACTGTTGGGAATTTATGGGCAGATAAGAATTCCACGTATTATTTTGCCTTTCTATTGTTTATGTCAAACGTGAATCTTAAATATTTCATAAAGAGTCAATGATTCTCTTCTATACTCCTCACTTCACTGTATAAAGGGATGAGAATATCATGAATTTCAATTTTCTTTTTTCTGCATTGTTCGCTACTTTTTCTCTTCTATATCGAGAACGTCACTTCCGATCAATCGTCATTTCCAATTATTCTTGCTCTATAACACAACATAAATATAACTAATAAATAATGAATTATTTTACTTTCTTCTATTCAACGTTAATTTTATGCAAAAGTAGTTTGTGAAATGTAAAATAAAAAAAATGCGTAATATTACTTTTTACATTGTTGAAACCATATTTTAATAATAATCTCGGAATAAAGTATTTCATGTGGAAAAACAGTTATTATTGTTGCGGAGAGTTAAATTTTGACAAGAACTAGAAGCAGTGGCTGTGTATATATAGGTCAATATATTTATCATGTGTGTTTCATGGACCATAAACGCAATTTTCTTCTTATCCTTAAAACATCATTATATTAACCTCCTATATCATATTTTTTCAAAATATATATTATCGAAATCAAAATATATATAATTAATTTAATTTGTTAGAAAATAAAAAAACTTTAAGATTAATTCTTTATATTCATTATATGGACATTTTATTACATTACATTTTATTTTTTTAAATATTCTTGTTATTGTTAAAATGATTTTTTGAATATAAGACACGATTAAAAACACACATTATTGATATTAAATTTTAGATCTTAGGAGCAGTTTAGTGTTAATATTTTATGTCATGAATAAATATATTCACAAATTTTTACATTAAAAATATATTTTAAAATGTACCAATCTCAATGTTTCTTGAAATTAATGTTTTAAATTGTCGTATCGATTAGTAAACATTAATAAGTATTAAAATAGAAAAAAAAATCTTGATACTTAAAGAAGTTTAAAATGAGCTTTAAAGATTAAAAAATGTTGATATTGTATGTTTTAAAATATATATAAATTTATAAAATTTTTAAATGATAGTCTCCTGAATATATATATATATATATATATATATATATATATTACGAATGAATTTATATTAATATATAAATAATTGAAATTCATTAATAACAATTGTGACTAAATTACATGATTAAAATATTTATTTTTATATATATTGTCCAAGAACAGGTTTTAAGATTATGCAATTAATATTTTTCAACACAGATGAGATGTTTATTTTAATCAAAGTATATTTGCTTTTTATTTAACATAATATTTCAATAATTTCCGTTAATAATTATAATAAGACCGATTTTTAACTTATAGTAATACGTCTGTTATACGCTGAATGTAATTGGATAATGAATAATGTAATTGAGGAATATAAAAGAAAAATCATATATTATATATAAGTCAAGTTTCCATATTATTATAAACTGTTTTTGCCTAAAAATATAAAAATATTTGCTGAAAGTTATTTGTATGAAGTTGATTTGTGAAAAACTTGAATATCATCAATTATATCAAAATTATTTCAAATTCAATAACTAAGTAATTTTTTTGTTACAAAGATAAAGCAAAATTTAAAACAATAGGAAATAATCGTTTATTATTTATTTTAGTATGCATACATTTATAAATTTAAGTAAAATTAAAATTAAATTAAATACTAGGATTATATTTCATCGATAAACATATAAAGTTTGAAAAGATTAGGATATTTTTTTTTTAAATTATATGAATCAAATTTTCAAAGTTTTTTCTTTTATAGAAAAACTATTCAAAATTTTGTATATTAGTTATATATATGTATATAAAAGAATAAATTAAAAACTTTAGAATTATTCATTTTTAGGCTGTAAGTTATATTTCGTACCTATGATACGCTCGATCCTTTTCAACGATCTTTTGCGTTCATTTTTCTCCAATTCATATTCTTGCTATTCTTATGTTATCTTCTTTATTAGTGAACTCGTAAATATTTTTGACGTTTTACGACTTTATGGATATTTTCAGTTACTATATATATAATGTAAGAACCCGATATTTTCAAATATTGAAACGGTAATGTAGGTATAACTACCTGTATAACAATGTACCATCTGGCATAATGTTTGGAGATTTTCGAAACAGTAATCTCTAATTTTTATTATTTATGCTTTGAATAAATCGTCTTGAATAACTTTGTTGATTTCAAGAAAGAATTTTTTTTTAACTAGTTACTTTTATAAATATGAAATCTATAAAAGTTACTTTCAACAATGCTGTTCAAAAGTAAATTCTTTATGTTTATTCGTTAGACATATTAAGCATGTATGTAAGACTATTTTGACATTCTCTGAGTATTTTTAAGAATATTTTTAAAAATTTTGGTTGTATTTATACTATTTATTGAATATCATATAATTATCTAAAACTTGATTGTTTATTCAAGTTTATTTTATTGTCGATTATAAATTTATATTCATTATAATTCTTCAACATATGCAAAAATTCGCAGATCAAATAAAATTCATTTATAACTGAAATTTGTAGTATTATATGTTTTTTATATTTCCATATTTAAAAAATTAAGAGGACATATACACATAAAATTAGCGCTCAAAAAGTACTATTTATAATATCGTATAATGATATAATTAATTTATTTGATTTTGAATCATTTGAAATATTTTGATTTGATGATCTATGAAAAAAAGATTGTGAAAAGTACATTCCACTCTAATGCATACGTGTGATATGCCAAGCTAATTACAAATTAAATAATCTTAATTTGAACTTATGTGTATAAAATCCATTAGAAACTTATTTAACGAATTTCTTATTTATAAAATGTTTAATTATAAGATCTATATAAATCTACTTATATAATAATAATTGTATATATATATATATATATATATATATATATATATTTAAATATTTTTCAGTTATAGAATCATTAATTATCTTTCATAGAAATAATGTATTGCATAGTTCTTTTTATATAAATTATTGCTTGGTTTTAGTTTAATTTTAGTATATAAATATAATATATACACACATAAAAATTGTGAAAAATCCATGAAAAGAAATTTTTAAATAAAATTAGACTAGATCGAAGCATTAATTTATATAAAAAGAACTACGAAATACATTATTTCTACGTAAGATAATGATTCTATAAATGAAAATATTTAAATTTGGTTGGTAAATGATAGTGCAAAGTGAATTTTTTCTATTGGATATATGGAATTAAGTGATGCAATTAATAGTATCTTGTATCTACTGTCAAGTACAAATTTTAAAATAATCATGTACTTTAATGTGAAATGATGCGCAGCCCAAGGATTAGTAAATTGTATGTTCAACTTATGAATATAATTTAATATTATCAAAGATTGAATAGTTTTTGAGCAATTTTCACGATTGTAATTAATTAAATTTATATAAATTGCCTATATTTAGTCAAAACTATTTAGTCAAGCATTGGTGAAACTTCAATTTTTTATAAAACAAATAATTAGTGCCAAGTTGTATGAATATTTTATGGATGCTTTTTTAAAAGAGCCATATTCTGATAAATACATACGAAAGAAAAACAATGCTGGCTTTTTAAGGTTTGAAATTATTAAAAAATAAAGTAAATTTGACAAAATAAATTAAAATGTTATAAAGATGATTTCTAACATGATTTGTGTTTATAAGGATCTATTACTGGTATAAAACATCAATAAAGAAACATTATTTTATTTTTGTATTGAATGATGCATGCTTGCATAAATATCTTATGTTTATAGTCATATTGTTATTATAAAAGAACATAAGTGTAGATTAGTGCAGAAAAATACATATTTCATAAACACAATTTTGAAAAATTTACTACAAATAACCTTAAGTAATTTATATTGGATTTTGATATACCAAATCTTTATTTAATAGATATTTTGTATATCTGTATGATAAAGAACAAAAATAATTAGTTGATTAAAAATTAACTTGAATAAAAAAATTGACTATACATCTTAGTAATTAAAATATTTTCATCTTGCATTGCGTCAATCATTATCCAATCATTGGTCAATAAAAATAGAATTTTAATGTTATCGTTTTTAATAGTAATGTTTCAAATATTTAAAATTAATATCTGATTGTAAAATATACTTTTCTATAAATACCATTTTTTTTTTTGTAATTTTTCAATCGTTTATCATTTATTATTATAAAAACCATTGAAGTTTAAGCAAACTTCTTAATAGAAAATAATCAAAATAATTATCAATTACTACTAGATCATCATAAATTTTTCGAAAATAATTTTAATAATAAATAGTTCTCTAATTTATTTATTCAGATTTTTAATACAACATAATTGTTGTTCAGATAAAGAATTATAAAATTGTATACATATTGTATACAAAATAAATTTACATTATCATTTAATTTATAATATTAACAATTTTAATGTATACTTTTCTTTCGACTTTCAACAGTATCAAATATATTTTACAGAATAATTTAATTGGTTTAAAATACCTTTTTTTCAATGAATATTGTAAATAAATTTAATTTAGTTAAAACAAAAAAATTCTATTTGGTATTAAAGAATGCATAAGGAACACTCATTTAAAATAATAAATTCTAATATGGCAATAAAAATATAACAATCAATAATGAAATACTTAAATGTAAGTTTTTTTTTTATTTTGTCCGTCTTACATGCGAATACATATATAAAATTTAAAAACTTTGTATTTTTCATTATTTATATTTTAAGCGCATAAAAAATTCTCACATATACATATATAAGCACTCACAGAATGTATTACTTTTAAAACTGAAATATGCCAAATAATTGTTGTTTAATTTTGTAATAAAATAAAGCATATAAGTTAGTATACATAACATAGTATAATATCTCTTTTTAATTATTGACGTTGCTTTCTATAATTTTACTATTCTAGTTTTATATTATGAAGTTACAATTAGGCTTAAAAAGGTAAAAACGTTATAAAATTCAAAATTAGTCAAATATATCTATATATATAAACTATGAAAGGCATTTAATGTCAATAATGATTGGTGAAGTACTTTAATTATGTATGTACATATCCATTTATAAATATATAAATTGTTGAAAATGCAAAATTGAATTTTTTAATCTATATATAAATTATATATTTAAAATTAATTTCGTATTTTCTTAGCATAAATTTTTTATATTTATTCTCTTTATATGCTTTTAATAAATACAAGTCTTTATTATACTGGTATCCGATGGGATGAGTATCGATGAAAATGTGCCAATACGTATGTGTAGACGTGACAGGAATTTTTTCACAGCATCAACATATATATTATTAAATATTTATTCCCATATCGATTAAAGTCATGATAAGTATTCAAAATACAACCGTGCATTCAACAAAATATAATGTTATAAATAATTTGTTAAGAGATTAAGAGTCGATATATGTAAAAAAAAAATCTTTGCGAAAGATCAATTTTTCTTTTAATAATTTATCAATTACTTTGTCTGCCAAAATAAATTTTAATTTGTTAATTAACTAAAACAGATGCACATAAATTGTGTGGAAATGTAACTATACAGAAGATCCAAACGTGGTTTTAGAATGATTATGATTCTACGTTTTAAATAAATATACATAAATTGCATTAAAAAATTGAACTCAGAATCTCCAAAACTATATTCATAGTTTGATCATCTACTAAAACTATATCAAAAGCATCCTTGAATGAGGGCAAACTTTTCTCTGCCTAAAAAAAAAGAAGAAGAATTATATGATTAAAATATAAATTTAATAATTATGAAAAAATAATTAAAGAAAATTACTATCATTATTTAAATAAGATTTGTAATTAAAAGTATTATTTCTACAATTAATTTAATAATAACAAAATTTAAAAGCTGTAAAATGATACAGCCATGTTTCATAACGTCTAAATACACTAGGTATATAAGATTAAATGATTAAAACTTGATTGGACGTAAAAACTTACTTCCTCATATAAAAATCCTATCCTAAGGACTATTTCTATGTTTTCAACACCATCTGCCATTAAGGCATCGCCTATTGTATCACCCATCAAAATTACATTTGAACGACCCTCCAAGATTTTAAAATATTCATTTTCAATTGCATGTTCATTTTTATTAAAAACGTGTATTATTCGATGTGAATTTTTAAAACCGTTTAAAGTCTTTCCTTGAAATTCTAAAAAATTTGATATCACATTAACGTTTTCAAGTAATACATTTTGATGCCTCAGGGAAGCTTCAACTACATCACCAAGTCCCGCACTAAATACAAGAATAGGAACATTAAGATTTTTTAGATTGACAAATAACTCTTTTGTCCGATCACGTAGTGAAAGTCCATACATGTTCACCATATCCTGTATTTCTTTTTTGTCAAATTCAAGACCTTGTAGCATTTTATGATATGCTACCATCCACTCGTTCATATACTCAGCTTTTTCTTTTACTGGTATGACAGGATTGATTTCTATCGCTCTATATTTTTGATATAAAATTCTTGATTTTTCTTTGAATTCTTCGGATAATTGTGTGCATTTTCGGAAAATTCCTAAATAATATTATAAAAATTCAATAAATATTTTTAAACGACTTGAATAAGCAAACGATTGCATCAATTTTATTTTAATTATCTATAAAAACTAAGCTTATATTACGAATGTATTAAATAAAAAAGATTCTTACCAAAACTGCTAAGAATTGGAGATCCATTATTATGTTGTTTCGTTAAAGTTAAATCAAAATCGGTTATTAACTAAAAGAAAAAAAGAATAAAAATACATAAGGTAATATTGAGGAGTGCACAATTCCGGTGTTCATAGCAGTTAATAATAAAACTAAGAATGAGCATCGAGTTTATTTAAATGTCTTACTTGAAGTTTATTCGCTCCATCGCGCATAATTTTGTTAATCTTTTTAAAAACTAAGTTCTCATCTTTCATATGGACATGTTTTGACCTTAAAATTTGTAGCTGAAATGACAAATTGCAAAATTCTTTAAACAAGTTTTAAAACGTTGGATAGTACGAAAGTAATATTTATTGTGTCATACTCACGTCTTCGATAGTTATTTCATTTTTCATTTTGAAAGTATCTGAAATATTTGCAAATATATGAAATCGACGAATTTTGTCAAAATAATCTAAACACCTTTGATAAACAAAACAAGGATAACTATTTGACTCGTAGGCACATTAAAAAAGTACATGTATGTAAAGCTTCGTATCTCCGTGTAGCAGCGAATGCGCTGAAAGAAATCGCTCTTTGCTATTTACTCCTCTAAGGTGATATCGCGACTGCTGCTGATGATAAAAAGAGTCGAGAGAGTTAAAAAGACCGATGTGAAACTCTAAATTGTGAGACCTCTTGTGAGCCTAGCAATATAATTTCTACCAACTTGACAGTCATGGAAACGCATCGTGTTGTTATTGTTATTTCGACGCATAATAACCAGCCAATGAAATTGCCCATTACGCAAATTCACACGCCTGTATATTTATATACGTGGATATGTACCATTGTGTGATATAGCATTAGGGTTGCAGGTAAATGAAAAGGGAATTTAAAAATAGAAGATTCTCAGTGACGATTTATTTTTATAAATTTTACGTTCGTCTGCTTTAATGGTACTCGAACATTTCAATCGAATTAATGGAAATTTTTAAACACCTAATCGTTAAACATAATCGGCATTATATTGATAAAATTATTGTTAACGAGAACTACAAACTTTCTAATTACAAAAATTGACCATTTTCGCAAGTAGTTAATAAATGTTTGTATCATAACTAAAAAGCGTACAAGTACTTTAATAAACGATGTTTTACTTCTATCTAATCACAAATACTAAAGATACAATTATCGAAAATTTTCATTCTTATCAATTTCAAGCAATTTTACTTAACTCGCACCAACATTTCGTTTAAAATTTCGTTATTTTAAAGCTTAATTAATAAATAATTCACATACTTACTTAGATATCGCATAGTTATACCAAAAAATATAAGGATATCATTTTATTGCCTACACCTGTTTATAATAAATAATTTACGAACTATCGAATGCTTAAGTAATTGAAAAAATTTAATATGTATATTATTGTTGATTTTGCATAAAATACAATGTAAATAAGGCTTACAATAATACTAATAATAAAATCAACAACAACAACAACAACAACAACAACAACAAAGCAACGATGGTACAAGGCTAATTTATAAAAATTATAATTTAACAAGTTATTTTTAAAATGAAAAATATTTTTAATTAACAGTTCATTGTAAAATAGTATTAAAATTAATATTTACTTTATTAAGTGTGTGAGATTGTAAATATTTGAAAAATAAATCATAGGAATTAACTGGATTAGATATTGAGCGATAAACTTTTTCATATATACTTTCATGGCTTTTCAACGTATCCTTGGACTTTTACACCATAGTTTCATATTGTATTTAAAGCAATAATTAATTTAACATTAAGGCACTTAAATATATTCAAATCACGTTACGTTAATCGATAAACAATAATCATGACATTAATTGGTGCTGTATTTGAGTTAACATTTCAGATTAAGTGATTGGTTTAACAGTTTCGATTGGATCGTCCTGAAAATTAATGATCCGCAGATGAAATAATAAAATGGATTTTTTAAATTGCCTAGCGTATTTTTATCTCGCATGTAATTTTAAATAAATATTCATTGTTTTTCACATCTTAATTACCTCTGACTAAAATGACAAATATAATATGAAGATAATGATTTCCATTTTAAATACCTTATAATAATAGTTAATATTTTATGCAATAATTTAAATATTCTTTTAAAATGCCACAATAAATTATAAAGAATTCATGTTAAAGTAATTTAACACTTTGTTCATTTACACTTTGTTCATTTTACAATATTTAATATCAGTTAAATTTTTCGACGATTTTACGTTCATTTTGATTATATTTTACAAAATTAAACTTCCACGATTAAAAATGTATGTAATTAAATTTATTATTCTTTAAAAGCTAATGATTTTATGATTAATTAAGAGAAATTTCCAAAATTATTATTAAACAGCCTATAGGTAAGAATACAGGATAAAAAAGAACAGATTACACATTTCATCAACCGTTATTGCAAATATTGATACAGTGAGATAGCGGATAATCAAAGTAATGATTTATTAAAAAATAAAATTAAATAAATAAATAAATAAAAATACAAAAAAAAATGTATCGAGAAATTTATCTGTTTTTTCTCTACAATGAGCGCATCAATAAGTGTTATCATTATCAACTCACAGTATAATTTTAAATAATTTTTTTATTAATGTGCTTTTTGCTGCTACATAAGTTAAATTTATATCATATAAAAACTTTTAAAGTATTTAAAAAAATATAACTAATTACAAAGAACCACGTTTTATAAAAATCACATACATTTTATATAAATAGATTTATTTTAATAAATTAAGAATTACAATATTTGGACAGATATTAATTACATTGACAATATCATAAATTTAATTTGTAAAAGATTGATAAAACAATCTATAGGAATACCAAACATAGATTTCATTAATATTATTATATTATATAATAATATTCTATAATACTTTTTAGAGTTTGAGAAGCAAATAATTTTAAAACTGTTTTTTTCCTCATTGAAAATTTTTAATGTCAGTCCAGTAATTTTTAATATGATTTGAAATTTGTTTATTATCATAATCTTCAAATCCATCTTTTATTACAACTATATAATTAATATTATGCATTAGACATAAAATATTCTTTAATTCATGCACACCTATCACCTATATTATTTATCCGTTTCAAGATTATCTATATTATATAATTTTGATAAACTAAAAATTTGTGATCATTACATTTTTTTGCAATAAAAAATTATGCATTCAGGCAAAACAAACATTCATCTCCCAATGCCATTGATATAGTTAAGTTTTCATATAATTGTAATATTTGTATCATTACAGTGATTCTTAATAATTTTAAGTTCATGTTTTGCATAAAAGTCACTTGTTTTTTTATCTTTAATTAATACAAATATTACTTCAATAAGGGCAAATATTATCATATTAACATCAAAAAAGTCTGCATAAATATTATTCCAACAATCTCTGTACAAAGAGACTAAGCTGCTGAAATTTATAGTATATATAAGCGTGTTATCTAGAATATTGTATGTATAATGTATAATATATTATTGTATAGCGTTTAAATATAATTAAACTAATAACTGTTAATTACCATTTGTTGCATCTATAAACATGCCAATACTACAACTACTAAAATTAAAAATATTATATTATTTTGACTTTTTTAAACAAACTAAATTATTATTTTTTTTAATATTTCGTTTTAGATTCATTTTGATTGCTTTTATTTTACACCGTATATTTCTAATAATTATTTCCCATTAATAAAGTTTATATTTTTCATCAACATGTGTTTAAGGAATTCATTTGATATGTTCTTATTATTCATATTATTAAAATATTTTTAACTGTTAATCTCAATTCTTTTATAGATGTTAGAGTATACTCTGCAAGCTTAGGAATATTAATTTTTATTAAACATTCTACATCTTTTTCTATCCTCATTTTCCACAATGTAAATAATTCATTATCTATTAAACTATGCCAACTATGTCGACAAACCCACAAAAGAAGGTTTTATCTAATTACTTTATTTATAAAATAAGAAATTGAGTATTTTAATTTACTTTGTTAATCGATATAAGTTTGTTTAATATTTTGTGTTGCATTATTTAACGTATCAGGCACAGTATTATCTCTTTTAATTATTTTATGTTCTTTAACACTTAATTTCCAAGACTCAAAAACTACTTGAATTTTATTAGATATCATTAATTACCATTCTACATTTATTTTTACTTGTTTCTTAATATTATCTTATAATTATAAAAAATATATATAGTTATAATACAAGTTGGTCTGTTTAAAATTTCTTTTCAAATCTTTTTAATCTTTAACATTTACATAAAGATTAAAATATATGAAATAGGTTATGAATGAAATAAAATAAAGTTATTATTTATACTGTAAATAATAGTCAATTGTTAAAATATAGATTGTTTAGTTTATTAAATAAACATTATGAGTCTAAAATTCAATAAATATTATATATTTGTAAAGGTATAACGATTGGCTAATTGTCAATATAATCATAATACTTTCATTGTTGCATCGACATTGCAAAATTACTATTAGTTATATAATTATTGGAATGCCAGTAACTGACCTGTCATCATTTTAAGATATCTTTTTCTGTATCTAATAAACAAAAGTCTATCGGAAGAAATTTTGCATCCTTCAAACATTTTACATTCGTTTTTCATTAAAGAAATCTTTACATTTTAATACTAAAGCTTTAGATTTTTTTTTATCATACTGGCCATACATTAGAATTTTTTATTATGTAGAAAAACGAATGTATGGAACTAATGTCAAAAATACAAACTCCTACATGACGTAAATTTCGTAAACATAACCTACAACGGTAAATAATATAATAATGTCGTGTCTGGCAAATACACAATTCGAATATTTAAATAACAAAAATAAAAAACTTTATTATAACGAGGATGATAGGAATAACGAAGATTTTAATTTTCAGGTAATTTTAATTAATTTGTATTCATATAATTAACTGGATTAGGAAAACATTATTTTGTAAATTGGATCTGTTGATATATTATATATTTTATCTCTAAATTGATTATAACGTTCTAAATTATAAATTAAAATCAACATATTAATTTTTTTAAATTGCGTACGGTTCTCATAAATCGTTTAAAATTTTCCAAATAAAATATTTCAGTTTGCAAAACATATTGTGAATGGATGTAATGCATTGTTTTGTTTCCTATTAGAGTTCTAGTATTAATAATATAAAAAAAGTAAACAAATATTATACCCATAAAAATAAAATTTTCATGTCTTTGTATTTTTAAAATTTATTCTAAAGATTTTTGAACGAATATATTATTTTATTAATAGTTTGTTCCTGTTAATCAATTTAATCAAATTATAAAGGATGTCAGAAGACAAAAAATGCAGGATAAAGAAAAACTGTGGACTCCTTTTTTTAAAGAACAAGAACAGTCAATAACAGATTGTCAACAATGTTGTGATGACATCCAATATAGTTCTAGTCGTACACTTGCAGAAAGTTTCGAAGAGGTTGATAGAGAACTGATGCGTTTAAAAGGCGATACTGTACCTGAAACATGTATTGAAATAAGCAATAGCGATATAAAAAATCAGCAGGTACAATTAGAATTAAAAAAAGTAATATGTAAAAATGAGTATTCCACTGGATTATTTACATTATTTTATTCTAGGAAAAAAATCTATCACTTAAAATTGCAAAACAAGAAATACCAACTACAAGAGATTGTGGTACAGGTAGTACTAACTGCTTATTAACCATTCCAGAAGAGATAAATGCATATTGTCAAATGATGTCATCTACATCTTGTAAGCCTTCTAAAATGTATATAAAAAAAACTTGTTCAGATCAAACATTAAAAACAAAACGAATTCATACAAAATATCACTATAGCACTAATGATTTAGACTGTAAGTCTAATCCTGATATAAGTTCAAATCAATTAAGTAATGCAAATTATTCAATTGTTGAGCATCCAGATCCTATTGTAATAACAAAAATATTAAATATGCAAAGAAAAATATGTATTATTTTGGATTCAATATCGACCGAGCTTGACAGAATTCCTCTACCAGATGGAGAGAATGATTATTATAGAAGAAAACAGCGTACGGTAGAATTTTCTACACGACTATCAAGAAATTATTTATATGATCTTAGTCGGCAAATTTCAGATATCGAACGACATATCAAAGCCATCAATCCAGTTAATAAAATGAGATTAAGCAGAGGAGGAATGATTCTTCATATGCAGGCCATTGAACAAAAATTAATTAGTACACATCAATTGCTATTAGCTGCCTTAAACGCATATATGAAACATATTCCTAATGCAGTATTAAAAACTCATCCGGGAAAATTGAAGGAAATACTACAAATAGTTTTACAACTCAAAAATATTTGCATCGAAATTAAAATTATCCCGGATTTTTATTGTTCGGGTGATGACAGAGATGCGTTTTTGGGAAAAGAAACTGAAAATCGATGTAGTATTATTTTATCTAAATTTCGTTTAAATTCCGATAATGAGTCACAAGTCCCTAGTCATACAACTAGATCAACAGTAACCCCTTCAAGTAAAAAACAGCGAAATCGGAAAATATTATCCAATCGATTGAGTATGTATACAATGGATTTGAGATTAGCTAAAAATTATCAATCTAAAAAATCTTATAATAGATTTCAAAATCCAAAAGATAAAAAGAACACTTGTTCGTTGTCTAAAAATTTGCAAAAGAGTACTTTACCAGTATCTAAGAAATTACAATTAAATTCGCGTACAAATTCATTGAACGAAGCTATTAGAAATAAGACTAACAAAATTAGTATACCAATGAAAGAAGATGATATACCAACTATGATGGACACTTTTCCTTCAGATTTAGATGTGGATAGTTATCAGTCAATTAAATCGGATAAAAGATCTGAAATCTGCAAATATAAAAAAATTGAAACTTATGAGAATACAAAAGAAGCTGGAAGATTAAAAAAGAATAAATCATGTGGAGATGAGAAAATGTTAAAAATTAATTGTACGGAAGGAAAGTATTTTTCAAATTTCTTGCCAGCGAAGGAAGATTTAATAATTCAAAATTATTCAGAACCATTGCCATTATCTGCTACTCGTACTCTTCACAACTTAAATAAAAAATGTCAACCAAAAGTGAATTTAAGTAAGTAAATTATTATTAACTATTTAAAAAGTAATTTACAAATAAAGCAAGTATAAAAGAATTGAATTTTTTTAATTGAAAATTTAATGTAATTTTTAACTGAATTTAATCGAAAACATTAATAATATTTTTATAAATAATTTAATTTATGAAATATATTTTTTATGAATAATTTAAAAGATAGATTTTTTAGAACAACAGAAATTATGTACTTAGTATTTAAATAAAAATAAATAATGAAAATTTTAATTTATTCTTTTATGAATTAGTTCAATATTCTTTCCAATCATTATAAATTTACATATATAATATTTGCTGAAAACATTTAAGGTAAATTTTTATATAAAATTCCAATTCAAATAGATAAATATTTTTGTTAGATGAACTTCAAGGATACGTCGAGCACGAGACTGGTTCATCCAATATGCAATTGATTTGTTGCACCGAAAAAGAGGATAAAGAGAATAGCGATGAAATAATTGACATAGCAGAAGATAAGAAAATTTTTCAATTCAATGATGCATGTTGTCAAGCCAACTATCTAAACACAAATGGAATGTTCAAATTATTAATATCCGATACACTAATGCTGAGGCTTTCGGAGTACAGAAATCAATATAAAAGTTTGTTAAAGTCCAGCCCAATGTACACAAGTAATACTCAAAACAAACCCTGGGACGTGGTAGCCTGGATAGCTGATAAACTCGTAGATGAATTGATTATAGAGCTGTCCAATGATTTTCAAATGGAGGAGATAATTCAAAAATTGTTTGAACTAGAATTTCAAGAGTTTTAATAATTTGTTGAATTATTATTTATTGTATTAACTAAACACAAATTTATAAAACGATTTGTATATGCAATTTTCCATTTTATATGAATAAATATTTTTATCATTTTATATAATATCAAAATAGTGTTTAAGTTATATGAAAAACGCTTGATTAAAAATGTGATTATCAAATTTAATACGTTTCAATCAAATTGAAAAACCTAAACGATTACGACAATAATTCATACAATTATAAGATTTCATTTCATTTGTATAGATTAATGTATGATTATTATAGACGTATTTGTAATTATATGAAATTTTCATACTCTCAATCTGTTAAAGTTGCTTGTGAAAAGCATTAATTGTTAAGTTACATTACGCTAAAATTAAATTACATTTAACGATGATTTATAAAAATAATTCTACTGCAATATTCTTTAATCAAACGAGTTTTTTTTTATTTATGTTAATATTAGTTGCAACATATATTTAGATTTACAAATTTATGCACTATCAAATAAATATTCTATAACTCTTGAAGGCATGTAAACTTTAAAATACAATGAAACGAGTATCTCTGTAATGAGAATTAAATATTAAGTTCCATTTAGAATTAAGTTTCCTTCGCAGGTGTATCCGAACTTGTAACATCAATACTCGTTTACTTGCTCTTTACTAATAGCTCATTCTTCAAAATATTCAAGGTGGCGCTACTTAGTTTACCATGTGCGATGTGTCGACTGTTTCCCAGTGTTGGCCGAACAGTGCGCAAGCATATTACATAAAAAAAAAGAAAAAGAAAAGAAAAGAAAAATTATATACGATGATTCAAGAACATTGTTAATAATTAACCAATTTTGTTTGAAAAATACTTGGTACGAATGCATTTGATGTGGTTAAGTTGCGTAGCAAACGGTTTCATCGATCATTTAAAGTTTAGGTAAGACAATTTTGTAGAAATGTGCAGTGTTGCACATAGTAATAAAGTGAATATCGAATATTTATAAGGTTTGCCGTTCTCGAGGTGTTATGTAAAATGTAACAAAATATAGTCATGTCGCAGGTCGACGTAATTTCTTATCTAAATTATCAATAGCGAAGAATATTTTTTTACTTAAATAAATAGTTTTTTCGCTGTATTTGTTATTGTTGATTTATCGCGTGTGATACATTAATTTACACTTGATAATGTAAATATTTTAACATTCCGTATTTAAATATCATTTGAATTGGTTTCTCGTTATCATTTAAATGTTATTTAAATTATTGACTCGTGGGCATTACGAAAAAATTCAGTTTTATAAAAAAAAAAGAAAACGGTCAGTGTCGCGAAAGGCATAATATTATTGAGAAAGTCAAAGGTAACTTTCACTTAAGAAGGAATCATTGGGCACACACATTAAATTCTTGGTGCGTGCGCCTTTCCAATTATTTTGATTGAAACATGATAGCGTGCATGGTAATCGTTTCGAATCTTTACTCTTTACTCCAGATAATTTTTAATAAAAAGATGACGTAATATCAATTTAGAATTGATGATATTCTTATATCGTTCGTTATCTATTACTAAGAAAACGACGTAATTTTTAATTCTTTTTAAAAAAGATATTTACGAAATGATTTATGAACGTTTTTACCATTATAATGTAAGTGGCATGTGTAATTTTTTCTTCTTCTTTTTTTTTTTTTTATGAAAATATAAATAGGAGAAGTTATAATTAATTGTATAAAATGTTTTTAATATTGCAGATAATGAATCTCCTACTGGGCCTCCTATTGGTAAGCACAGTTTTTGGAGAACCAAAAGTGATTTTTCATGCAACAGAAACAAATATTCATATGGATGAAGTTACGCATATTCCATTTAGTATTGAAAATATAAGCAGCAATGTTGTTAAAGTAAATTTAACAGCTATTAGTTCAGATTTAAATGTAGTTCAAGTTGAAAGGCCAATCTTTGATCCTCTTTTAATTCATGATGGTTATTATAATGGTAGCATTAATGCCACAGGAATTTTCCTTGGCAAGGCAGAATTGTCAATGTCAGTTTTAATAGATGAAGTAAGAACACATTTGAAGTTATATTAATAAGTTTTTAAATTTTTTTAACTTTACATAAATTTAAGTCTTACATGAGCTATATAATTTAAAAATACATTTAATTATTTATTTTTTCTAGCAATACATTTATTCTTACTTAAGAATAAATATTTTATATTTTTTAACTGTAAAAAATAAAACTGTAATTAAATTACTAATATTTTTCTATATTGATTGTTAAAGTTAAGAATATATAATTATTCAAAACATTTTATAACAGTTCATAATAAAAATTTATCTTAACAATTATTATGTATTATTATATAAATACTTATTTTTATGTCATATGAATATGACACCTAAGTATTTAATATAGAATCGATGCATTTATATTTAAATCTTATTTGTAGCAGCCAGTGAAATCAGACGTTATGAATATTATTGTAATTAGAAAAGTACGAGTAATGGATACTATTTTTACTGCTAGCGTAGCTATACTTGTTTCTATATTGTATATAAATTTTGGATGTGCTATGGATTGGACTGTATGTGCAAAGACAATCAAAAGACCAATAGGACCAATAATTGGATGCTTGTGCCAATTTATACTTATGCCAGTGGTAATTAAATTTGAATAATTATCACTTATTGTTATTAGTATTAATTATCAATATTAATTTGTATAATTGTAGAGAAGAATTATTGAATTATCGTTATAAATTTTTTACTTCTATTTAAAACAACCATATTTTCAGATAAGTTATGTACTTGCTGTTACATTATTTCCTGAATCTCCTGAAATGCAATTGGGAATTTTTTTTACTGGTATTAGTCCTAGCGGAGGTGCTTCTAATATTTGGACAATCCTTCTCGGTGGTAATTTATGTTTATCTGTGACAATGACTACATTATGCACAATTGCTGCATTTGGTAAATATAATCACTATGACTATATTAAACATGATTATACTTAAATCAATTAATTATATATACTATATACTATATATATATATATATATATATATATATATATACTTATATTCTTACATTTCATAAAGAAATAAGATTTTTATTGTTATTTTTAGGATTAATGCCCATGTGGATTTTTACATTAGGTAAACACATATTTGACCGAGGTAATTTAGCTATGCCCTATGACAAGATAGCAACTTTTGCTATGGGACTTATAATACCTTTAGCACTTGGATACATTATTCAGAAAAAGTTACCAAAACTTTCAAGAATTTTGGTGCGTATGATGAAGCCGTTTTCTGTAATTCTCATCGTTTTTATTATTATATTTGCTATCATCACCAATTTGTATTTATTTAAGCTCTTCTCATGGAAGGTAATATATAATATTAATCAATTTACATGGGGACATTTATCTTATGAATAGTGAAACGAAATATTATTTTTATAGATTATTTTATGCGGAATGGGATTACCATGGTGTGGGTTTATATTTGGTATGTTAGCCGCATTTATATTTTGTCAGCCAGACCAAGACATACGAGCTATTGCTATTGAAACTGGTATTCAAAATACCGGTGTTTCAATATTTTTGCTCAGATTTAGTTTAAAACAACCTACTGCTGATTTAACTACTGGTAATAAAAATTTATAAATAATAATAAATATTTTGAAAATTAATAACATTTTGAAAGTTATTAACAATTATTAATAAATTGTTTTTATTTTAGTTATTCCGGTAGCTTGTGCAATAATGACACCATTACCGTTAATATTTCTGTATATAATTAAACTTATGTTGGATCAAAAAAAGCAAAAATTGGCAACTTCAAAAGAAGAACTTCAAAATCCACTTCACACTGTGCCATCGATTTCAACCACAGTTTCTGCTTTAAAACGGAATCAAACGATTCAATTATGAATTTAAAAAATATTATTCCAATTATAGTCAATGTTTCTATTGTTGTTTTTTATTTTAAATGCTTTATTATGTACAAATATTTGATATTTTTATATTATATTCAATATGTAAATTGTAAATTATTAGATTATTACAATGATCTGAACTAGTATTTAGAAAATTTATTTAGTAAATTTGTTGTGGGTTGGCGGGTCATGAAATAAATATAATTACGTGTTTATTTAACGATATTTTAAATATCGTATTGGTTTTTTACTCGCTTGTGTAAATAGTGAACAAAGTATGTATAAAAATGTGGTTTTTATTAACAAACTAGTGCAAGAGGATTAGTGCAGAATAGTTATTTATTTTTAATTATTTAGTTGTTCTGCAAGTTCTAATTCGTACATTGGTAGCTCTTTCAGTCAGATTACTAGTTGTTTTGTTATGTTATATTGTTTGGATTCTACGACTTTCAAATGATGAATTATTAAATTATAATTTAATTATTTATTTAGATATAAATTTGACGATGAAAATCGCGAATTACAATCTAAGATTATAAAATTGCTGTTATATGTTTTGTTACTTATGCGTTTATTTTATGTTTATAGTACTTAGAAATTTTTTGATAAATTAAGAAATTGTATTAATGAATTTTTATACTTCCAATTGATTTATTATAATTTCATGTTATGTTTAAAGCATATATTGTATATATAAGTAATATTTTATGTAAAAATCCAAATATATAAAAAAAATATGATTAGTACATCGTGATATTGAAAACATTTATAAAACATATCGAAAAGAAACAATAATATTAATAAATATATTTTCAATAATATTTATTATTTTTATTTTAAAAACAAATTCAATGTCACTAATTTGATAATACAATAATTGTCGTTTTTCTCATTTTTTACTTTAAATTGTAAGTAGTCATCATTATCTTTAGTAAATGTAAATATACAAAAAAATAGATACAGTATAATAACGTACAAATATAACAATTTTGTATATAAAATCTATATAAACTAGAAATTATTGTAGTATAACATACTTATATTAGTAAATTTCATGAATATATTTTGTATATTAATGTATTTACTAAATATATCATTCAATTGTAGTAATTAATATATATTAAGAATTTAAATACTTTTTTTTTATAAATTTTGTATAAAAAACATAATGCAATAGATTCAGTTTAAAAAGAATTATCATTTATTAATATAATAATAAATATTTATACATTTAAGCCAAAATTTAGTTTAGTAATTTATTTAGTATCTATATAAAATTAAATATAATATATCATTTATTATATATTCGAGGTATAGTTAAATTAGCTTATATATTGCAATAATAACTATTTATTATTTATAAAAATTTTCTAATAAAAATATATTAGATACATTATACGATTGAAGTTTTTACTATAGTCATTTGAATTTCAATAATAAGAATTGCAGAGTTTATTTTATCCAAATATTTCAATAGTCTCTAAAAGAGTTTCTATTTTTTCTAGAATATAATTGTGTTTATTATCATAAATATAAATATATATCATAAATATAAGTGTACATTTATGTTTAGTAAGTAATTGCTGAATCGAATGTCATGAAGCATTCTACTTTCAAATGGTTTTAAATAAATTTATTTAATAGTAAAAAAGTAATACCATTTAAGAGATTTTAGCCTATACAAAACCAATATCTGAGGGTATTTGTAATATAATTTTTTTTTTTATTGACAAAATAAAAAATGAAACGATTTAATCAATTATATATAACGCTTATATTTATATATATATATATATATATATATATATATACATATATAGCTATTCAATTATTTGAATGTAATTTCAATATATTTTAATTTACAATTCAAATTAGTTTTTCTTTGTATTTACCTATATAAGATTATATGTAGGAGATTGGCATATTGAATACAAGATTTTAATAATTTGTGTTAAAAAAAAAAAATATAGTAACAAGAATAATTCAAAACAATTTATTGATTAAAATAAATAATTAAAGAAAAAATGAAATAAAAAATAAATGAATAATTAAAATAAATAATTTATTTATTCAATGTCATTGCTGTTAAATTATTATTTGTACTAAACATTAAATTAGTACAGATAAATAATAGTAGAAACGACATATAACGGATGTAAATATTAAATGCTTAATCATTGTCGAATGTGAAGTGTCATTATGGAATTTAAAATTTAATGAAATTAAAATAGTTCTATCATTGTTATATATTATGAAACCATAAAGAATGTTATTTAATTTTAATTACATTAATTTTTTATAAAAAATTTGTTATTTAATAATATATTTACAATTTTTTATATTAAAGAAAATTTAAAATTTATTGTCAATGTCATTTGCTCTTACATAATTTTCCTTAGCTTAGTGTCCTCTGTTTCTTCAGCGAATTTTCCTACTTCGGCGATACAATATAAGCACAATGATTCTCATGCAATTTCATGAATAAATTTCATTTCTATATGGGCAGAAATTAGATTGCAAGTATGAGCACAACAGACGTCTCCGTTAGCGAAATAAATCTACGCTAATTGTACATTTTGTCATTTAAGGAAAATGACTGAGAAAACTGCAATAATTATTCATTGTTACTTCGACAATTTTGCTAAAATTATAATTAATATTTTGCTCAATATTTATACTTATACGTACCTACTTAATGTCTATTTATTCTACTCTTTTTATTCTTTCATTCTTTCTTATTTTAATTTACTTATATGTATTTTTCTTAAAATAATTACGTGAAAGACCTTGTAATACATTATCAAATTGCATTGTAATCGCACTTGATAATTTTATGTTCGTATCAATGTATTGTCCAGCCTATTTTCGGTGCAATAAGTTCAGTCAATGCTTATTCATAATCAAATACATGAGTATTACACCGAATTATCAAATCTCAACGAGAAAGATGGAAAATCATTGTACTTTCAATTTGCTCACTCGTCATGGTATGGCAGGTAAGAGTAGCCGACATAAATGATAGACGAGGAAAGAAGATAAAATAATAAGACTGTAATTTTCGTCACTGGTATGTGCTTATTAATTTGTAGACAAGATGAATATTCAAATTTTTGTATTATAATAAAATAAAAAGTTTAAAATACTTGTGAGTCATATAATATTGAGTTAACAATTTAACATTTTAACTTCCTAACCTAACCTACATAAATAATCGAAATTAAATGTTTTCTTCTTGCTTTAATTCTTTTACAATTACAATTACGTATTTAATGTTAAAGATTGTTTAAATTACAGATTTAGCATAACATAAGTAGTATGTTACAAGATTTGTAAATAAATATAACTACATATGTCTCATAAATGCTTTGATTTTATACTTAAAAACATCAATGGAAATTAAAAAAAAGAACAATATTTTAATTAAAATTATATAAGTTTAAATTTAGATTTAAAAATGTTTAATTAACTTCTTTAATGTCTATCTGTTGCAAGCACTATTTAGCAGCTTTTTAAATATTATTATTAATAATATTATGAAATTATTTAATATTGTTATATAGAAATTGGATTAAAGAAGCTTAAAAATTGAAAGTAATTTATTATAATAATATGTAAAACGATCAAATTCATTAATACAGGGAGAATAAAATTATTGAATAAAAAAAAAAAAGAAAACTAATAAATAGAGATCAGCAAGTATAGATATTTTGTATAATGAAAATTGTCTCAATGTACAATTTAATATAAAATAAATAAGACAATATTTTGAAACTATAGATTTCAAATTTATAATTTTTCTTTGTTCTAGCTGTTATAGATGATGGAGAGTCAGGTACAATTGTTGGACTATATCCAACAAATTGAAGAAAAGGGTGTCGAAATCTTAACAGATAGACAAGAAGTTATTGCTCTTGATAAGAGGAGAAACGATGACAGAGTTGGTATGAGAGCTTTGCAAAAGCAAAACGGTGATAAAACATGGATAACCGTTGGTCCACTATTGATAAAAATATCATCAAAAGCAGCAGAAGAGTTATTAAAAGAAGGTTCGTGTATAAATCCGGAAATCATTTTTTGTTATTAAAATAAGACATTTCTTTTAATACGAATGATTAAATGTGTTATATTTTCTGTAGATCAGAAGCAGTGTGATATTGAAATTAATAAAATTAGAAGTGATTTGAAGATAAAAGTAAGTGAAATTAGACAAATGGAACATAATCCTCCAGTTCCTGGACTTACCCTTAAACCTATGTCAAATTCAGAAATGTCCGCAATAAATCAAGTGTTAGGAAAAAGTTTATGATTAGTTCATGATAGGATTATTTATTTAAAATTTTAAATCAGAATGAATTATATGTAATAAAGACAATATTTATTGTATTAATAAGTGTATATAAATTATATTAGATTGTATTAATATTTAATGTTTGATGAATTTTCATAATTTTGTGCATACACTCGAAGAAATGTTTATACTTTTTTTTTTTTTTTTTTTTTTTGTTGTTATTAAAGATTTATTTAATTAATTTCTAATTATTCCTCTTTACATGCGCCTATATTTGAAAATTTTAAAGGAAAGTTATTTGGATGATTGAATAACATATTAAATATATTAAGCATCTTATTATTTATTATCTTGTAACTATCATGAAAAATAAATCATACATAGAACCTCATGATTATAATTAATTGACAAATACAGCAGGTTAATGTACATGGATTTAAAATAAACTAAAGAAAGTAATTCGACATATATTAAGTTAAAATTAAGATTAAAAAAATGATGGTTATATGTAGCAGTATTATGGTGGTTGAAAATTTAGCCACATAAAGTTCTTCGAACTGTAATTATTTTATACGTACGAGAGAAATAAAATTTGTAATAATAAGTACAATCATTCTAAATAAACTAGTATTTTAAAGAAGCTGCCTCTTTAATATTTACCAACCAATTCCTTGTAAATGTACAGCATATGATCTTATGGCGTAGTGCGCATGCGACAAACTTTCCACCAATAAAACGTGAGTTTTTATTATTTTGAAAATGTCAACCGTCAATAGTTATTTGCTGATATTTGCCTTTATTGTGTTGCATTGGGTAGAATGTTTTTCTAATATTTCCAAGATCTATCAGCAAGAAATAAATACAATAGGATAGTTTTACGTGACATTCAGAAATTTCATTTTTTTTTTTTTATATAATTCAGATTAGTGAATATCATAACATTATAAAATAATTCAGGCACTGTTAACTTTTTTTATAACATTGAAAGTGTTAAAACAAACGATTAATATTATTTTCACATGAGTATTCGAAAAGAGTTTATTAAATATGTTGAAACGGGATGAAAAGTCTTTCATTATATCTGATAGTGAAGAAGAAGCAGAAAGTTATAGTAAAAGAAATAATACTTGTTTAAATACAAGAATAATTAAAGATACAGATACAGAAAGGTAAAATTTAAGGAAATACTTACGATATTATTTTTATTTTTATTATATATTTATTTTAAAAGGAATGAAATCGAATGATTCTTGAATATGTTTATTTAGCAATAATGTATTGATAAGCTAATTCAAACTTTCACGAATATTTTCGAATTTATAATTTTTATAATTATTTGCTTTACAATTGCTTATTTTTTAAATGCAATAAATAATTTTAGTATTGAATATCGATGGGCTATTTTTTGTAAATATGCATATATTGTTATTATCTAGTAATAAATAAATGATTTATATTGAATGTCGGAATAGTTAAGTTGGGTAATTGGAATAATAAAATTAAGTTATTTTTCATAATGTGTTGCTTTATATTTCAGTGAAAATTCTGAAAATGCTTACAAGAGTAACAACACTTCTTACAATAGCGATATTGAATCAGTGAATTCAGATGAAGGTACAATGAAAATTATTGTTTAATTTTCATTAATTTTAAGTTTGAAATATAAATTTAAATTTTCAAGCCAGGAATTTTAATTATTTAAAAAATAATTCTTCTATTATATAATTCGTCTACCTTATGATTTTTAAAATTTCATACTAGTATACAGCATTTTCTTTAACCTAATTTATTCTTTCCAATATGTACGTATATATTATTTTACATGCGAATGTACATAATATATAATATTTAAATATATCTACATACGCATATACACAGACATATTGAAAATTAAATTATAGACAGCATTATAATACTTTATTCATAATTTCAATAAATTCTATATAAATTAAAAAAATTTTAATATTGTAGAGTGACTTAATTATCAATTAAATATATTAAATTAATAGCATTCTAATTTTATAACTTTACAGATGATGTACAATTTATGAATAAAAGTCATAAAGTATCTATAATAGATGATTCATCAGATTCGCAAGAGTAAGATATTTTATATATTATACTTAAAATATTTAATTATTTTATATTATGTAGAATTTGTTCTATTACAGTGACCTTCGCAATAAAGAGAAAGAAAAAAAAATGCATAAATTAAAAAGGCATTCTATTTTTGAAAATTCAATTGATTCACGTACTAGCAATAAAAGTAAGCATTTGTTTTATATAAAATAAATTTTATGTTCATATATTAAATTCTAATTTATATATATTTTAAGGCACTCCATTATTTAGACGATTTACCAAGAAATCTAGACAATTTAACATATTGAGTTCCGATTCCGATGAGTAAAATATTCAAATTTTTAATTGTATTGAATCTGTTTTAAAATATTTAGTTAAATTAATAATAAATATGTTTTCATTAGTGTTTCAATCCAATATGAAAAGGAATCTATTGAAAAGAATTTAAAGAGTTCATTGATAAATGATAATGTACAAATTGGTAAATATTCAAAAATTATTTAAAAATTTCTGTTTTAGTTATTAATAATTTAAATTTTATTTTAAATAATTTTATTTGTGTTTTTGTAAAAATTTGTAGAATCCAAAAATAGAATAGGAAAAGCAACCAATTCATTATTAAGTAATAAAACATCATTATTAAAATATGAAGAATTAAATACTGTATTTGATACTGTGAACGACGACGGAAGACAATTTGCACAAGGGATATCTACAGAAAGTAATTCTCCTATTTTAAAAATGCTTCTAGATATGATAATTTGAATAATAGTTCACGATTATCACTTATAAATAATAATGAATCTATTAATTTTAGCAAAGAAAGCAATTCTTTTATTAAAGAAACATCCTATTCAAAAGATAATGAAATTATTTTTACAGTTAATGATTCAGCAGATGACTGTTCAATAAAGGAAACAAATGTGAGCTTTACAAAAGAACAAAAAACAACCGATGAAATTATAATTGCTAGTTCGACAAGTACTTCAGGTAATAATGAATATTGTTTAATATGTTTTAGACTTTATTTTATTTAGATTATATAAGAAATACAATAAGATACTTATAAAATTATTAAACATTTATAATTTATATTATTATTTTATTAACTATAATTTCAGATACTTTTACTTGTTATCAATTTTAATTATTAACTAAATATTTAATTCATGATAGAAATTATTTTAAATGTTATAACTTACAAATACATGTTTCCAATAACTTTTGGTTTTAAAAAAGTTATAATGGTATTTGTAAATTTTTAATAAGATTTTATTTGATTAATTGTTTGGTATTTTTATTTTAATTTTTTTTTAATTTAAATTTAAATTTTCAAATTTTTTTTTTTTTTAAATTGAATAAGATAGATTACTTCATGAATTTATATTAATTGAATATGAAAAATTATAGATAACTTTTGTCTTTAAAGTTTACCAATAAGTAAATAAATATTTATAATAATTTATGGTTTCTTATGGTGTATTTATTAATTATGAATTTCTAAATATTGCTATGTTAGGTTTGATGACATTAAACAAATTATTCAGTAAATTTTAATTACAGAAAATGAAATAAATGAAGATGTAATGACATTTGCAAAACGAGAAATTGGAGTAAGTAACATAGATCCTATCGAAGCTCAAAAGAAAGAACAATTATGTCTTCAGATTGATTTTATTAAAGAAAAGCTCTACAAAGTTTGTGTAAATATAAAAAACATTTCATGTTCTATATATATATTGAATTAATATATTATTATATATATTACATAGAAAATATATTATAGAAATTTGCTGAATCCATAGACGTTGAACTGTTACCAGATAAAGGTGTAAAAGTATATGATTTAATACGACAGCATCAAGAAGAACTTTTATTATTGAAAACTAAATTAGCAAAACTCGCACGAAAATCAGAAAAGTTTCAAATTCAAGATAATGAAGTAGAGCAATCAAATATTGATTTGAAGACCAGTTTTGAGGATGCTAATACAACAAAAAAATTTAACAAAAATAAAAATCACAATATTTTTAATGAATTTGATGTACGTAAAATTCCAAGTGAACCTAAAGATTCTTTTAATCCATCAAACCTTAGTGAAAAAGCTATGATGAAATATAATAAAGACATGTCAATGGCAGACCAAAGACTTCAACAACTCCATAAATCATTAGTAGGACGCCCTGCTGAAGATCAAAAAGAGAAAGATCCCACTGGTTTAAAAATTTCACTTATGCCTCATCAGCAGCATGCTTTGGCATGGATCAAATGGAGAGAAACTCAAAAACCTAGTGGGGGTATATTAGGTATATATTTAAACTTTAAAAGTTTTTACTTTGGCGATGATAAAATATTGTTTAAATAATAATTCTTTTCACAGCCGATGATATGGGATTGGGTAAAACTTTAACAATGATATCTTTAATTTTATCAACATCAAATGATGACTGCAGTAGCGACGATGAATCTTTTACAGATTATAAAGACAAAAGTACATTTTGTAATAAAATATTTATTGTTATGTAAGTCTTTTCTATTTTAATTAAAGTTATAATTTTTATTAGGATATTATGGTGGCACTTTAGTTGTATGTCCAGCTTCATTGATAGATCAGTGGAATACAGAAATAAAAAATCGCTGTAAGCGTGGTTTACTTTCTACTCTTGTATTTCATGGTAATAATAGAAATATGGAAGACAAAAAATTATCAAAATACAATGTAGTTATTACAACATATCAAGTTTTAGTCAGAGAGGCATCTGCAGAAACAAGCATGTATCAAGTAAATAAATATTTTATAATATTAGAGCTACAGAGCATATATTTTTATTATATATTAAATTCTATAATAAAATATCTGTTTCATAACTATTAGATTATACATTCTCATGAAGATATTTTATCTTTAATTTCTAATTTTGCACCAATTATAATTTATTATGTGTTTTAAAAATATGATCATGTTTGCTTAAAGATGAAATGGAATAGAGTCATTATTGACGAAGCTCATTACATAAGAAATCACAAAAGTAAGGCTTGCTTAGCTGTATGCGGTTTACACGCAAAGCATAAGTGGGCTTTGACTGGAACACCTATACAGAACAAAGAAATGGATTTATATGCCATTCTTAAGTTTTTGAAATGTTCACCGTTTGATAATTTGCAATCCTGGAAACGTTGGGTCGACAATAAAAGCGAAGCTGGTAAGCATAGATTAATAACAATTATGAAAACATTACTGCTTCGACGAACAAAACAGGAACTGCAGTCAAACGGTACATTACAATCTTTACCGGATAAAAATGTAGAAATTATTGAAATTGAAATGGATCATGAGGAAAAGCTAGTTTATCAAAAAATGTTGTTATTCTCACAAAATCTTTTTGCACAGTTTTTATATCAACGGGCTGAAAAGCAACAAATGCACGATTTGAATGATGGTAAAGTTAGCGAATCATCACTTTCATCTTTTGGTATGCTATGATTATTTTATATAACATTTTTATATTTTTTTAAATTTTTATACTTGTAAAGATTAATTATTGTATGTATCATATATAGGCTCCAAAACTCAGTTTACAAAGGCTCAACAAATGCTATTAGACTATCATAGGTCAACAGTTCAAGCTCACGAAATTTTGACTTTGCTTTTACGTTTGCGACAATTATGCTGCCATCCAGCATTGATACATTCATTATTAGATAAAGATGATGCAGCAATGAATGGCCTAGATGATGAAGAAGAGGTAAATACAGATCTTTTAAATAAATGGCAAAATATGTCCATTAATGAAAATGATAATGTTCAACAAAGCACTTTTAATTATAAAATTGACAAAAAAGTTGCAACGAATCTTTTAACAAAGAAAAATCCAGTTTTTAACAATGATCGACGCAGTTCTAAGGTACGTATTCGTATACTCATTATTTATTCTTCTAAATCGTTAAATTAAGAAATAAAATGAGATAAATTATTTTGTCATTGATAATTTAATTTCTTAATTAAGCATTTACATCTTTAAATAAACTATATACGATTTTAAATCTCTTTAATTTCTATTAATTTTTTTTTAATTTTATTAGATACGTGCTGTAATGAAGATTATTAAAAGAATTTTAAGAAAAGGAGATAAACTAATTGTAGTATCACAATGGACTAGCTTTTTAAAAGTAGTAGCTCAGAATTTAGAAGATATAGAGAATGCAAAATATGCTGTTTTCACAGGAAATGTTCCTGTAAAAGATAGACAGGTACATTTTAATCTTGTAAATTCTATACTATCTATCTTAGGTTTTTAGTTAATCGTCTTTAAATTTTTTTTATTTCAAGATTGAATTTATTGGAAACATACTATTCTTCTATGTACGATAGTATTATTAATTATTATTGGCTTTCTTATTGTTGCTATATTATGAACAAGAATATTAATACTTTGAAGATAGTTTACCTAACTTTTTCTTTTCATTAATATTCAAGATTATCTTGACATTTTCTATATTAAAAGAGTTACAATATAATATTAAACTTATTCATTTTAATGGCAATGCTATAATAAAATTATTATACTGTAGAAGTTAATATATTAAACTTTTTATATTTATTTAATTTTCAAAGATTTTCACTTTACATATAAAGTATTCTGTATTTTTCATCACCATTTAAAAAAAGAGTCTAAATTAATAAATTAGATTAGATTTTAAGTTAGATTTTATTTACATTTTTTAGGCAGTTATAGACAAAATTAACGATCCCTGCGATGATGTAAATATTCTATTATTGTCACTTACTGCCGGTGGTGTTGGTTTAAATATTATTGGTGCCAATCATCTACTTCTTATTGATATTCATTGGAATCCTCAATTAGAAGCTCAAGCTCAAGATCGTATATATAGATTTGGACAAAATAAAAGTGTTTATATTTATCAGTAAGTAAATAATTTTTTTTTTCTTACGCATAAGAACGCTTATGTATGTTTAATATATTTTTTATTTCAGATTTATCTGTAAGGATACTATTGAAGAGAGGGTGAAAAGATTACAAGATAATAAGCTAGGAGTAGCAAATAATATTTTAACTGGCACAAGATTATTATCTTCAAAATTAACTGTTGAAGATCTAAAATTATTATTTTCATAAATATCTTCTATTTATTTTTAATTTTTAATCAAATTTAATCATAAGCATTAATTAAGAAAATTTTTTATATTTTACTTGATATAGAAAATAGAACTGTATAAAAAGGATAGAGAGCATTTATTTAAATGTGAAGTTTGTGCATTTATGAAAATACTGTTTTATTTTTATACTGTAAAATTAAATGTAAATGTTATTTAAGTCAATGTAAGTATTTCAGCATTTGTCCTGATTGTGCTATTCCATACTCCATAACCGAAATATATACCTAAGCCTACAAGATAATTAGATAATTAATTTTTAAAGAATTATTGGTTATATTGTTAAATAACTTACCTATTATCATCCAAACTCCAAATCTTATCCACGTCATAATATCCAGTACCATTATTAAATAAATGTTAATTAATATACTTAACGCAGGAATAAAGGGAACAAGTGGAACCTGTTAATTATATTTTGATAGATTATAATTCAATAATTTATCTATACACATAAAAATATGCAACAAATTTATGAAGTTTTTTTTACCATAAAACTAAGTTTTTTATCTCCGCTTGGTTGTAAATATATAAAAAGTAAAGACAATATTAACATAAACGTAAGCAATATGACTGGTAATAGAAACAGTAAATTGCCAGTTATAATTTCTTCTGAGTAAACCGAGATTATCGATGTCAAACATATACATAATATGACTGGAAATAAAATATACGTTGAATTGAAATAAATGTAAGTTATATTTAAAATTAAAATTTACTTACAGTAACAACAGACTAAATACGTTACTATTTGTGATGTGAGCTTTGTTGAGTATTTTAGTTTTTTTATGTTAATGAGCTGTTTCATTATTAAGGAAATTGAATATGACTCATTATCATCTTTTTTCTCATAAGATTTGTTTTCTTCATACCTTAAATTCAAATAAATCTATATCTATTTAAAATGTATAATTAACATTAACATTATACATATGCACTATAAATGACGCACACATGAAAGATTTACCTTAATACAAGTACACAAGCTGCGACGATAGAGTAAGCTAAAAGAGTACCAATACTCATCATATTGACAAGTTGACTAAGTTCAAAAACTGCTGCTAAAACTCCTATAAATAAAAATTTATTTAGAATTTAGAATTTTTTTTCTTTTTTTCTTTTAATCGAGTGCAATTTTATCCTATTTGCAGAGTTTTTTTTCTCTCTATAAGTTAAATTTAAGTTAAATTCAGCAGTGATAACAGTGAAAGAATATTATTTTACATTTTATGGATCAAGTATTAATAAATTGAAGTTATAATTTCAAAAAGTAATTAAGAGCGATAAAAGTACCTATAAAATTAATTATTTATTGAACGCTGAATACTTAATAAATTCTGGATATTGCATTTCAATAATAAATGGGAATTTTATTTTTTAAATTAGAACGTAGTTAATCTCTATATGCGCAAATTATGTCGAAACTTCTAACGCATTAATTTTTTTCTTTTTTTTTAGATTAAAAGAAAATTTGATCGATCGATGAAACAAACGGATATCGATAATGTATTTATTAAATCGTTAATGTTGTATTATTCAAGTATTAAACTATTATGGATACTCTGTGGGATTCTCACAATCTTATCATAATACATATAAGACTATCCGTAGCAACAAATAATGAAATATATATATATATATATATATATATATATATATATATAAGCTTACCTGTTAGTAGACCAGATGAAAGTGTGCCCATGAGTGGGGTATGAAATCGAGGATTTATCGCTCCCATCCATCTGAATATTAGACCATCGGATGCCATAGCATAAATTACTCGAGGCAAGGGGAAGAGTGCGCC
>NW_011948435.1:844226-895592 GCF_000503995.2 Ceratosolen solmsi marchali
GAAAGAGTGCGCCTAACAAACTGAAAATTAGCGCGGGTAAATAATTAATAGGCCGAGAAGTTTTGAAATAAAATATTGATGAAATGTAACAAAAAATATTCGTTAGAATTGAAAATCGTGTTAAACCTCGAGCATAATCCACAGATAGCTCCAACGGTAATAAGATATCGAGCCCAATTCCATCCTATACGATCGAACATGTACGGAAAAGGTGCGTCAGAATTTTGCTCATAATACGGTAAGACGGTCGTTACAATTGCGGACACTCCAAAGTAAGCGAAAAATACTACTGTAAGCGATATTAAAATTGCCATGGGAATACTTTTTTGTGGATTTTTGGCCTCTTCGGCTGTTGTCGCAATACAATCAAAACCAATGAATCCATAGAAACACGTAGCTGCGCCGGTAAATACGCCGGATATACCGTAGGGCATGAACCCTCCGGTCCCATAAGGACAATTATTATCCGTGCAATTGGGCTGGAGATTCCAATTCTTCATATCAGCTTTAATACAGTACTTTACATTACATTTCGTTCGTCTATATTTTATGAGTGATCATTAGATTTTCATGTGCTAATTGTTAAACCATGCCATGGTTTTTAATTGTCAATAGATTGGACAAATTTAATGCTTACGAAATGGCAATTGATTAGTCATTTCTCAGCGCATTTCATATCGATATCTTATTAGATTAATTATACAATTGTAATGCTTAGTTCTAATCGTACAGAGACTTTGTCAAAATTAACTTACATCTAAAAGCTCCCGCCGTGATGACGAACAAAACAACAGAAAGATTCGTTAATGTAAAAAGACTATTTGCTACTGATGATTCTTTGGCTCCTAACGCTAGAGCAGCTGAAACAAGCGAAAACAATTTCAGAATGTAATTTATAGGGAATAAATGTGATTCGTGTGCAAAAGCAAAATATATACATATACGAGGATATTGATTTATTTCTTCAGACTAACAGAACTATTAAAACGTTTCAGAAGACGTGGAAATCTGATTCCTTCGATTAATGTTAAATACATAAAAGTCCAATACACAGGTGCGTTCGTTGAATATGTACGTACGTATTTATTTTTATATTTCATGACTCGCAGTATATAGTCATTTAAATTCATGTAATTACTTTAACAATATAGTCAACCGATCCTTCGAGTCGTTAAACAAAAATAAAAGAAACAAAAAGTACTCGCGCGTCTGGCAATTTAAAGCTCATACGCGTAAAAATTTGAATAGTATAGATCGATTCTTCTAAAAGTATAATTCGCGATGGGCGCTAAAATTTTTTACTTTTTAACCAAAAAAGATCGTAAACAAAGGGAAAAATGTGTCGATGGATGCATAAATTTAAGTAGTTTTAAGAGCAAGTAGTCTTGAAAAGTCTCTAAAAGCTCGCTCCTTAATCAAATCGGCATCTCCAAAACCAGTGTTTACGAGCTTCAGCGAGGGTCAACGAGAATCAGCGACGTATCACACGGATGGTCGAGTAGATGGGGAATCGTCCCTCAAAATCCATCGGAATCGAAACACCAACGGTACTTACGGGACTCTGTCCAAGGTATCCGAAAAGTATGGTTATCGAGCACTAACCGGAAAATAGGAGTGTAACGCCGAAGGCGAAGAAGTCCGGATAGGAGGATAAATAGGAGACGTCGATCGGGGCAGCGGACTCGAAGGCGTTCCTCATGGAGTTGTTGAAGAGCGCGTCGACGTAAGTGCTGAGGCCGCGGACGACGCTCGCCGAGCCGATGACGTACTCAAGTATGAGCGTCCAGCCGATGAGGAAGGCTACGAACTCCCCTATTGTCACGTAGCTGTAGATGTAAGCCGAACCGGCCCTCGGAACTCGAGCGCCAAATTCCGCATAACATAAGCCTGAAAAATAGAAATAAATAGCTTTCACGTGAAATTTGACGATCTGGGCTGCGCAACAATGCGAGTCGCGGGGCTTTTTATCGCTCGTTTCAATGCCCCGTTTCTGTCTAAATTGTGCAAATTTACATCGCGGCTTTACTATGAATGCTTATAGGGTAATATTTACATTTATATTCAATATTTATATATTTTTCATTATTGACATTTAAATAAGAGCGTTTAACACGTAAAAAGCAATTATAATTAAAATAAAATACTTCTTTCAAGAAATTATATGTACACGTCTATATGAATGTGTATGTACACGCACGCACGCACGCACGCACGCACGCACGCATTGAATTAAAATAAAATTTAAAAGAAGAAAAGTTTTCAACGTAAAGAAATCTATTTTTAAGCACATGTAAAAGCCGACTTTCCCAGATACTCGAATGAAAATAGCTCTCACTTAGTATTTTGTAGTGCACCACTTTAATATTCACCATCTTATAAACATTTCTTTTTATACACTTTTGACCCAATTACCAATCAATAGCATAGATTAATATTTAATTAAATATTCATGTATGAATTAATCCTTTAAAATATAAACATTAAATATATTTTTATTTTTCATAAGCATAACAAGTCTATCCCCCATCCTGCTCGTCACTGCAAACTCGCTCGCCATTTTATTATTTATTGAATAATGAATCGAAATTAAGCTTTCGAAAAAACCACTTTTCAAGTGGTAAAATAAAGATTTGCATCGAAAGACATAAAGAGAAAATCTCAAGATAATAATTACAATAATCGTATACCTGCGAATAACGAGGCTATCGCGGCGATCAAAAATGAGATGATGACGGCGGGGCCGGCGATGGTTTTAGCGACGGAGCCGGCGAGCACGTAGACGCCGACGCCGAGCGTCGAGCCAATCCCGAGGGACGTGAGGTCCAGAGTCGAGAGGCATCGCGACAAAGGCGTATCTCCTGGCATGTCTATTTGCTTCTTACGGTTGAATGATTTGATTAGATCGCTTAAGTGCATCGCTCGATGTTTATGTTGCTGAAATTTGTTATTTAACATATAGGCTTTAAATGTTACGCCACTTCATACCTAATCGCACCGTGCAGCGAAATTTTTTTGCTTTTATTTTGTTTTTTATTATAACGTTTGACGAGTCGTTTGTCTCGTTTTTGCCTAAGTATTTAAGAGGAATGAAAGAGCGAATAGCGGCTTGAAAGTAATATATGCTACATCGTAAGGGGTTTTTTTTTTTTTTTTTTTTTTTTTTTTTTTTTTTTTTTTTTTTTTTTTTTTGTAATGCAATGAACTTGCTTATCGCTTATGCCAAGAGCCCTTTACAAAGTCTATTTACAAACGTCGTTACTTAGCTTTTGCCTTTGAAATTCAGCATCAACACCGCACCAACAGCTTATATTTCTTTGGATTTAATCGATTTTTATTTAAATTTGTTTACAATCTGATATTAAAAAATGTATAATAATTTTATGTTAATAATCGTGTTAGTAAATCCAAAAAATATAAAAAAAGAAAAAAAAAAAATATCAAAACGATATACGCCGCGATGTATCAATGTAATCATTGTAATAGTAATAAAACTAATAGCCTTAAAAGTCAATATTGTTATTTCAAATATTACAAATGTTTCAGATTTTCACGAGAAGAAGAAGCAATAAAGACGAAAAAAAAAAAAAAAAAAAATTACATATGTAACAATACTCATGACGTAAGTTTTTAGTTAGTTGAGTATTATATGTTTATCGCAAACGTGCATAAATATACAGGAAAGTGAAAAATTCGATAACCGCGTGTAGAAAACTCATCAAGGTTATCGTAGTACATCAAAATATCAAACTATCATAGTTTTTAATAGGAAATAGTATCTAAATTGTTGGTAGAAAAACTTCTACAACTATTATGATGCGACGGCTGGGCTATTATCTCTCATCGCTTTAACACATATGAATAAAAATAAATAGAGCAAATAAATGATTAATCAGTGAGTAGAAATTGAAGCATATTAATTAATTGTAATAAAACTTAACTAATCCGACCTCACAGTGTAGATAAAATTTTTTATCTTCCAAGTTAAAATCAGTTCTTATAAAATAGTAAATAATCACGGTATTACGTTAGACATTAAATAAACCTTCCAATTATAATTAAAGCTATTTTGAAATAACAAATTATTCAGTAAGTTTTCACTTTTTACCTTGTCTTGTAAAATAAAATGGAATTTTCATTGAGTAGACAATTAATCAAACTATAATTTTATATACGATGCTTTACAAAAATTAGCTCTTAAAAGAATTTTGTAATTTTCCAAGTTTAAAAATCATGAAAATCAGTAGTGTTACGATAATCGAACAGTTTCGTTGAAATGTATATTATGAAAAAAAAAAAAAAAGAAAAGAAAAATAATAAATAAATCCGTATGATGAAATGAATAATAAGTTTTTTTCTTTCTTCGTTTTTAATTTATCTTTTACCAAGTCCAATATTAATTATAACAGATAAGAATGTTACTTAGTAAATTTAAATTTAATTGTCCGTAAATGAGTAATTGGACGAATGGCCATTACGAAGTCGAAGCTAGCAATAATTCATCTCTTAATTATAATGTTTAAAAATAATTATTGAAATGCCAACGTGCATTTTATATATTATATAATATAAGTCAATTTTATGAAAAAAAAAAAAAAAAAAAAAAAAAAAAAAAAAATAAATCAGATTTATAGATTGATTAGATGGAGATTCGTTCGATATAGACAACTTTTTTCGTTAACGCACGCTTCATTATTGTTGTTGTTGCTGCCGTCGTCGTCGTTGTTGTTATGTTTATTATTGTTATTGTTATGCTAGAGTATGAAAATAGTATGAAATAACGTTTGTATTAATACCATTAGTTGTTAGATCGACGGAATACAATTATCGTTTAATTGTCTAAAGTAATTGGCAAGTAATGATATTTATCCCCAACATTGATAAGCATACTCACCTACGAGTGACTTTATGAATATTCTAATACATTATTACACTGGATATATTTTTAAATTCCGAGTTAAATTTCTGAATTTAAAATAATTTAAAATACCACGTGTGCTCCGCTCCGTATGTCGGTTAAGTTCACCCCCACCGATTCACAAGGGCGCGAGACTTAATATTCACCGACAATATACAGCCGATTCGTTAAATAATCACATTAGCCTGAGACACAAAAATATTTGATACACACTTTGAAGAGGAACGAATAATGAGCCGATGAAGCAATAATGCCACTCAAGATGTTAATCAAGGATTAAGAACCGTCTGGGCGAACTTATTCTCGACAGCTCGGCAATTGCCGTGCAATTTAATAACGCATAATCAAATAGTTACATATAAAAGTACCCGTGGATAAAGTAAATGCGATACCTCGGCGTATCATTGTCATCAAAGCCCGAGTTTTCCAAAAGGCCTTGGGTAATCAAATCCGAGGCGACTGGCATGTGTCACGAAGCTCTCATCCGAATAAAAATCTTACCGTGATCATTTTAATCCAGGACAAGTCCATGATTAATTTGGCGCCTGGTCGAGGTGTGATCGAGGGATCCGGTTGCTTGCGGTGCAGGGATGACGATATAAGAAAATGTAGAAGCGGAGGAAGAAGGAGAAGAAGAGGACGTGGATGATGATGAAGAAGAAGAAGAAGAAGAAGAAGAAGAAGAAGAAGAAGGAGATGTGAAAAAAAAGTCGTCGACGGCCGTGAATATTTAGAGGCTCGTGGCCGGTAGCGCGCTTTTAGGTGACTGATCGGGCAAGTCGACCGAGTGACACGAGGAACCGAGTCCCAGGCGTAGCTCGTGGTGCGCACGCGCCTCCAAGAGCGATGTATTCGCCGCGACTCGTCTTACCGTCCACGAGGCGCCTAGCTTAATTAGTCAATTGATCGAGTTATCATTTTCCATCGTCGTTTCGACGGTGAGTCGACCCTTATTCGATATTCAAGATTCGGGCATTCCTCATCGTCCGCGAATAGTTTCGGTTATTACGAGTGGATGTCACGAGACGCCTAACCATCGTGTATTTATCACTAAATGGTATAGGACAATCTCGATCGGTAAACATGATCGATTTATGGAATTTTGAATGGAGAAGGAGGAGGAGGAGGATCAGTTGGGCGAGACAGAGGCGATAGTCGATCCGCGTTTTATACTTTAACGTTACAGCTAGCTGTAAGTAAAGAGAGTAACGAGCAGTTTTATGAAGTACCGAGTCAACGATATTATTTCCATAAATACGAAGGTGCAACATATTATATCGCTCTACTTAAAATTCATAGAATTATTTGAAGTTTAAATCGTGCACAATTTTAATGTAAATGAAAATAAAAGTCAGATGAGTCATGTACATTCATATTAATTACAATTTTTAATTTAATTGAACCTTCTAAGCGTTTATTTTACGAATTTATTTTCAATAACATTGTAATTGTTCTCGTATACGTTGATCTAACGAAGGCTTCAAGTTCTGTAAGGACAGTGTGAGTTAACTAATAATTACCCATAGCCTTTCAATCTATTATTCTTTAATAGAGAATTTTATACAAAATAACATATTATTAACATATTATTAACACATTATTATTATTATTATTATTATTATTATTATTATTCTCATTGAATATATTAAATTTCTATTTACATAATTGAAATAACAATCTTCATCTGTAAAAATGTAAATAAAATAAGAATGTGCAAATAATCAAATACATTATTATTAAAATTTGATTTATACTTTTGGTTCTTAAGTTACTTTAAATATTTTAATAAATAAAGTGATGTCAATTACAAAGACTAGAAAATATAGGTAAATTACTTATGCCCAATTATTACTTATTAAATACGTATGTAAAATGACGATTTTATTGTGACGGCAAACAATATTTTAATTATTTGATGAATTACATAGAGCTTTGATTAATATTAATATTCTTGTTCTCAAACTTGTCAAAAATTTGAATTGAAAGACACGATCAATCGTCTATGCGTTTCATTGAACGCACAAGCACTTCATTCTCTTATAAAAATTTTATTTCCCTGTTTTATCTTCCTAAGTATCACTTTCCGCAACAAACAATTATGAATGTATTCTAATTTTGTTTGCACGATATAACAAAGATACAATAAAAATAATAATAAAAAAAGTAAATATTTAACTTAAAATAAAAAGAAAAAAAAACGATGCTAATTACTTATTATTTGATAGTGGCGAAATAATTATACTATTTATCATTATAATAATAAACAGATTTAGAAAAGTAAATATCAAGGGTTCAGTAAAACTACTCTTATCTTCATAATATTGCACAATGAAAAATTATTATGCTTACGTACAGAGAGGAATGGATAACATATATTCAATGTCATTACAAATAATTATGCTTTGTAAAACTATAAAAAAAAAAAAAAAAAAAACATAAACAAAAGTTTTAGTGATGAAAATAATTGATTTATCAATCTCATCTGAAAATTTTTAGATTTTATTTATTATTATTTATTTTATCTTATTTTTTTTATGCTCATTCAACATATAATTATCAATAAAAGTTAATTTACTAGTATTTTTATTATTTGATAATAATATTTATTTAATTAATGGACATTATTATTAATTTTAATGAAATATATATTCTTATTAGACATATATTGTTAGGATTTTTATATAAGTGTAGTTGTTAAATTTTAATTAAACAAAAGATAACTTATTCGTAAGACATTAATTTTTTTAACAGCTTAATGTTGTTCGAAATATATACAAAGAAAGTCAAAATTACTTTTATCCACTTTTTGATAGTATATTTTTTTATCATTTTTTTTTTTTCTAAATCTTTAGTAAATTAAATATTTAAGTAAATTAATAAATTCAATGAGATTTGCGACGATAAACTTGAATGTAAATTTGCAACATTTAATATCTTCGAAAAGATATTATTTTATAGAGATGTTATCTAAATAATAAATTTGAAACGAATATTTTTATATATACGTTATTCTACAATATTTAAAAATTAATTAAAATGGAACTAATGTGCTTTAAAATTAAATTATTATTATATTCAAGTATTTACGATTGAAAAATGTGATAAAAGTATGAAGTAAAATAGTGCAAGAATTTTATGACTATTTCAATTTAAACACATCAAGAAATATGAATAAATTAATATAAAATATGTTAAAATATGCGTTATTAACACATAAAGCATAATAAAAAGTTTTATGTGATTTGGAATTTCTTTTTCAAAGAAAAACATTTTTACAAAGAAAATAAATAAAATAACTAATTTTTTACGACATTGAAACATCGTATGTATATAATATATTTTTAAAAAAATTATTCTATAGTCATGATTTGTTTATTAGTTACCATTATTATTATTATTATTATTATTATTATTTATTTTTTTTTTCCATTAAAACTTTATTTTATATTCTACAGTTATAGTGAATAGGACGTGTAGCGAATATTAGTAGAATAGTCTCATTCGCTAATCTGATATAAATTAAAGTAGCGTACAGTTTTCATTTTTACATTTTAATCTAAAATAATTATCTTTATACAAATCATTTTTAAATATTTCAGATTAAAAGTAAAAATAACTTTAATTTTATGAACCAATAATATGCAATTTCAAATACAAAATAATAGATACATTCTCTAAATTAAATTATTTTTAGTTTATGTTATAATTTATGGTATAAAATAAAAATTTGATATTATAAAGAATTGTTAATTACATTTAAAAAAAAATTTCCGCTTAATTATGTAAATAATTAAACAAGCACATTTTGAGTTAATGTTTATTAACTGACTGGTAAACTGTAAATTGAAACCTTTTAAAAAGATACTTATTTGGCTTGAAAATATGTAGTTTTTAATTATCTTATATTTATTTAAATAATTGAAAATTAAATTTATCTAAAAAAAAAAATTTTAAATTTCTTTCACTATATGAGATAAACTATTGTGTTAAAAACGAAGAATGTAAAAGTAAGTTATTATTTATTATTTAGAGTGAGTATATTTTAAATAATTAAAATATTGAAAATATTTATAATATTTATAATACTTACAGTAAATTGATATGCATGAAATATAATAATTATTATATTAAAGTATATCCTATTTTGTTAGCATATCGATAATTAATACATAATTTCTAAATTTTCAAACACATAAATATAGATTTAAGGAAAATTTAAATAGTTTAATCATTATTGTCAGCAATTAAATCAGGAATTCCAATTTTTTGATAAAATATCAACATATTTTCTTTTTATACTAAATTCTCAAATAGCTTTTATTTGAAGTTTATATCATATTGAGTATTATATAATTGTTTAGTAATGATTATTAATTTTTTTTTGTTTTGTTTTATAAATTTAATTAATAATTAAAATTAGTTAAATATAAGTTGTACTTTGTATACTTAAAAACACTTATAATTGGCAATATAAAATAAGTGATTATGTCACATAATTCGAATATTTTTTCAATTATTAGATACGTTATTTATCATCATTGTATAAGTTTTAAAATATACAAATAGTTTATGTAATACGAGACAATAAATGTATTGAATAGAAATGTTATATAAAAATTAAGTGGTAGTATTATGTAATAAAATATTTTTAATTTAAATTTAAGAATTTAAATATTTTATTTCATCTATTTATAATAGCATTACAAAATTAAATATAAATTTTCAGTTTTCTTTTTTATTAAATTAATATTTACAAATTATTTTAAATTTATTATCTTCGTTTTAATTAGCTTCAGCATAGTTTAATACTAATTATTTCATTGGAAAAATAATTTTTGATTATATGCTCTGTATAATTTTTCAATTGAATATAACAAAACTGTGTCAATATTTGAAAAAATATTAAGTATCACGTAATACAATAAGAAAAATGTGTATTGTATTGATGACGTCACTGTTAATAACGTTTTCACTCACTCTTATATACAATTAATAATATTTCAATTACATGGTGGCGGCAAACAGTGGAAATTATGATGCTCATTATCTAATTACGGATTTGTATTAAAATATTTAAGCTATATATTTGCCATATTGAATGAAAACAAATGTATCTTAATCGAATGTTTAAATCAATTGAATTATCGATCGATTTATTGAATTTTCAATTTCTTCAGCTATGAACACGTGTTTACCCATATCGCTGTATTTTACTTGCAGTGCTTAATTTTATTACGATGTTTAAGAATAAATTTCATTCTAATTTTTGTTAATAAAAGTACATTGGGTATTTTATTTATTGAATAAATAATGAAAGAAAGTGAAAGAAATTTATAATCAAGTTGTTAATGAAGTTAACAGTTACTTTATTAGGTGAATAACAGTCTTTCATTCTGTTCGTTGTTAAAATTAAAATACAATTTAGTTTTCTACTTCTACAAAGCTAAAGCAATAATCTTCAAATTGTTTAAGCTTAAATTGATCGTACTATAAAGAAATATACGATCTACTTACTGTTAAGACCCAAAGAGCTTAACATTTTTATCGTGTAGATATAAAGCACTATCACTTACGCATACAACTGATTTTATTGTCCAAGTATATAAATATATTATTTTAAACGAAGGTTTTGATCTTGATATAAATTTTTAAGTAAAATAATGTTTTTATTTCGAGATTTTAAAATTACATGTCAATTAAGGTTATCTATTGATAGCAATTAAAATTCTTAATTTTTATTGATCAAAATTAAAAAAAAAAAAATACTTATGTTTCTTTCTTTAGATGATAATGAAGATTTATCTAAATATTGTTAAGAGCTGCCGCATTTTCCAAGAAATTACAACTTTTAAAATGTAAAAGTATAAAATACTTTCACTATCTATTTTTGAAATAATAAATTTACTTTTAAACATATAATTTATGGAAGTTTTATACCATCGATTTTATTACATGTAATTTAATGCCAATATTAATAATAAACAATAAACTATTGATTTAAATTTTTTATTGTCGTATATTACATGGAATACAATAAAGATTAATGTTTGAAATAATTTTCATTATTATTTAGTTCTATACACTATTTATCTCAAAATGAAAGTTTTTTATTAACTTTATTTTATTTAATTTTAATAAAGTCATTTGTAAGGAAAGTACAATTACATATCTGTAATGAAAATTAAAACTGCATTCTTTAATGAGCATAAATTGAATTATTATTAATAAAAAGTATATCTGCTAAACTTTACAATGGTTTTTCCGGATTTCCAATTTAAAAACTCATTTTAAACATTACAAATTAATTATTAATGATTTATTATCAAAGCTCTTAATTATTTACTATTTAATATATAATCTAGGAATAACATTAATTTTTATTTTATAAATATATAAAATATTATTAATTATTGATGTTTTGTATATATGTTGTGATCTCATTAACATTAGGTTTATTTACTTTTATTATATATTGGTGCTTGCATTTACGAAACATTTTATTGAAATATAAATGATATTTTACAAATATATAAATTTTGTTTTATAAATAATAAATATTGGATTATGGTTCACACATATATAATGAATTCGTTAATTAAAATTCTACTTACAGTCACGCTGATAAACATTATTTTTTTCCTTATTTAATAGCGTTAACAAGTAATTGAAATATTTTATCTATGTATACGAATTAAATATCAAGTAAAATGAATTTAAACGTAAATTAGTTAAGAGTAAACAATCACTTTAAAAAAAAAAATTTCTCTTTTTGCTTTTATATCTTAATTGTTTGCATTTGTTCAATCATAGTGAAAATAATTTATCCACAGTATAACGAGGGTTTTAATTTATTTTACATAGTCTTTTTGTTTATTATAACATTGAAAATGAACATTTAATATATTTTTTTTTATATAATGTTAATATAATAGATAAAGTGAGATAATATAAAGAGTAATTTAAATGACAGTTGAGAAAGTTATAAAACGGTCATAATATGTTATCTATAACGAATCGTTCCATTGTATTAGCCTTTGCAAACTGCGAGATTACGAATTGCGTTCCTTTTTTTAATTAATTTTATAATATTCCTTTGTAACGCTATTCGAGTTAACTACAATTATATATTTATTTCAATTTGTCTAATGTTTTGACCCTAATTAATTTTTATTAAAAAAAAAAAACATATTACACATTTAACAAGGTATTTTTAACAAGGAAAATATATTTTCAAACAAACTCAAATATTTTTTTTTGTTTAAATATAATAACTCTTAATGACATATTTATTTATAATAATCAAAATGGATGTCGTTATTTTTACGAACTTCTACCGACGTATTAATATGCATTTCTCGATTAAAATAATTTAATGTAAAAAATTATTATTTTGTAAAGTATTGAAATCATAATTTAATATACATATATACATTAATTATGTTTATTCTCGCAATATAATTAATCAATTTTTATTAAAATATGTTTTATATTAATAATGAAAAAGAACCTTCTTTAGGAAATTTTTAAAATAAATTATTAAAATCGATACTTAATCTGAAAATATAAGAAATTACTTTACTATAATATACACCTAATTATCATTATATATTCAAGAATTTCAGAGAACATTAGATAATAAAAAAATTTTAATTTCTTAATTTTCTTATTCAATTGTGTAAAATATTTTTAAAAAATGTAGCATACCAACTCACCCATTAATCCAATCGATCCTTAATAAATAATATAAGAATCATTCCGTTGTTTAGAAAATATGCAAAGCTGAAAAGAAGTTCACACTTATCAAGCTAAACGACGAATGATAAAGAAAAATTTATTGATGCTTCGCGCACTCTACGCATGACTTAATCCAAATAGCGTAAAAAATATTTACAGTAGTTGATCTGCTAATTAATCTGCTAAGTTAATCGCAGTGTTATATATATATATATATATATATATATATATATATTGTAAAATTAATTGCAGAAATTTATGAACAAAAATTACCATAAAAATTCAGATTAAAATTGTATATATATTTTTCTTTAGAATATTATTCTTCATATTTATGTATTGGCTGATTGTAATTGAAACATTTTCAATTATATTAATAAATACATTGTGTTTCGTAGACTCAATCGATATGCGGAAAAGATACATTTATCCTACCTACCCATTCGCTAAATTGATACTACATAATTCATTCCCCAATCACGATTATCCATTAATTTGTCTCGTAATTGATTTTATAAGCCCAAGCTTTCACCCATTGCTTTATATAATCGAAAGGGGTAAAAAAATTTTCCTTCATTTGTTCGTTCGTTATATTTTATTACGTATTTCTTATATAAGCATTTGAAACAAAGTATAAACATTAGGATAATAATTATAAGTAAAAAAAAAAAAAAAAAAAAAAAATGATAAATTGAGTTTACAATTTTTTATTGTAAAAATACGTACACGATCTTTTCTATATATTTTCAGTTATTTTAATATGCATACTATAAAACTTTTACATTTAAATATAATTGGACGGATTCTGATAAATACTCATTTCTTACATTAGATTAAATTAATTGCCATTTCTTCATTTTCTGTGGAAAACATCTGCTTAATCAAACACATATTTAAAATGAAGAAACTACCTTGCACATTGTTTTTCTTAATTTAAGAAATTGGACGGACATAGTTACAAATTTGTTCGTTATATAACGAATTAACATATAAATATACTATTAGTACATTAAAATAGTTTACTTACAGTAAAAAAAGTTTTTAAAAAATTAGAGTGGAAAATATGGACTGAATTAAAAAATTAATTTCTTCAGTTATAATGTACGAAAAAAGTCTGGTTTAAAGAAAATGTTTGAATTAATTAGATTTACATTATGAAAATTGTGATTGTACGGTAAGCTAAAAAATAATAAAAGTAAATTTTGAATTTACTTTGGTAAAGTTAAGCTTTAAAAATTTATCGTTGTATTCTCCATATTGTATATAACGGTAATAATAGTGACATCATAGTTGTTTCAACCTTACTAGTCCCAGACTGCAACAATAATAACAAAAATTAGTATTTAATAAATTCATAATTATACAGTTCTATTTTGCTTATTATTCTTATTTGTTATTAAATTATAGCATATTTACAATAATATAGTAATTGCATCTATCTCCTTGGCAACATTCGGAGCATTGCCAATCTTGATACCAAATGTGCGAACAATCTGGCATATTAGTACGTCGGATTCTTTCGCATTCTCTTTTAGTCGAACATCTTTTCGAGATATAAAATTGCTTTTTAGCACCTTGATTCCAATATGGTGTACCTGCAAAACAGAATACAATATATTAAAAAAAAAAAAAAAGATTTATTTATTATTGAATATTATAGAAAGTGAAAATTAAATAAATTAGAAAACTTCAATAAAGTGTTAATATTTAAAAACCAATTATTCTATGTATAGGGAGATAATATTTTTCTATCATTGTCGTATCTCTGATATCATATATGTAAACGTTGTACGCAATCATTGGACTTTATGAATGTTATGAATGACGTATGAATGTCAAAAGAGAAAGAAATTTAAATTATATTACACTCCATCGATACAATTTATGAATATTTATAAATTAATTTTTTCATCAAATTGAAATTATAAAAATTAATATAAGGATAAACGTTTTATATAAGGAAAGAAAAAAAATATATGAAATAAAATATGTTATTTGCAAATATATTATTTACAAATATCTGTAATATTGTCTATTTGGTAAGAATAATCAAATTTGGATAATGAAAAATAGTTACAATAAAAAAGAATAAATAAATAGAAGGAATGAAATGGTACTACAGAAATATTATAGCATCCACGGTATAAATTGTAAAAATGATTTAAAACCACTAAATGCATGCTAGTTACCTAGTATACAACACTGTTTTTATCCTATCGCACGTACCATACATACATTGTAACATATTATTATTTATCACAATATAATTATTGTACGTAGTTTATTATTAATACTTATATTTATATCCTAACCTTACATTATATCAATCAATTTTTACATCTGAATTTTCTTGACATTCATTGCTCCGATGTTAATGTTAATGCTACTTGACTAACGAAAACAAAAGTCTTCATTCATTTTTAAACCTATCGTTTGAATTTACATTACGATTAAAAATAATATAAATTATATTATACTCAACAGGTATTATTTATACTTTCAGTGATTATTCAGAATTTTTGGATTCTTATTTAAAAGAAATCACGCAATTTTTAACGTTCATTAATCATTCGTTCATTCATTCAATAACAAATTGATGAACTATAAATTATCACAAATTCATTCGAGCAGCATGAACCTCAATGTCAATTGGGAAACCTAACCTTACTCTCTCAAAAATTAACGATATAAATTTAAATAATCGAACTCACTGCCCCATTTGATTTCTGACAGACAAGTGTCCTCTCCTTGCTCGCAGGTTTTAATTGTGTTTAGACATTTTTCAATATTGCCCTCTTGATTTTTACAAACATAGCACTCTAGGGCGTTGCCTGGAACACAGCAATAAGTTTCACGTTACGAACATCAATAAATAAATTATTAACGATTACATTTTAGTGTGGTAGGAAGGGTGGTAAAGAACGATTATTATAAGTCCTCACTGGTGGAAAGAATTGACACTCCCAGTACAGATAAAAGCCACAGTTGCATCTTGTCTGTTAATCAAATGGCTGGAAGTGTGGAAGTGAAAGAAATTTGGAAATAAAGGAAAGGCCGAGAGAGGGGCGGGGGGACACAGAGAGAGAGAGAGAGAGAGAGAGAGTTTTTTTTTTCTTCGAAACGTCGGTACGTCTTGGGACCAAAGAAACAATCGGTATGACGTGCGCATTAAAGAGAGACGGCGAGTATGCGCGCGCATTGAGTGGCGGAGGCAAGAGAGAGGCGTGTCGTTACCAAAAGTTTGGTGCATCTGCATACAATGTGTAGGTGGAACTTTTTTAAATGCTTGCATTCGAGCTTTCATAGGCGTTTGGCGGGTGGACGGGTGTTTAATTGCTTTTGCAATTTCTGTTAAATTCGTTTGTTAAATGTGGGTTGTGAAATGGAGCGGAAGAACGTTGTCAGCACAGGACGTGTAAATATTCAAGTATAACCGATAGTGTAAATGATACACGGGTTATGCGAAGGCACACGCGTATTATAATTATTCATATAAAATAAATGGATAATATGATTTTTGAGACGATTGCAATATCTACAGACGTAGGACTTTCTCTTAAATATCTTTCTATTACCTTGTTCATTCGTTCAAGCTCACTTGAAATTACCGCTTTATCTATGTATTTATTTTTACGGGAATATTTAGTTTGAGATAATTTCTTTCTTATGTTATTATTATGGATAAACACAGATCGAATTACATTTATTAACGATATTGAAAAACCTAACCTATTATTGTTCACATGAACATTACGACAACATAAACTTAATAGGATATACTTTCAAGTTCGTACATAATACGCCTTATGTTTATAATTTTAATTTTTCATATAATTTGACAATTTATGAATTTGCTTATTGTTTTCTTATTGATTTTTCTCTTTTTTAACTACCATTTTACACGTGCATTTAACTTAGCCTATTACAGTTTTTTTTCTCTAATTTTTTCATCAGTATTTGCTTATGACGTTTTTTTCTTATAATTTATTTTCCTGCTTTTTTTTTCCCCACATTTAAGTACTTGCATATATCGAATATCTTAATGCATGTATGTTTATTCGAACGAATAGTTCATTTCTAAGAATTTATTTCTAGAAATTTAAACATTTGATAAAAAATATTGACCTTATTATCAAAAAGCCAATTATAATAGCTAAACAGAGACGAATGGGTCTTTAATTGTAAATAAAATAATTTTATAAAATAAGCATTTAAAATTTTTATTATCCAAGTAATTTCATAATTATTATTTCCATTGCAAGTTACTGATTGCCTATGCAATCTCTATAGTAAAAATATAATTTCGCTTGAGTAAAATGAACAAAATAAATAGAAAACTTACACTAAAACGATGGAAAAAATATCACAGTGGCCCATTTAAGAAGCCTTTGTTTCCCTTTCATGTTTTTATTTTTTTTATACTCTGCATACAAGTACTTTTTATGTACATTTTCCCTTTTTTTTTTTTATTTTTTATTTTTTAACTAAAAATAGCGTAAAGCATACATGATCGCGTACATGTACACCTGTAAGCTATTGACCTACTCGTGTATACAGTTTTTACAGTCATTTTTATCTAATCGGCAATGTCGACACCATCATCCTTACAGTTTTATTTATGATTTTTCCGATTTGTTAATTCGTAATTTAAATTTTGATACACGTATATATATATATATATATATATATATGTGTGTGTGTGTAATTTGTAATAAATAATACAATAAAGTACTAATTTCTAACTCACTGCATTTTATTTATACCTTTATCCTCTTTTTATTTGTTATATTTGCAAACATATACTAGACAATACAAGAACATACTTTTTTAATAAAATATTCATGTTGATACGTAAATATATATTTGAAAATTTCTTAAACGCTTGTAGAAAAATGAAACATTACTTTATTATATGTTTTACATCGACTTTTTTTTCTTTTTACGATTTTGATAATTTGCATTGAAAATTATTTATAATTTAATTAGCATATTACATATCGAACAATTATTTTCTAAATTTTTCTGCATGTTAATAATGTCTAACCGTATTAATTAGACAACAATATTTATTTATATTGGGCATAGGAATGACTTTTTAACTTATGGAATATAAAAAAAGAAAGAAATAAGTTTAATCAGGCGATGCAGACTGTCTCGGTATTTAATCGAATTCTCTATTCACAATTTATCTATTAAATTAAAAGGCCATTTTTCAAAATACTTGTAAATTATTGTAAATAAATTAGGCAGGTTGAGAAAGGAAAAATTTAGGAATAGAAATTTATTAAATAAACAAATACTAAATTATTATACATTAATCAATTTTTATTTTTGTAATATAATGTTTGATTATAATAATTTATAAAAATCTATTTATAAAATATTCAAAAATTATAAACGATAATCCCATGTCTATTGATAAAAATTGGGAAAGTTTTAAGCACATTTTTTATGCAATACATTATTCATTTCATTTAACGGCTTTAGATTTTCTACAATTTTTATACATTTACAATTAGTATTCGTCTTTGGAAATTAATTTCCATTGCTCAGAATTATTTATTTTATAATTTAATTGAATAAATTTCATAAATTTATACATATATATCGAATTTATATGAAAAAAATTTAAGCAAAAATGTTAATTTTTTTTGTAAATATTATAACAATTATCCAGATATTATTTTATATACTAATAGAATTGCAAAATACATAATTTATAGAAAATTTAATATTTAATTTTTCATGGAGTAATAATCTTAAGATTTTAAATTGAGATAAATTTACTTATATTTTAATGACAAAAATAAAAGGACTTTATTTGATTGACTAAAATTAAAATAAACATTAATCTTACGACAAGATTAAATTAAATTAAAAACATAAATATATCATATTTTATTGAATATTTATAATCGTTTTTATTGTTTAAGTTATCATAAGTTATTTTATTTATGTTTCCACCTCATTTTAAAATCAAAAGTAAATTATTATCGATGTAACTATATTCTCTTAAGGCATTTTCGTTACAAAATATTAAAAAATTGTACGAAATTGTCAAGCTTTACTTTTGGAAAAATTTCTTAGAACCAATTTCTTAGAAACAATTTATTTAAAATCCATGGTATTTTTTAATGTTTCATTGAAATTAATTTGTAAGAATATATTTTTATCAATTTAATGAAATTATATAATGTTTCATTATTCGGTATTATACAATAAAATATTAATGGCGTGAATTATTATTTTATCTGATTATTAGTTTAAATGTATCTGAGTTTATCGTTACGTATTGGCATTGGGAACATTAATAATATTATTACCATGATTTATTAGTGATAAGTTAAGTGATGAAAATTTATATTATAACTTATGTATTTTGAAAAAAAAAACTCTAAAACATTATAGTAAAATAATATGACTCATTGTCTGTAAAATTCGTTAAATACATGAATTTAGACTTGAAATTTAGTTATCCAATGTATCGGAAAATTTAAAAATAATTTTTAATCTAATTATATAATAAAAGTAGTTAAATGTAGTAGTATTATTATTATTAATAGTAACTCGTGTTAACTGATATCGTATTAGGTAAAGGTATATATGTATTTTTTTTATTTTTTTTTTTTATAAAATATTTTAAGATAATACTATGTTGAAGTTACAATATTTTGTAATATTTCCCTCTCCGGTTAAATTAATATGAATGTAGTGTTCAATAATTAAGTAATAGTACATTCTTAATTTGACATTTATTTAAAATAATATTAAAAATATTCATAAAAATTGATATATTTTTAAAATAGGTTGGTAGTGATAAAACATTTTGGTACAAACTCAAATTTGATATCTTTTAATTGCTACATATTTTATTAAAATATACTTTTATTTACAAAATATGTTCATTAGTATTGGATTAAATTGTAAGTTAAATCATGGCTCTTAGACTATAATTTTCTATTATACATAATATAGTATTATTATGTGATTAATTATTTTCATAAATTTATTATACTGCATTACTTTAATATTGATCATCGCTAAGTTCATTTCTAGAAATGAAAATCATAATCTTTCATAAAATGCAATTCATTTTTTAAATCGATGCATTTTATTTTAGAATATGTTCATTAGAATAGTTTCGAATTTTGTTATAGAAATAAGTTTATTAAATTTCGTGGATGATGTGATTGATGACACTCAGTTAAGTCTTATTTAAATACAAAAAATTATTAGCTCGTTAGATATCGATTAGATTGATAATAGATATTTTTAAATCTACTTAACATACAAATTATTGCTAGATTGTTATATATTAAAAGATTATTATCTTTATAGAAAAATAAAATTTTATATAATGCTTGTTTAAATGCAAATAAGTGTCAACGTTGAAGAATGTATTTTCTCCATTAGTATAAATACATTTATCATTTATCATTTTTTACAAACACTATTAAAAAATATGAAAATAAACCAAAATTTATAAATAATGCTTGAAAAATATATATATTAAGTAAAGTTTAATGAGTGTATTATTTTATAAATAATCGTTAAATATAACTAGGCATTGATCATTAATTTTCGATCTTTTCATAAGTTAATCATGATTAATCATTGTAAGTAATTTAGAAATTCATTACGAAAAAGGCTGCAACGGTCACAAAATACATAAGTCTTATAAAATATGCATAGATATAAAAGTAATTAGAAAGAGTTTTTGAACAGGTTGACGTGTACATCGTACAAGAGCGCTAACTTTTTTTTAGACGTATCCACTAGATCATAAGAATTATTATTTTATTAGGGATTTATATTGAAAATAATAAAATAATATTAAAAAACTGCATCATAGATCGAAAAATATTTAAAAAGACGGATTATATTTAAAGGTAAAAAAATTTTTAAAAATACTGCTTTATTTTCGCTATACTTATACTGTCGTTAATAAATAAATGATAAATAAATCTCTATGAATTTATTCTTAATTTATCATTAATTCGTTTCAACGTACTGACGATAAATATTTCTTATGCGTTGACGTTATAATGGGAAAAATGGAGGAATTTTATCAGCACTTAAGAAATGGTATATTTATAATAATAATAATAATACATCATAATTCGATAGATCTTAGTTATTGTCGGCCGCTTAGTTAACAATTACGAGACAAGTGTTTCTCAACGATTTCTCAAATTCACATTATAGCCATATAATTTCAATTCAAACGATGAAATATGCTGTAAACATGGCTCACTTTTTTTTCTCTTTGTCCAATCTCTTTTTCGAATTTGTCAATGAAATTTAATTTTTATATGCTTGAAAAAAACTTCTTTTACGAAATTGTTATACGTCGTAGATGAGCTTGTGCAAGTAGAATGAGTCTTGGATTAGCAAGCCGAAGCTCATTAACATTGAAATTTATGTACTCACGTTTCGCGGATAAATGCTTCAAGTCACTTTGGGCTTCATAAACAGAATCGCTCGATTTTAAAATTTTATTAATACTGGACGATAAATGTCGTTGGCAAAATCTCTTAACTAACTATATACCAGAATAATCGTTTATACAATTGCTTTGCATATACGATTTTTTGTTTAGAGTTATAAATAAAGTATCATCGGTTAGCACATGCCACAAGTTCTGATATCTGAAATTGATTTATTGAAATTTATGGAGAAAGATTCATTATATTATAATGGATTTCTTTTTATTTTATTCGTTGTCGGATTAGTTAATCTAATTGCACGAACAAAAATATATACACTAAACTCATTATAATCAAATATTAATTCAAATAAAAGCACTATTCATGAAATTTATTCATAAGAATTAGTTATAATGGACTAACTTTTCGCATAAAATTTAAAAGTATTTTTATAAGTAAAAAGTAACAAATTAAAATACTACTAAGTTTACGTATTTCATATAAAACGGCAGTTTTAAAAATACATTAATTATAACGTAACAGTAGGTTTCATTTTTAATGCAATAAGTTATTTAATAGCAATTTATTCAATTTTTTTTCTCTCTCTACCCTAAATCGTCATATATTATGATAATTAATGTTCTGATATTAAAATCTTGAAGAATTTACTCATATTATTTGTTATTTTTACATTATTTAAAAAATATAATTAGTATGTTTTTTTTTTTTTTAATTCCCTTACTTTATTATTTTCGTATATTTATTTTTAACGAGAGCCAATTAAAAGTCCAAATGGTAGTACATAGTATATATTTTTTTTAATTTATTATTTTACAATTATGCTTCATCATTAAATCGTATACTTTATAGTACAGAATATAAAATTTATAAATAACAAATGTTAACGTTTAAGATAAAAATGAAATTTGTATCGGATATAATTTGTTTGAAATACTCCGACAATGTTGCATCATAATAAAATGTAAAATGACAAACTCATACAATGATTACTCGTAATTTCTAATTAACTAGTTAATTTTGACGTTTGAACTCTTATCCTTACATTCTATATTTTAATGTTAATTATGGTTAATATATATTAAGATTTTTACATAAATGAAATTTTTGTCACTAATTTCATTTAATTAATATGTAATAATTTTTTAGAAAGTCACCATAAAATTAAGCGCTTTCGTTGTTATTATTCTTTTTTTATTGATATCTCATGTATTTTGATAAAATTAGTTGTTTATTCAAATATCTAAATATAAATTTTTTTCATTATTTATTCGATTTTATAGAAATGTTAAACACTCGCGTTAACGTAACGTACTATTATATAATATCAACACTATTCAATTAACCTTATTATTACATTAATTTTATTATATTAAATATTAATTTATATCATCTTTATAAGGTGTTTTACTATTACTAATACCATTACTATTGCTATTTTACTAAGTAGAAATAATTTTCACTTGAATTTATGTGTATAGGATTATGTGCGAAGTATTGTTTATAAAAAATACATGTAAATTATTTTGGAATTATTTTAAATAAATAAATATATTTATATAAATAACAATTGTATTATGTTTATGAAGGAGAATATATTAATTATATAAATTATTCGAGTAGTTTTAATACATTCGTGCATAATATATTGAAAAGTCAGATAATTTTTAATTTATATTTTATAAATTGAGACTTATATGTAAATAATATTATTTCGAATTTATTTGTATAAAGTATTAAATAGACTCAAATTATAATAATATCTAATTTATCGGTAAATATGTTAATTAACAAAAGACATGACATATTTTGAAAATGAAATATTTTTGTTTATTTTAATATAATATATATTCTTAAGGATAATGAAATTAATTTTGTTATATATATATATTATCAATATTTTCAAAAATTTCATTGATTACGAAGTTGATTATTTACACTTTAATAATAATCGCTAATATACATTAACACTTTTGCATTATCAATATTGCTTTATTTGTTCTCTTTTTATTATTTCTAGATTTATATAGGTGTATTACACACTCTAAAGGTTTTAATTTATTCTTAATTATTTTTTGCAGTAGTAGAAACTACTTTTTAATTAAAATTATCGATATAAAGAATGTATCGATTATAAAGACAGAAATTCTTTAGAAATATTATTTCATTCTTGTCATTATCTTATTTTATCTACATATTATACTATTAAACCTGCAAAATTCTTTTTCGTTTCTTACCTTCTCATTTCATCTTTTTCCCCATTCCTCCTCCCCACTTTTGTTTCCACGATTATGCTTTTTCTCTATCTTTTTATTCATCTGTCTTTTCGACTTTTTTCTCTGATATGATATATCTATGTCTCTTGCCCCGGAACGACCTCGAGGCTGCGCGTAGCCGGGGGTTGATTTTCCGCGCATATAAGCTGTTGTTGTAGTAAGAGAAAAGGAGACAGAAGAAGAGGATGAAAAAGAGGTAGGAAGATGAAACGATGAAGAGCAGAATAGAATAAGAAGTAAAGATAAAGAGAAAGAGGTTGAGTAAAGGTGAGTAGGATAAAGAGATAGATAGATTGAGAGTGTGAGTGAGAGAGATAGCGGGTGGGTGGGAGGGAGAGAGAGAGGGAGGGAGGGTGGATAAAAGAAGAAGAGTGGGATGGTCAAGAAGAGAAGGGGATGGAAATAGAGAGAGAGAGAGAGAGAGAGAGAGAGAGAGAGAGGACGAAGTTACACTTTGCAGAGCAGTGATGGCTGAAAATATGTCAGAGTTCGGAAAACGGAAGCACGTTTTAGAATAAGTTAAACCCCATGTACATACTTTATATAGACAAATGAAAAAATATAACAAAACTGTGATGGGTGAGTTGATTAATAGATAAATATGCACATCGTATAGACGAGTGCATATTTAAAGCAATCTGTATAGATTGATAGATAGATAGATAAATAGATCGATGGACAGGCAGACAGATTTACAGACAGATAGATAGATGGATTAATAGATAAAATGAGAGAGAGAGAGAGAGAGAGAGAGAGAGAGAGAGATAAATAGGACGTAAAAATATACAATATGAAGGTTAAAATAAAATAAAGTAGACAGAGAGTATGTAAAGTGCTCTATAAAATGAAAAGTGATACTGATAAATAAGTACATTAGTTATAAAATTTAATATAAATGAAAAATTACGAGATTGGGTAATTAGAAAGGGACCGGATGGAAATAAAAAAAAAAACTATTGTAGGATAGAAAAGAGCATTGATAGTTAGGTACATTGGGGGATGATAGGTTGAGGGAGAGGGGGAGGGACTAATATATGTGTGATGATTCGAAGAGCGGAAAGCACAATATCAGATGCAATGATTGGAGGGAAATGACAAACTATCGGGCGAAGATAAATGCACCGAAGCAGGATTCGAAAGAGTAGGGGATGCGAAGAGGAGATAATGAGTACAAGAGAGATGGAGAAGATCCTTACGATCTCTATGGATAGGCTCGTGGATCTATTCCCAGGAGAGTGTGCTTGTCATGTACGCGCACGTGCGCTTACGTGTGTTTGCGTACGGATGCGCTTGTATACGTGAGCGTGCACTCGTGTGCATGAGAATGTGTAGGCGTGCATATATGCATAAATGCGGGTATGTACATATTCGCGGAGCTCGCTAACCACACGAGTTGAGAGATGTCGATATTTGAGTGCGCGGCGCTGGTTGAGCAGTAGCAAGCCCTGAGCCATACACAAGCGCCCGTGTATTTACATACACACACCCACACACACATCCACACATCCACACATCCACACACACACACACACACACACACACAAAATACCAACATAGGCACATACGTAGGCACAGGTGTACGAGCGTACGGGCGCGCAAACGCACACACACACACTCGTGCGCGTGCACGCACAGCGCATCGATACACGAGCTCTTGTGTGCTGAGTGTGCGCTGGGAATCTAAAATTATATATCGGACGTACTCGTCGCTCGTAAGGGACCTCGACGCGGTGAACGTATGTGAAAAGGTTAGCTCCCTGTTAGTGCAAGCGAGATATGTGAGTCGCACTGACCAAAGAAAAACTCGCAGTAGTAACAGAAGCGGTTGGTATGGCAAAGAGAGAAAGACGCATGCACAAACCTGCACGTACACACATGCCCACACACGTAGTACGAATAAGATAATGAGAAAGAGAGAGAGAGAGAGAGAGAGAATTGAAAGAGAGAGTTGAAGCGAATAGCACGAGTAATAAAAGAAGAAGAATCATGTATAAAAGAATACGAGAGGCGGGAATTGAGAAAAGGAGATAGATGAAGAGAAATAGGGAGAGCGAGAAGAGGAGAGAAATAGCGAGTGCGCGCGCGCATAATTATGTGCACGTTTGTTTAAGAGGGATAGAGGTAGGGAACGAGTGAGACGGAGAGATTTAGAGTATGACAGAAGATTCGGAAGGAGAATCGGAGGGGAATCGAAGAGCGCCTGGTGGGGATAAAAGCCGGGAGAGTAACGAGGAAGAAGGTAGGGATAAAGAGAAAGAGTGAGAGAAGAGTCGACTGGGAGTTCGGACTCGGGAGTAGTAGAGCTTGTGTGCCACCCGATCGCGCAGAGTACGCACACGTCTGTCTCTGCGCTTCTCTCGCGTGACAGCCGACGACGACCACGACGACGACCACGACGACGACGATCACGACCAAACATCCTAATAAAAATAAAATAAAAAATCGCAATAAGAATAACAATAACAACAGGAGCATAAGCAGCAGTAGCAGCGGCAGCAGCAGCAGCAGCAGCGGCAACAGCAGCGGCAGCGGCAACAGCAGCAGGAGCAGTAGCAGCAGCACCAACAGCAACAGTATCAGCAGCAGCAACCCAACATCATCAACAAAAACAACAAAAACAACAAAAAAAATAACAACAGCAACATTAGCAACAGTGTGTGCATAATTATTGTTCGGTGCTTGTGTCGTTTTCCCTCATTGCTCTCTCTCTTCCTCTCTTTGTCCTTCTCTCTCTCTCTCTCCCTCTCTCTCTCTCTCTCTCTCTCTCTCTCTCTCTTACAACCAAATATACTAACACACGCGCGCGCGCACACACACACGCACACGCACGCACACGCACGCACACACACGCATACACACAGACACACACAGACGCGCGCGCGCACGCACGCACGCACTCTCTATTTTTCTTTCTCTCGTTTTCGCACGAGCGCCCGCTCGTTCACTCGCTCGTGCGCGCGCCTTGCTTGTTGATCTCTCTAGCGCTTCTCCCTCCCCGTCCGTCCCTTGCAACAAATGATCCAAGGGAGTGCACCGGGCGACGGACACGTCAAATTGGAATAATCGGTGGCAAATAAATCGGACAGGTGAGCGCACCAGTTGCTTCGTCGAGCGGCCGAGGCGAAGAGGCCCATCGTCGATTCAGCACCCGGGTGACTCCGATCGTCGTCCGGAGCGCGCGAACGTCCCGCGGAGGGACGAAGGTCAAGGGTCCGTAATTCGCGAGAGCCTTGATCCGTAAACCGGGTAGCGAGATGGCGGACAACGAGGATAATAACCAGGAGGACTCCCTAGGGCCCGCGGACGCGACCACGGCCTTCGCCAAGAAGCTGCGGGGCCGCAAGGGCGCCTTGAAGAAGAAGAACGTATACGTCGTGAAGAATCACAGCTTCATGCCGCGATTCTTCAGGCAGCCGACGTTCTGCAGCCACTGCAAGGACTTCATATGGTAAGTGCCGATCATGATAATCAATCCCGTGTCCGGGCCCTCTCTCGGGTTCTCCAGGGCTTCGCGGCTGTTCGCGAGCGCGCGTGTTGGCGAGCGACAGGCTGTTGAATGGTCGCACGTCACTTGCACGACAACGTGCACAACGCTGCCGAGCAATTGTCAACGTAATGTGCTTCAAGGAGATTCCCGCGGATCTGGGACAATGAACTCTCGAGTGTTCTTTAGCTTTATCTTATTATCGAAGACCCACGAGCTGGATTTATTTTTCTTTTTTTTTTCTCCTTTTCTTTCTCTTCTCTCATTATTATCATTATCATTAACATTTCTGTCCCTATATTATTAGTACTATTATTTCTATTGTTATTATCATTATCATCATTATTATGCATTATTTTTAATTAAAATTAAAATTAAAATTAAAATTAAAATTAAAATAAATATAAAAATTACAATTACAATTACCGTTATTACTGCTACTGGTTACTATTATAGTTGTTTCGTGTTTGTTGTTTGTTGTTTGTTGTTTGTTGTTGTGATTGTGATTATTTTGTATGACCCGGTTATTGAGATGATATTGTAGAGGAGTGATAGCCTGAACATTGTTGTACGGTGGGACGAGGAATTTGAAACAAGCGGAAAAGCTGTTGTGCCAATTGTTTGCCATTGGCACAACTCTTCTGCAATAATGGTCGGCGAGGTTGATAGTTGCGGAGTATTAATATTCGAGCGATTTAATTTAAAATTATTTTTTTGTAACGGGGTACCACGACATTACGGATTAATCGGAAAAACTTTAATCGAATAATTCAACGGAGGAAGTAGAGGATAATCTCAATTATTACAAATCTTGCTCGATGGTCACTCCAATGTATTAATATATATATATATATATATATATATATATATATATATATATATATATATATATATATTTCAAACATTATAACGAATTAAGAGATTATAAATTAAGCAAGCGATGATTACAACAAGCTTATCATATTATGTTTATCGGCTGTATAATATCATGAAACAAGCAAACCCCAAGAACGTAATATTGAGTTTACAAATCCAAAACAAAAAAATCTAAATAATAGAACTATTCTAATTTTACAATTAAATGTCTGCCCGTTCCTTCTATGTATATTTGCTGATTATTTGATTAGTGATTGTTATTGCAAGTAAAGCGACACTCTCACAATCACATACAAACTTTGCAAATAATACATGAATGTAAGTAGAGTAAAAATGTATCGTTGGTTATTAAATGAATTTTTTTTAAAAAAATTTTACCATATTTCTTTTTTACATAAATTCATAAGTAAATTTTGTAAATGAAAAAAATTATTAGATGTATTTTGAACGAATGATTTTTGTTTTTTTAATCTGTCAGATTTCTTTATATGAATGCTAATTTTCAAATACTATACTTGTTTAAAAATATAATTTCATATCAAATTTATCAGAAAATATTGAAAGACTATATTTAACTATGGTATTTATTATTAAATATTTAATATGTGTGTGTGTGTGTGTGTGTGTGTGTGTGTGTGTGCGCGCGCGCGCGCGCGCGCTCGCGTATATTGAAATTTAACTAATTGCTTATTTCATAAATCTGTCATTCTTACGTGCAAACATCCACCCATCTATACACTCGATCCTGTGCAACAAAACATTATTGTTTAATATAATTTTGAGAGTTAAAATATTTGTTTGATTATGGAAATTTATTGATTTGCTGTCGGTATGGAAGATCAGATAGTAATGGCTGGGATTTACACATTTCATTAAATATCGAAAATAAATGTAGTAATATAATTATTATAGATATTAGGAAATATCTTCGAAATATTAAACATTAAACAGAAATAAGACTATGCAGAAAAGAGTGATAAGTGAATCTGAAATAATTTATATAAAAATAAAGCTATCCTTACATTAATATTTTAAATAAGGAATTTTAAATAGGGAATATAACATTCGGCAAATAATAAATACTTGATTTCTATAGATGAAGTACAAAGACAGTCGGAATAATTTATAAAAGACTTTTTATAAAGTTAAGTATATTTTTAAGTATTTACTGAAGTATGTTTTACTTCTTTTAGGATTGGCAAGATGGTCCATCCTAATATTTACTTAATAGTCGAATGAAAAATATCATTAATATTTTTTATGGCATATATATGCCATAAAAATCTTTAAAGCTGCATGGATATTTATTTAATTGCCGTCGTTAAAATAAATATTTGACAATGCTCAAGATTCAAATTATATTGAAAAATTATTATTATTTTAATGTTTTTTTATTCGTAATTTGAATAAATTTGCGCAGTAAGGTTGAAATTGATATCAATGACGAGTGTAATTTAGTTGCAAATAATTATTTGAATTGCATTTTCAATAATTCATTTCAAATTCCAGCTTTACCCTTTAACTTTCCTTTTATTTAAATAAAGACATTGGATAATGAAAAAATAAAAAAGAAAAAAAATTACTCGAGTATCTAACTATCTGAATGATATTATAATATAAGAAAAGAATATTTTGTATATTATTATAAAGTTTTTGAGACTATATCTCGCTCAATATATTATTTACCCACGTATTATTAATTTTATAATTTAATCAAATGGTATAATTTATACAAAATATGCATTTTATGATATTTATGATGCATTTAATTTTCATGATAATAAATAGATTCAAAATAAATAATTATGTAAATAATAATGAATTTTCCGATATAAATTCTACAGTGATTATGTAACAATAAACAGATATATTAAATAACAATCTTAAGATAAACTTGTTTTTAAAACAAAGATTTACAGAAAACAACACTTTTAAACGTAAATCGAATTTTATTACTAGCGAAAGCACTATAAAAGCTAGACGGAGAACATAAAAAATTTAGAGTATTAAATCAAAGACCAACAGTTTAGAACGCGAATCTTGTTTGCAAACATTTATATTCATTAACACTTTGATGTACGAAATAGAAACAAAAGTAAAATGAACGACGTATCAAAAGATATATATATATATATATATATATATATATATATATATATATATATATATAAGAGAGAGAGAGAGAGAGAGAGAGAGAGAGAGAGAGATTCGTTACAGTCTTAAATGCAGCACATTGTGTAAAAACTGTTTACTTATTTCGTCATCATAATAAATTATATAAATAAGTTTTCTTTTATGTGGCTAAATACTTACCTTCGCAACTGGATTATTACAGATTATACAGACATGGATTATTAATTTAATTATCAAGCGAATTATCAAGCGAATAGCTTTGGCTTTTTCTTGAATGGAAAAACGTATTTAATAATTTATATTAAATAGTACTTGTCATTACAACAACTTAATAAACTAGTTAATTTTTGCCTTTAAAATTCTTAGAAATTAGCATTGGAAGTGCCAAGCTGTAATGTGACATAAATAATTAAATTATTAAATTACAGCCTCTACATACGTATTGAGGGAAATATCTTTTTAATATATTAATCATTAATTTTGAATATTGATCTATCATCTATATATAATCATCGGTTAAATTGGAGTAAAAAGTCAATTTCATTTATCCCGCAATGGCGAATAATTATAACAAACTGAAATTAATATTTTTTCACATTATTTTAAAATCAATTCTTTGAGTTTCATATAATATGCGTTTATATTAAATCGAGTATGATAATTGTGCGATTATTCACATATATTCCCGGTATTTCAATTAAAATCATAAACTTTATAACAAAAGCTTCGCCATATGTTGATAAAAATTTCAACTTCACGCGTGTGTGTGTGATCTATAAGTGAACGTTAGTGAGGTTGAACGAGAAAATTCGAGTCGTCGATGACTGTGTATTCAATTTCATTTCAAATATGTTAATTTTGATTAAATTCTTGATGTATTCATTGAATAAAAATTAATATGCTATTGGAAATTTTTTTTACGTATAATTTTTTTTTATGAATATCAATAGTTTGATATCCTACGATGTTTTCGTACAAATTATTAGAATAATTATTTATAAAATTTAAGCAATAAAATTCACATATTAAACAGTTTTGCCTTATTTTTATTGTTGTTTTTCATCTCAAAAGAATTCTACGTAATAAAGACGAAATTAGCGTATATAACATATGAATATATATATATATATATATATATATATATATATACATAGGAAATTGGAGTTATTGCTAATTGTAAGATGTTTATAATTAAAACAGCGTTGACTTATCGCTTTATATCTAATTTTTTATCGAACATCTATCGATTTGCAAATTAAACATATAGAGAATCGTTATCATATTCGAGCTATTGATTAGCAAAATTGATAATTATGCTTTTCCAAAACTATGCATAGTGCCTACACGTACAATTACATAACTGCTCTACATGTCAAAATATTAACTTCAATCCAATTTCTTTTTTTCACGCTGCATAGAAAAGAAAAAGGGATTAAATGATGCATACGAGGCTAAAGCGAATAAAGCGATTTTTTGTTCTATCGCACAACTAAGGCGCACGTAAAATTTTATCAGCTCGTTTTACGAGTAATCACTCGCAATTCCATACAGCGAATCAACAGGCGCGCGAGAACGCAGCAAGAGAATTCCAAACATCCGCGCGCATATGCTACTTACTCTCACGTGCTATTAAATATGTCTGCCATCTCTTAATCATCCAACGAATGTTTCCTCCTCCCTCCTTGCATTTTTATTAATTCTACTCCTATCTGCCATCCGCGCTCCTCTATACTTCTTATTCGTTGGCTTTGTCCTTCTGGGAATAAGATTTTACATTCTATTGCTCAATTGAATGAATGCGCTATTTACACTCTCAATTCTTTTGGTCTTATTTTGAGAGCACTTTTCATTAGACGATGACAAAACGGAAAAATTCTAGTCAATTCTAGTCTACAAAAAAAATTTTGTACACGATCTTATAATATAATGCACGAAAATCCTTCTATTTCAGTTTGAAAAATTAATTATAAACTTGGGTATTATCCTTCATTTATCAAGCATTCTTTTATCAATGGTTAATTGAAATATATATTTTATACAAGATCGGTCGATGCTAAGTATTGTCATACCAATTTTAAAAGTCAATTGAGTTTGTATAAAAATCGTCATTTTACACGCTGTGCGATTATTTGGAAGAGACATAGAAAATACAGAAGATTATTGATAATGATAAATTCAACTAACAATTGTTTAATGACGAGTCGACGAGCATGTATTTGCTAAGCTATCAATTACACGATTAATTAATTATTTATATTATCGATCATTGTTAAGATTGAAAATATGAAAAAGCCTTGTCATGAAAAATATAAAGCATAAAGTTTTTAGGAATAATGAGCGTTAGATTATGAACGTTACATACATACATTTGATCTGTCAAAAGAATGAAATTCGCGTAAAGACTAATGTAACTTTTAAGTTAATAGCGATTCATAAGCTTTTTGTGCACGGCATTCGCACCACATATTTTGTTAGTAGCATAGGATGCTTAAAAGCTTCCCCGAGATGAACAATTACGTTCTCTTTCCGGAGGCGTTCGTACGCGTCGCATTATCAGAGGCTACAAAATACAAAGTGAGCGAGATTGTAAAGGGAGACAGAGGAAGTAGATATACTTAGCTTTGAAAACTGACGAAAATAACGGGATTAGTGACTCTAAAGAATTATTTTACATTCAAATTCGATATGTATTGGAATGGCAATGGTTGCTTGTGCTTACTGGTAAATATTTTTAAAAAGACAATAGTGCTGCGAACGTTTCATTGTATTAGCTTGTTAAATGTATTTTTTTTATATTCCTCGAGCATCGTTTTAATAAGGTTTTTTTTTCTTCTTTTAACTATTAATTTCTAATTTAATTAAAGCAATTGGAATTTTATTTAATATCGATTTATTGACATTATCCATTTAGTTGAAACTTATACTTCAACATATTATCTACTCAGTTTAACATCGCTCGAGCTTCTTATACCGATTAATTCACAGAATATTAATTTACAATGAATTTATAGAATTTCACATTAAATTGCAACGTGTAAATGTAATAATATTAAAAAAAAAAAAAAAAAAAAAAAAAAAAACAAGTATAACAACATATAAACATTATTTATAAGATTGGATTTGTGAAACATACTTATTACTCAATATTATAGATTCCTGATAAATCAAACTAAAACAAGTCAAATATAAACACGGCAGCAAATATTTTTACTCAACTATTAAAGTTTATCTAAGATTTATCGATTTTATTTAATCATCATAAGAATGACAGATTAAATAATATTAATTATTTTTTAAATCTTGTTAAAACATTCTGTTACTACGTAAATGAATAAATCGCAGAATAATATAAATATGATATTATAGTGAAATTTCTAACCACTGCTAACAACGTCAAATGATGAAACTTAACAAAATCCAAATTTCAATTAAGCCGAGCTTTAAATATATATTCATTGTAATTATCAGATTGTAGCAATACTAAGGTTGCAGTAACTAACAAATTTAGAATTTAATTAATTAATCTTAACAGATGTACAAGATAATAGTTCAGAAGTTCATTTATAAAATATGAAATAAGTAGTTACGAAACTTTTGATCGTAATTTCAATATTAAAAAATAGATGAAACAGAATATATCAATTTCACATGATGTGTTTTATATTTCTCATTAACAATATAGCATTTATTTTTGGCAAGTACGATTAAAATTTATTCTAAAAGCTTAATACATTATCAAAGATTAATAATTACTAATTAATAAAGATCACACTGTGAAGATTAAATATTTTTATGTAAAAATGTCAGCGGGGAGTAAGAGAAGTTAACGAAGGAAAGAAATTATTACGTAGTGTGGTTAAATTCAAATTTTGATCAACTTTATCGTCTATAATAGTTGTTTGGTTATTCTTTTTTTTTTTTTTTTTTTTTTTTTTTTTTAATATAATAGCTTCATCCTACTTAATCAAATTCTCAACCGCGAAGTAAGAGATTAGTGATTGTGCTTTTAGTGTCCCCTATTACTGCGAACACCAAAGTCGTATAGGAGTGCCATACAATACAAAGAATTTTTTCTTCTTTATGTTATGGTTATGGGCCATAGATATCACTTTTTTTTTGTCTCATTGCGCATTAGCTTATAATATTTTCAGGCAATGACATTGCCGAGTAAGCTGAACGTTACACATAAAGACACATATTTTATAGTATCGAAGGCTTTGTATATTAGCTATGATTGTAGAAATGAGCCAACAAACTGTATTTTTTTTATGCGTTTAGAAGGGAAAATCTTTATATAATAGACATATATAATATATAATTCTGCTCGATCTTTTATTTACATTGAGTGTGATGCTTTAATGTACTCTTTATACATATAATGTCCTTATATTTCATAGTTAGAATATTAATCAAGTATGTAAAGTATAAGCTAGAATGGTGTTTTTATATAATAAATTAATATGAATGTTATTATCATTGTATTTTTATTAGAATTATGTTCATCGACACTTTTATATTAACTTTTCCTTTTTTTTTTTTTTTGATACGTATTATATTTTTGAATATTAGAAATACGACAAGTGTGGCATGTAATTCTCATATTGTGCAATGATGCATTAATTTTTGTTATAAATAATTATTAGTCAAGTTCGGTGGACTAGTGTAATAAAAATATTTTATTTGATGAAATTTCCTATTGATATTATAGGAGAAACAAGCAGATAATTTATAATATTAAAAATATATATTATGTATTATATGAAACAATATATTTCACTCATATTACTAAAAAGTGTAAGTTTATAGTTATGTTATTATTATTATTAAATCTATGATATAATATTAAGAAAAAAAAAGAATAAAAATTTAATAACAGCTCATATGATATTTATTATTGAAAAGCTTATTATTGTATATTTTTGTTATTCATTAATGTATTCATTTGCTTTTTTTTTTTTTTTTTTTTTTTTTTTACAACTATAATATATCGTAAATTTTAATGAGCTTTAAAGGGAATTAAACACACAAAATTCTATTCCTTTCAATCCTCTTTGAATAAAAGTCATCGCCATTCCTTTGAATTGGTTTTCTTCTGTTGCATTTGAGCGGTAAATTTTTTGTTGTCGTTGATAATTTATAATAGAATTTACTTTTTTAATCATAAGCAAATATAATGAATTAATAGATGCTACTATAAATAAATGAAATGGCTTTATTATAACCTACAACACTTACAATGTTGCATTAGGATAGTAGATCACATTATTTCATACTCTACCATCTGCTTCAACTTTATTTATTATTTAGTACGCATCGTACCGTTTATTTCCATATAAGTCTCTAGTCAAGCTACCTATACATGTGAACGAAAGCTTTTCCATTCGCTGCAATCCACGCGCATTGACGCGGAAATTGCTCTTTTCTTGCAGAAGGGCGTCGTCACCTTGTGGTGGTACTACGATCGTGTAATTTGGTCCGGAAAATATCCAGCGTGTAATATTTAATGCTTGTTATGTTACTGAAGTTATAGCCACTTGGAACATTTCAGTTCCAGCCTCGAATAATAATTTTCACAATGAACTCACTTACTCAATAAAATATCCTCCATCGCTTTTCATTTGCTTATTCCATCTCAAATACAATATATTCGAACGTATGAAATGTGTCATTCGAAATCCATTCTTTTTTATATGAATAAATTAATGATAGCTTGATTGGAATTATATGCAATTTATTTTATATTTAGATTTTTTTTAATGTCATATCTTTTGCTTTTTTTTTTTTTTTTTTTTTTTTCTTAATGTTAATTTAAATGTTAATACTGTTACTAATTAGGGAAATTGAGAGATGTTTTTCTATTATGTAGATTATAATTTTGTCGAATTAAGCAATTCTTTTTTCAACTATGTCATATTTATATATTATAAGAATATGTTAGAAATAATAATTCTATTTTAATCATTTTTATTGTATTATCCGTAACAACGGTGTCACGCCTACATATGCAAGAGGCGTAAAAGACAATTTTATAATATTACGAAATATATAATTGATTTTCTACAAGTATAGAGACGAAAATTGTACTTACTCCTCACAAGTAAATATAATAAAATTTTCGAGCAAACAAATAATGTTCAATATTTAGTTACAAAGGCAGTAAATAATAATAATAAAAAAAAAAAAAAAAAAAAAAAAAAAAATCAAACGAAAATTTGGAAAAGATCTAACTTTAGAAATGGTATTTCGGTGCAGTTGGCAAAACTTCTAAAACCTTGCTTATTATTATGATGTCGAAAATTTACAATTTGTAAAATAGTCGTAACGTTAATAACGCTAGTAACATATCTTTTTAGAAACAATAAGGAAAGACGATTACAAATATTAGAAGATAAAATAACATGTCAAAGAAATGAGTATAATAAGAAGGTAATAACTTACTGCTTTCTATAGCTATCTCAAATGTAGATTCAAATACGTAATTAACAATGTAAGATTAAAATTAGTAAGATAATTAAAATATGAAGGCGCGTTAAATGTTAGTATGCATTTGGTTAAAAACTGGATAGCAACAATATACTTACTTTAAATGACTTGAAACTAATAATTTCAATTTTCATACAATTAGCTCATTATATTAATAAAGAAAGCTTAGGATATAATACACACATCCAAGCATGTACACATACATAAACACATTTCACGCGCGTTCGAACGCACACGTGAGAAATGAGCTAAAATAAAATCTTTCCTTAAAAATACTAATATATAGGTTTTGGAGTCTTGAAATTTATATTGAATAATTATATACCAAATTCGATATTAATAAAATTCGAAAAGTAGAAAAACAAATGAACATTCTAATAAAAACTTTATAATTAACAATTATTTGTCTTAAGTTAGATGCTTATTTGTTAAAGAAAATTTTTGTAAAGCGAATCTTTTATAACCAATAATATTATTTTAATCACTTTTATTAGAAGCAATATGATTATTATTTAATTAATAAATAATATAAATATTAGTTTTACATGTAGTTTCACATATTTCTATCATCATTTATCTATCGTCGGGTTACCCATGGTAAATCCTCTTGGAATATGAAGAATATTTGTTGAAACACAAACAAGCAATCGGGAATAGTCAATGAAAACAGGATACGAATATCATTAATCTTTACTAATAAATACATTGATAAATATTAGATACACAGACGTAAGGTATAAGTACGATAATGAATTTTATTTCTCTGAATAACATATTAACGAGGTAAATAGTTGTTTATTTAGATTTCCAATAAGAAATAGCACGATGGAAAACAAAGATAAAATAATTAAGTTATTAAATTAGAAACATAAAATGTTTCCAATATTCTTAAAATAGGAACATGTGGATCCGCCGTAACTGAAATAGATTAGTACAGTTTTATCGATACAGCGATTCAGAAAATGAGATGATTAGGAACTTCGAGTAATTGTGTTTTCTTTTACGTTGAATTAATTTAATGTTACGTCCAAACAAGCTCCTAAATAAATCGAAAAATAGCAATATTAACAGATAAACCAGATAAATCGACCTTCATTAGCGTAGAGAACCATTACTGTTGGTACAATCTTGTGAATTTTCATTATACTTATAAATTCTTGGAATGTACGTTCAGCGTATTTGAATTCGAAAATTTTCAATCGTTTAATATCAATAGGAGAATTATAAATATATTGGATAATAAAGTAAATAAAATGAAAAATATAATGTAAATATATATAAATCAATTTAAAAATTCAATTAGAATTGAAAACTGAAACTTATAGATTGTTGTACGTGCTTTATAAACCTTTTTTTTTTTTTTTTTTTTTTTTAATTATCTGGCTATATTTTAAAGTGCTTTTAATATTATATATTTAATCACAGAATAGGCAAATTTTTTTTTTTTTTTTTAATAATGTTAGTAATAAAGCTAATGTAATCCTGGTAAATGTAATAGATATAAATGCAAATTATTTTATTACAAGCACGTGTTATGATTGACGTTTTATATAAATTATATAGAGTTAAAAATAATAAAAGGCCGATCGTATTTAGTAATCGTAATAATTACATTAAAATTACCGCCGATAAATAGAATAGAGTGAAAGCAGACAAATTTAGAAGATAGATTTGATGTTCAACGATTTAATGACAGATGAAAGAGTATATATTTAGCTGAAATTTTTAATCGGTATAAAATTATTTAATTATTAAAAACTTAAAAACTTGCCAATTAATAATGTAATAAACAAATGTAGAAAATTTTAATACGAAGAATAAGTTGATTTATTTAAAAATGTTGTATTTATAAAATTATTAATTTTATAATTCATATACTTATATAAAAATTTTATAGTTCAATAACATTTTTTTTTTTTTTCAAACTGAATATATTTAGAATTAATTGGAAAATCATTAAATAGAAATTTTGTAAGTGGTCTTGAATATTATAATATAAATTGAGATAAGTACTTTGGGAATAAGACACCAATAATAATAATCTATTGAATAGATTAAAAAAAAAGAAAAGAAGTTCTAGTAAATTATTTAACATTCACGAATAACAAATCACAATTAAAAAATGTGAAATATAATAGTTAAATTTATACAATAAAACATAGTTTTACTAAAATTTTTACATCATTTATCCTATGGATAAAATTAATGGATAATATTAAAATAAAATAATAAAGGTCCTCAAATTAAAAATAATTATAATTAAAATAAAACTAATATTTATTTACTATAAATATAAATTATTGATAAATTATAATATTCTATGTAGTTTTATAAACACAAAATTAAACATAAACAATGTTTACAAATCGATATAGATTTCATAAGATATTGTTAATATACGATATAGAATACAAAAAATATTAATATTCACAGTACTTATTTAATTAATTCGATAATATTAGTATTATTTGATCTTATAAATATTATCATAATTATTGTATAAGATTAAATAGTTCGTAAATAATAGAAGATGAATTTACAAGAATTTCTTTTGATTTTAAAATATCTTTACATTGCTTAAAGAAGAAAAAAGTTTATCATATTCATTTGTTATATTGTAATTTAGATAATAAATGATCAAAAATGATGTATAATATAGTTAAACAGAAAGAAGTATTAATACGGACAGATAAGAAACATGTATAATATATGTAATTTGCAAATTTTAATTATAAATAGAATGAATGCCTTATTTACAAGATTTGTTTTTTCAAATTTTATTTCAACATGTAATTTTAAGTTTATATTTCTTCATTGTATATGAATATAAATTTAGCTGCTCACATTATTGCGTAAGAATTATATAAACGAATAATACCTTTGTATATTTATGATTTATTTACAAAGGTAAACGAACTGATTATGACCGGTCACTATCAATAAAAGATTGTACGTTGTCTTTTCATTCGCTCTCTCTCTCTCTCTCTCTCTCTCTCTCTCTCTCTCTTTCTCTCTCTCTCTCCCCTCTCTCGTTTACATTGCTTATTGATGTTGAATATCAAATAGTATCTCGTTCTATATAAACGCCTTACTGATTGATATACAAGTCCGTTATCAAGGGCAGTTTCAAATTAATAACGATTTTCTTCTTTTCTACTGCCATATTATGGCCTTGAAATGTCAAGGAACATTTTAAACAATTATCAATTTCAGAATGTGATTGAAGGTGAGTTCGATAGCTCAAGCCAAAGTGTTTCATGTTGTGCGAACGTATTTAGCGCATGTAATTTTTGCTTTATACATTTAGGATTTTTCTTTTACTTTATTACATTAAATATATTGATGTTATGTAAATGAGAATGGGATATAAATTAGTTTTTTAGTACAATTTTTTATTGTATTATAAAAATAAATTCTATCTTTATTACCTAGATTTATCAAGTATTATTAATGCTTTTAATGACGTATCGCTGAAAAAATAATCATCATTAATCTAGAATTGAATACGTTCTAAGGTTGAAAACTAAACCGCAGCTTTCTTTAGTTTCTATTAATATACTATTTTATTTATTATTTTAAATCGTAAAATTTTTGTACTGTTGTTGATTAATTATATTACAGTTTACTAATATAATATATAGGATATGAGATATAAAGATATAATATGTGTCGAATAATATGTAGCGAGGAGCCAACGATTAAGAATAATGTTGTTTGGATGAACAATTGTAGTTTGTATGAGTTTTATATTCTAAAATAAATTTTATTTAAAAATTTTTTTTCCACCGAGTCGTAGTAATCTTTATACCTTAAGAAATTAAAAAATTAAAAGAACAAACGATGTACATTAATATTGATTATAATATCTTTGTATAAATCTAAATATACTCTCTTGTTATAATGATCGAACTACGTTAAAATTAGGTGGTGTGAAATATTTAAGGAACATGGAAAATTATACAAGGTAAACGAACTTGTCCTCACGTTGTTTCGATAGTGAACTTGTCCGAGGCTTTTGCGAATCAAAATAGAAATCGTAATAATGAACATAAAATTTCACTTCTTAACATTCTTTAAGTATTTGTAAATATAATATTAGATGAAATTTGATAAGCAGATTTATTTTTAAATTATTGTTTTCTAAGAAATATAATTCTAAGTTTTTGAAAGGAATTAAAAAGGTTTTGGCAATCGCATTAAATTTCTGTGCATATATAGGAAGAATCGTTGTACTGGTGAACTTTTTTTTCAAGCCAATAGTGAAATGATTTACTTTTTTTTATGTAATTTAATAAGTTTCAAATACATTTATATGTATATATTCGAAATAATTGCTTCATTGTAATTAAATGAATTTTGCAAATAATCGAATACATTAATAGCACGAATAAAAATGTGTTAAATATAATTTTCATAATACTTCATAAAATTCTAGATTTCGTAAAGTTAAAGTTTTTCTATAATTATAAATTTCATTCAATATACACTTGTATTTATGAATCCGAAATGATAAAGTAATAAATAATCGTTGAAATTAATTATATAACGAAATGAATTATATACATGTTTTTGCTTTTATATGTTTATTTTGCATTTGTTTATTTTTAACGTTTCTAATAATATTTATTTTATCTGTATCGATAGTATATTTTATACTGATATAATTTTATTCGCAATTTGTACTTTTAAATATCACGATCAATCAATGTTTATTATTGAAAATAATTAAAGGAATTTGTATTCGTTCATTGCGACGATCCTTGTTACATTAACAATTTCTTATGGTTATCGAAATGATTAAGACTAATTTTATTATCGTTCATTTTATATTTATTAATTTTACTTGTTTCATAACATAATTTATAACAAATTTATACAAAATTATATTTAATAAAAAATTGATATATATATATATATATATATATATATATGTTCGTGAATTATTCCATTTGCATTTCGATGCTTTTCATTTCTTTTATGACGACTCTAATGTAAAATGTTTTTTTTTTTTATTCGTAATTAATGGCACAATAATAAAATTTTACCATGGCTATTGCATTATACAGCTTCATAATTGTAAATAAAAAAATTAATAGAGCAAAGGGATCGTATGGTCCTAATGTATCGAAGGTTAGGACGCTCAACGACAATCTAATAGACCGCATTACTTTATCCAGTAATTTTAATTGGTTTAGTAGACGGTCATACTCAGAAATCCATTTTGTTTCATATGGCATTGTCGGTAATCGATATTTCGAAGACATTTTGTTCTCTTACTCGCTCGTTTTTACAAGGTCTGTGAAACAAATCACATTACTGTGCAAAAGTGTTTCTGAATAAATACGAAGATGCAATATTTATAGGAGGTAATGGTCAACAGTAATTATATCCACTTACCTTAATATTTTCAGAAAATGCGCTCATCCGTTTGCTACTAGAGTACGGTACATTATTATTATCACATCTCTCTCTGTGTCTTTCTCTCTCTGTCTGCCTGTGTGTGTGTGTGTGTGTGTGTGTGTGTGGATGGGCAATCATTACCGCCTTTTGTAGCTTACATAATTTATGTATCAAGGATATTTGTTTATTGATAAATACGCCAAAGTTTTTTTTATTACGATACTCCACTAATCAAGTCATACGTGCTAATATATATATATATATATATATATATAGCGAGAGAGAGAGAGAGAGAGAGAGAGAGAGAGAGAATGAGCATATTGTATCAATACATATAAAGGGATACTGTAATTGTATATTCTAAACGTTATTTTGAATTTGCGTTTACGCAATTTTGTGAACAGGATATATTTATGCAGTGACACCTCGAACTAGAAATGTAGATCACATTCTCGATCATTTACAACAGTCGCTGCTTTTATGGTGTTATTGATTTACCAACTACTTTGTTTTGTCTTAAAATTTTGCGTCGTATTTTATAACATTGTTTTTTGTAATACTAAAACACTTATATACATATTTTACGGCTTTAAATATTTCAAGCATGTTTTCCTTTAATAAACAACTTCAAATAAGAGACTTAAGATTTATATCCGCTTAATTTATTTAACCTGTGATAGATTGGGATTCTCGGTTATTCCGTGGGTTTTTGATTAAATTGATAGAATGATCGCCGTCAAGATATTCCATCAAATTAACTCTTACATATACGTACACACACACACACGCGCGCGCGCGCGCGCGCGCACACATTTACATTCTTCAGAGACTAGATTTTGAAGAGGGCCATAGATTGTTTTTGTCACAATGGAATAAAAATTATTAAGAATTTTAATATAAAACGGATTTAGCTTGTTATATTTAGTGTTTCTTTATTGTTGTTGTTGTTGTTGTTGTTTTTTTTTTTTTTATTTTATTTTATTTTATTTTTTTTTTATAAACGGCATTGAAATTATACCGTTGATGAAATTGTTAATGTTTTAAAGAGTACATAATCGGCAATTTTTTTGTCTTTTTCCTTTTTTATTTTTTTCTTAGATACATTTTCTAAATCTAATAATCACGCGAGTAAACCCAAATATATAATAATAATTATTATTCCTCAGTCAATCAGAACTTTTTCCGCATCGGCTATAAATAAACAGCGAGCGTATTAATTTACTCGACGACGCTCCCAACAAAACCATAATTTATTTGTCCAGTTGGTGATGTGTAGCAACCGGGAGGCACGAAGAGAAACTAAAGTCGCAAACAACGAAGATACAGATAGGCAGGCAGGCAGGCAGGCGGAGCCGAGCAGTTTTGCGCTGACGAAATTTGCACTGCTATCGTCACCGTAGCTGCGATTTCTCGGGCGAACAGTATCAAAGTCGCGATGCCCCATTCTTGTTTTTCATCTCGTTCTTTTTCTTTATAGCAAAGAGATGATTTTTTTTTGCTACGTGAGTGATTAATCGGAGCCGTTGTGATAGAACTTGGCTCCGCTGATGAACATGTACGTACGTGATATGCGTAGCGATCGAAAACTTAATAGGAGTAGTGCCACGGCTTGAATGGCTTAGTGCTTTTATCTGGCTCCAATCAAATATGTAATTTTAAGCAGCAGAATTATTTACATACGAATGCGACTTTCTTTCTTTTTTTTTTTTTTTTTTCTAAACGGACTTCTTCCCGTAGAATTTTATAAATAGTTTAACTAGTGTGAGCTATTTTCTCATCCATATTTTATATCGCTTAGAAGTTATTATTAATAATGCATGCAGACGAATTGTTTATTTTATCCGTATTATAGACATGTATTGTGCTACTTATAATAATACGGCTTACGACGTCACACGAGTATGCTTTTTGCCTTGTATATTTAAAATTACGCAGTCGATCTTTCGTATATTGTGAGATAAAATTCATAAATAGTAAGCTTACTATTGGAATATATCATTTAGATTATAATATGACCAATGATGTCAATTTCATTAATATTTGTATTAAATTTCTTAATAAATAAGTAATATAGAAGCAGATAAATGTAATAAGATAAATTTGTAATTAAAAGAATTTTAGTAACGAAATGATAATAAAAATTTTGTTTTTTTCTCGTATTCAATTAGCCAACATTTTTTTTTTTTTTTTTTTTTTTTTTTTTTTTTCATATATTGTTTTAGATTTGTAAAACAATTATCTATAAACTCACAACAATATTTTACAAAGTATTGAATTTTTATAAATTAAAGTCATATAGATTTTAATTAATTTAACGGCTTCCAAGGTTTATGAGAGATGGCAAATTATTAGTGATTTTATGACATATACAGTGTATACGATCTTACTGAAAATGATTAACTTTTTAATCATTTTCGTTACCACTACATCCAACAAATTTATTGGCGGCTAGTATGAGGTGTCATTTCACAAAATTGAATTAAAACGAGATTATGTGCGTGTGCGTTTGCCTGCGCATATGCATGCATGCATGTATGTATGTATGCATGCATGTATGTATGTATGTATGTATGTATGTGTATATATGTATATTCATAAGTGGAATAACATAGCTTGAAGCATAACCTCAAGCGCAACATTCATCTAATCGAGGTGAAGAACCGAATTCTGGCATACTTCCAAAAAGTCAGGCGCGCGTGCTTTTATAGTCTTTTTTTTTCATCGCTGTCGCGTATATAAGCGCGTCGAGTGTTATTTGAAAAAATGTGACGCGAATTACGTACATTATCGTACCGGTGCATTAATATTACTGTTAAAAAAAACTAAAGCGGCAGAGTCGAAAATTTCACACCTACTTTGAGCTCATTAAGTCCTTTAATTTATCTGAAGAACAATTACAGAACAAGCCTCGCTTAAATTTAAAAGAAGAAGTAATTTTTTTTTTTTAGATAATTTTAGAATTTAGAATTTAACGCGAGTGTTTAATAACATTTTAATACAAAACGATGTAATTTAGTATTAGAAATTATATTAAATTTAATACTATCGAATAGGTATGTATATATATATATATATATATATATATATATATACATACATACATACTGTTTTATTTAATAATAAAAATTTAATTTAGTATTTAGTAATCAAAGTGAAAAAAAAACTGTAAGGCTAAAATTATAAAACATAATGCCATGGCTGAATACTTTCTACGAAATATTTAATTACTGTTAGACAAATTTTACCTTTTTATTACGGATTTTTAATTTCAACTGTTTTCAACAATTATTTGTATAACTTTTATAATTTAAATTATGATTAGTTTATTATGCTATAAGCTGATGTACAAAAAGGTATATGATGCAGAAAGTTTATTTCAGATATATTAACTCTGTAATTTGCTTGTTTTTCGGCTATAATTATTTTACGTTTTTTTTTTTTTTTATTAGATCATAATTAAAGTACAAAAAGTCACTACAAAAGAAATTTTACTGCTTGTGAATTATAAGGTATTTTTATTGACTAAATTATTCTATTTTTGTCTATTATTTAATATTAATTTTGCACAATATTACAAGAAATTTTATGATTAAAAGAAATTTATGAGAGTAAAATAACGCATATGGAAAGTATGTAAAATAAATATGGTTAACAGAATTCGGTAATCTATATATCTGCTGGATTTATCATTATGAATTTTTTGTATCCATCATATGATTTTGAAAGATAGCAAATGTTTTTTCTTCGGATAATCTTTTGCCTTTCAATACCTCATCGATAAATTGCTAAGATTTTAACAACTCTTCACGTTTTACTGTATTCACAATTTGTTCATACGCATTATTTACCCAATAGTCGATTACATTAAGAGTTCGCCTACTTGATATCGACGTTAACTGTGCATCGAGATTTTAGTGCTCGAGGATATAAATCAACAGCAATAATGCAACCACACGACGATATAAGACTTTATAGCGAACGCTGCTCGATATCGCTATATATTGTACTTCGACGTAATATACAATTAAGTTTCCCATATAATTCTCAGATTAGTACAAATATACAAAAATTCAATTCAATCCTATGTGCGATGCATTAATTATGTATGTTAATCACGGTCTCATAAATATCACCTGCCGTCAGTTTCGTTATCTTGAACCATTATCGGTGCCAGCTTCTTTAATCTCTTTCTAAAGTTATGCCAAGAAACTAATACATGCCATGTAGATATGTACATCGCTATTGTATTTATCGTGCCATGCATTCCTATCCTTCGTGTAGGTGAAAAAAATAACACGAGAGCTCAACAATGATATTCTACTTAATCCTACATATATATATATATATATATATATATATATATATATATATAACTGTATCAATTCGTTTAGCATTAAATAGTTAAATATGATTGTAAGTTCTATTTAAAAACTAATCGCATACCATTTTATGAGATAAATGTGATTCTTAAGAAAAAATGATGTTTGAATTTTTTTTTTACCCTATGAACATTATCGATAAAATTAGCCTATCGAAACTGATAAGACAAAAGTGCGTGATCCCAAAGAGAAGGCACCGTGAAAATTCTTCTTTTCTTTTATTAGAATTCATCTCTTCAATAATAACGACTGCGAAGATGATTATGATTATAGATTGGCATAAAAGAACTTGAGTTCTCCAAAACTTTCTTTGCATTATTTAGAATTTATAAAAATAGAAGTAACTTATACGATTAAATGCAATTTTTTGTTTATTCTTTTATCGTTTGACATGTAGTAAATACCGATTAAAAATGGTTTTTAAAAATGGTTTACAAAAAATGTCTCTAAGGATAATGGAATGTAATTCGTACAAATAGAATGAATGAATTTTATAAAGTATCTAGGCTATCAATAAGTTTAAATCAATTTCTTTTATTAATTATTACTTTATTTTATCAGATTAAAACTACAGATAATATAGTTATTATAAATAATGATTTATCAGAAACAAATAATTGTTAGATTTATATAAAAATTATATGTTCATTGTACGTGAGTTTTAACAATTTAAAATTGAACAGATTGACAGAAAAATTGAAACAATTTTGTTCAAAGAGCACATGATATTCTAATAGAATAAAATTTATGTTTTATGTTAACATCAATGACATGAATATTACAAATTTTTTTAATATTCACCTCTAATATTGGCATTAATAGGAAATTTTTTTAAGCCTTTGAAAATATATATTGCTGTGAATGTATGGTCTTGAAAATAATTATTTGTTGAATATTCGATGATAAAGTTTTCCGATGCATAATTGAAAATCGTTAATAAGAGAAAGGTAAAAGCTAAAAATCGGCAACGCTTTCTTTAACAATATTTTTAGAATTATTAAATCCGTAATGCACTGTCTGAGTTAAATGAAATGTAAACCGATTGATCTTTCGGGACTAAAATAATTTCATAGTTTTTTTATGAAAAAAAAAAAAAAAAAAAAAAAATCCATAAAACCCTTTATCTTTTTCACTCAAACAAGCAACATTTAATCAAGAGTACTTAAGAAATCCTTTATTTTTTAAATTAAGAAATGAAACATAACATTTGTTAAATGTCATACTATATATTTCATTCTTGCCACAGTTAAAATAATTTTACTAATATTTATTAACGAATTGTCCGACTATATAACTTTTAATACTCTTACTACTAATACGTTTGTCGACTAAATTATAGAATGAGAAGCTGCAGATTGAAACGAGAAAAGAAAAGGAAATAAATATACAAAACAAGAGATAGGAAATAAGATAGAAAATCGTGCGCATAGGTATTGTTGCATCGAAGGTACGCGAAAGAGCGAGAAAGATAATGAATACCTCGTTCTGTGCTATTTTCAGCCCCGAGTTTGGTTCTCTCGTGCTACTACAGCTTTTCTCCAACCCCGATTTCCATCGATTTTACCCACTTTCTCTTTTTCTCTCTTTACTCTATTTTCTCTCTGACTGTCTCGATTTCTCTTTCAGTTCTCATTCTTCTCTTCTCTATTGCTTTTTTCACGCGCTCGCATTGCTCTTTTTCTCTTTATTTCTTAGTCATATAATGTGTATACTAGGAGCAACGAATACTTGTAGGCTAGTGAAGTTAAACCTGGAAACTCTCTCATAATTTTTCTTTGTCCCTACCTCCAAACTATTTTTTTCTCTTTTTATACTTATGATGGATTATATAAACAAACGATATTTTTATAAAATCAAAGAAACATAATGTAATACAATATATACAATATATATATATATATATACAATATATATATAGTGAAAGAGAGAGAGAGAGAGAGAGAGAGAGAGAGAGAGAGAGAGACTAACCGAAATAGGAACTTGGTAAGATGCATTGCTGATGTATATATGACAGAAATTCTTATACCGGAGATGAATTATTTTTACACTTCTTCCCTTTATATAATCGAAACTATTCATTTTGCGCTATCACTTAACAAAAATTGCAAAGTCTTTTGTGTGTATTCATGTCGACGTTGCAGCCAGCATTCGGCTTTTTGCGGTTACCATCAGCCGTTTATGGATGTATGTGTGATGCAGCAGACAGCACTTTTAACACGTGATGGTCGCAAAGATATTCTCTGGCACATATGAGTTTTCATTGCATTTGCTGTATTTGTTTTCATTATTTCAAATTACAAATTGGACCTTTTGAGCATTTAGGAGTAACATAATAGTAATAGAGCGAGTATATAGAGCGAGAGCATATTTTCAATATAAAAACAAATTTACTATTTATTATAGTAAATTATATTAAAGTAAGCTTTTTATGCATTTGTAATTAATGACGAATAATATAAATATTTATTAGCTATCGAATTCAATAACAAAACATTACAAGAAAAATATATAAATAATTAATTACGCATTCACCTTATTCCGTTTATTATTTTAATGAAATTATTATAATGATGTATTTAATTTTAAATAATTGTAATATTGCTATTTTATTAAATTTATTTCATTGCAATAAGTATTTAAAAGTCCAAACTTATACATAATAAACAAATAATGAACAAAGGTATATAGTCGAAAATTAAGAAACTTATTTAAAAATTTTTTCTTTATATATTTAAGATAAATTCGAGACTTTGAGATATTGATTTGTCTCAAAATTCAATATCTATATTTCTTATGTATGCACCGCAGTGACTAATTTCGTGCCAATCTACAAATTTTTTTTTGAATCACATATTCCAAAAATATACTCTTACGGAATTACTTAAAGTTCATAAGAAATTTCATATTCATGTGAAGATTAATACTAAAGATATATTAAAAAGTATACTAAAAATTAAATTGAATGTTCACCGACAGACCATTATTAGTTAGGTAAACAATTTAAAAAAAAAAAAAAATGAATCCGTTCCACTCGTACGATAGACAATTTGACATGAAAATTTTAATGTAACAAAAAACGTAGTAAAAATAAAATAAAATTGTTTCTTATTTATATTTTCGTAGTTACTTTTATTTATAAAAATATGCTTCCATCTATATCCAATGTAAATATCTTTTTAATTATTAATGAAATGTATTTTCGAATGTTCCATTTCCTTAACCATTAATTGCTTTATTTGTAATAAATTATATTCACCGAAGTTTTAAACTTTACTTTAAAACTGTGAACTACGAATACTACTAATTTCTCTCCCCAACTAAATTTCTATTATACGTTTTTATAAATATCAATTATAAATATGAAATGTGTCCTGAAAATCGATGATACTCGCCATTATATCTTGAAAGAAAGTCGATTTTTCTTTTTAATGGACATAATGGATAGCGCGATCTTTGATTTCTACATTTCAACCCGTGTGGATACACGGGCGCCTTAATCCGAATTAAAACTGTATTTGAACTTCATTCGAATATGAAATGAATTGACTGAAATCATGAAAATTCGATGCTGACGATTAATTTCTACTGTATAGCCAAGCAGCAACATTTAACATTTACTCTGACGTCTATTCTGTACATTATAAAGTTATCTTAAAGCTCAAAGGTGCTGCTAGATGTTATTGATTTTTCAAAATAATTAATATCTCATTAGGATAAATTATCTTTACATGATTAGACAATAAGATAAAAGTTGCCGATGAATATCTTATTTATAATTTTTATACGACATTATGGAGGAATAAATGCTTTATATTGAAAATAATATATATGCTTTGTTATTATAAGCTACTTTTATGATGACGTCGTATGTGAAAAATATATTGAAATAGTTACGTCATGAAAATGAAATTATTTTTATGTAAATTGATACATTTTTAATATTATGCTTATGGTATAATGCGAGTATTAGCTTTTGTGATGTCTCGAGGGAGGAAATGCGTGAAAATTATTAGATTTAGTTGAAAAAGAATCAATAGTGCTTCTTTTTATAATATCATATTGTTACATATTAAATAACATTATTTTAATCACTAGTCATTGAAGACTGATTTAAGCAAAGAAATATATAATTTATTTATTCACATTATAATAATAATAAATATTATATAATTAATCATAATCTAATAAATAGTTGATAAATATGAAAAATACTCTTTTAAAATAGTAGTGCACTTTATTCACTCACGTTGATAAATATAAAAATGCCTTAGTTTCAATCAACGAGTGTTGATTGTGTTTCTATGATAGCTAATGTTATTCGAATATATGAAAGTGGCCAATATATTAACAAGCACCGCAATTCTGTAATTTTTGCAACGTATAATACGTGTTTACACTTTTACGAATAATTTATGTATATATAAGTCATCTCTTACATTAGTTTTTTGTTGGAATGTACCGCACTTTTTTTTTTTAAAGGAATTCCATTCTCTAATGGAACATCTGATTTGTACATGTTTATCCATTGTTCTTTAATCGTCTAAAAATTATTAACAAAACGTTAAGAGATTGCAAAGAATTAGCAATTTATTAACAGAGCGTAAATTGGTAAAGAACTATCATGTGCCTCGCGTCTTTTTTCTTAGTACAAAATTTATTTCTCCTAACGTATACTTGACGGCATTGTTTATCTCCGATGACTTTATAGATAACGTGGTAGATACTTCTTACTTCATCTCCCATTTCTCACATTTCTTATAATTGCATAAATTTTAAATAACCCAAAATCTTATAGTCGTAGCCTTTGCTTTAAGTCGTAAAGAAGACGGTTACATTGATATAAAGCTCGGGCGGATTCGTCTATTTATTAGTACGAGAATTAAAATTATTTGCGAATTTTCAGGAAAGAATCAATCTGCATTTTATATTTATATTCTTAGGTTACGAATCAATAAAAATTTTTATGAATTTTCTAAGTATACCGTTAATACAATTTCATGTGAAACTTCACTTTAATTTTCATTTTATCTTGTGTAACATTCGTTGAAATGCAATTAAGGGACAAACTTTCTCTCGATCCTTGTATAACCTTGTATAGGCATTAATTTTTGTTATTTGATAATTTTTTAAAGTCTGTATTTACTTGTATTAATAAAATTGGCAACAAAAGAAATATATTATGTTTGAAATCACTATATATATATATATATATATATATATATATATATATGTGTGTGTGTGT
>NW_011948435.1:895665-911517 GCF_000503995.2 Ceratosolen solmsi marchali
TAATGTAAAAACACAACTATATAATGAAAATCTAAGATCATCAGATTAATATTTGCTATATATTTGTATTTATAAGTAATATTAATGATTTATCTGAATTGACAAAATTACAATAAATTTACTGCTTTTACACTTACTTTTACACTTATTTTATAAATCCAGTTTCTTATATGAACATAATTGTGCATTAATTATAAATTTAGCAATTTTCTTCTAATAATTATCTAAATTTTGAATAGCAAAAAAAGAAATAAAAAATGAATTGAATCGTTTCACGCGTGAAGTTATATGTAAGATAGTAAAATTGAGAAAGATTTTAATTAATTGCTTAAAAAGATAATAAAGCGATAGGATGGTTCTTCTATTTGCTAATGACAGCTGTGTTGGAAAAGTTATGTCACATTGATGGTCACGCGACGTAATTACCTACGAACATACACAAATTCGCAAAAATAATTATAGACCACTGGCGAATAAGTAATGTGCATTTTTTCTCTTTTTTAACTTGATTATTGTAATATTTTTGTTTAAGTCCGTATATATAAACATCGTGTGTAAATTTTGCGCACCGATGACGCATGAACTTGCGAATAAGAGTCAGTCAAATTCAAGGCGTGAATGTCATTATCGATTAACTAGCCATCACTGACTCAGTCCCTACACTCTTCGTTTGCTCATCTCTCTCTCTCTCTCTCTCTCTCTCTCTCTGTATAATTTATTTCTTTTTCTGCTTCATCATCGTTATCACCTACTTCGTATTCTTCTTTTCCTTCGGTCTTAGTCAATACAAAGGACGCGTACCCACGTACTCGCACTCACACATACAGATGCTCAAATACATAAGCCGGTTAACGCGCACATTAACATTCCAGTCTCAGTGCACTATATATAAACAAATGATACATATTTTCTTAGGAGTACGTTAAATACTTCGGAGGATGCAATCATAACTACAGCGAGATAAAATAAAGTGGTGGTGAGGTTCTATAGAGTGTTTACGCGTGTCCATGCGATGAGATTGTTTAATGAGAGTTGATGAGACAACAAGGGCGTGACAGCGATAGAACCTATTCTGTCTTTATATATCTACGCTACTATCCTATCTTTAAGGAGATTTATATTTCGGATATTTGTATTCAATCATTTTTGAAAATGTATTATTACCGAAACTTGACTGCCCATTTATACACATAAATCATGTAGCTTTTAATATTTTAATATATAATCAATGCCATTTTTATCCATTCATTCGTTAAAGATTCATTACTAAGTAGCCAAACCGTTTATTATTGAATATCATTTGAATTAATTTTATTCAGTATTATTATCAATTGATTTCGAAACATTTTTTCATCTCAATAAAACCTGAAATACAAGACAGATTTCGTTACCTCTATTACGTTAATAAGTATCGATACTTTTATTATTAAATGTGTTACTTTTATTAAAAGAGCCTAATTAATTGTTTTAATACATTAGTTTGTGTATCATATATTTTACAAATTCATTTTTCAAATACATTCTTCGGAATAATATCAAGTTTTATAATTCTGAATGACAATAACAATAATTTATAATTCGACAATTCATTACAACTTTAATGCATTTTATTATTAATTACTTACTTTTCACTTGTCTAAATTGACTTAAAAATTACGTAATAAGCTACTAGTTAAATGTAACAATATATATTTAATGATATCAATCAATAGCTTTCAAGTCACACTAATTGGATTTTACTATAAAACAGTATTATTATTAGTGTAAATAATAAGAATAATAATTATAGAATGAATATTTTTCATAAATTAATAATAATAAAAGAAGGGCTTAGAATTACCATGATATTGAAAAATGAATTACCAAATTTTTCTTGTTCATTCTTAGAATAAAATTTATATTCAAAATTGAAAATTAAACGTTATGTATAATAATCGGGGCATATTAATCAATATGATATATTGTAATATGTAATAATCTATGTAGATGAAGTTGATTTGTTTTATAATATCAATTATATCGTATATTATTACAATTGGTTAATAACATGTTCGATGCATATTTTAAAGTGTACTTGTCTACCGAATCTTGCAATATATGCTTAAAGTATTTTCTGCGAGTATTCGAACAAATGTATTTTTAGAGTGTTTACATAATTTTTAAGACCAGTAATATACGTTTTTCAAGTACAATATACTAGTAGTAATATTCTAACCGAATTTCGATAATTCAAGTTTTTTCAATTTTTCTTCCTTTCTTTCTTTTTCTGCTTTTGTTGTTGTTGTTGTTGTTGTTGTTGTTGAAATAATTAAATTTTGAAAATTCCATATTATATCTCTTGACAATTTAAATAAATGCAGGTAAATCTATAGTTTTGATGAAATATAATGTAATTTAAAAATAATTATTGCATTAAAATATTGTTATTTACATTGGATTTACATTGTAATTTATCTATTTGATCGAGTTTTTTTTTTTTTTATACTCATGTTACTAATTCCGCCCCATACACAGTGTTTGGTATAAATAAATTTGTGAATGAATAATTTTTTATTATCTACGCTTACACTGTATTTATTATCGATTTTGAATATTAATTGCATTAGGAATCTATAAGTGAAAAAAAAAAAAAAAAAAAAATTAATTTAATAAAGTTAATGTATTTATTGTCTTTCATTATTGTTCATAAATGGTTATTACTGAGTAATAAGAACGCTTTACCCAACATTGGAAATTATAGATAAAACTGTTTAACATATATTGAAAATAAATATTGCACAATTCGACAAATTTTCTACTGATGTTATGATAAAATTTTAATCTTGTCCGAGCCAATATCATACATAATCCGCTTTCCTTTTCAATCTGACTAAGTAAAGATATAATTATAAGCTTAGTCACTGCATTAGTTGAAAGGTGCATGCTGTTACGTATTAAATCATTCTTTTACCGTTGTGTATGCGGTAGCAAAATATATCGAGGAAATTTGTTTACGTAAAGGAGGCTTTGGAATTTCAGTTTGCTTAAATAAATAATTGTTCGTGGCGATTGAACGAACATAAGAATTCAACGCTTTTCTTCTTCCTGACTTTTTCTTTCTCTTAGGCCTCTTATTATGCTTGCATAGTCGCATGTCTCTATAATCAATCATTGAAGGTTTTACTTATCTAGGATTCTTAGAAATTTTTATTCATCGATTTCATACAACAAAGGATCTTTTTCTACAACTTCCTCAATTTATTTTTTAAGATATTTTACTTTTACACATTTGTAAGCATTTTTTGCAAATTATATTACAGTTTAACGAACATTGTAATTCTTCGCATTAATTTGAGTTTGTATTTATTTATGTCTATGCCAATAGTTTCTAATTAATATACATTTAATTAAAGTTTAAGATAATTAAAGAATACAAAATATTCATGGTATGCGTGTATGGTAATGTAAAAACTGTTTTGCAATCACGTAAGCATTTTATCAATCATTTCATCTTTATGAGAAAATATTTTTGAATATAATACATGTCCATAAAAGAATAAAATCGTTTCACATGACTTACACGCTTGCAAAAAAATATCAAGTTTTAATGATCATGAAGCTTCCGCTATTCGTTAGTCAATTGCTTACTATTTCTTACGATACAATGATTATTTTACAAATATTTCAAATAGTTATAAGCAATTTATTTATATATATTTGCTATTAATCTTAAACATCTTACAAGTCTGAAACATGAATGTAAGCGTGTAATTTTTAATTTTAATTAAAGTGATTATTCGGTATGTCATTATAATTGTTTGTCGTATCTAGTAAACATTTACATAAATAATTCTTTAATTATAAAAAAGATGTATAAAAATAGTATTGATAATATTATTGATAGGATAATAATCATGGGAAATAAAATAGAAAAAAATAAATAAATAATGAATTATAATAAACGTAAATATAAGAATGTGAAGAATTTATTCGTAGACTTATATAATGATATAATGATAGAAAGTTGCTTTGAAAAATTAAATAATACATGATATCGTATTGGCACATTGTTTCTGAAATCGAAAAATAAACGAAAAAAATACTTAACTTACATTTTCAATTAATCAAAGCTACGTTTTTTAATTTAATCGACGAGTTATATGATAGAAATTATGTCCTTTATTATACGAACTATTATAATTAAGCGGGAAACAATAAATTCTTAAAAATTGCAAATAAATGTATTTTGATTAGTTTAGTTGAGGATTATATTAAAATTTAATTCTAATATATGTATATTTACTTTCCGAGAGGAAATATCGTTTCCTTTACTTTTATTTCACATAAAGAAGTCTGAATAAATGTGATAGAGTATGCAGCATGAAAGACAGAAACATTGTGGGAATGCAAAACGAGTTATAGAAGAACTTGCTATGAGATTTTTACGGTGGCTATTGGAACATTCTATACCATCATTGTACCTTGTTTCCATACACACACGCACACTTATGCTAATGCAAGCACCTACGTTTGCCAGATAATATTTGGATATTCAGTGCGCGCTTCTTGTGATATAAAGAATATTCTGTCTAGAATTACGAAGTTATTCTATAGAAAAATAAAGCTTTCGAATCTAATTTTATTGTTGCATTATTTATTTACTTATTTCGAGATTTTCATCGTATTAAGATGGATTAGATTTATTGTAATACACATGTATTATGATTTCTTATTGATTTTACAATTTGTATCACAATATTTGCATAAAAATTAACCATTAAAGCCACAAGGATAGAAATATATTATTTGCACCGCTTAACTATAATAATATTAAGCGATCTTAATCCTTTATCGTAACAAATTTATCGTTGGATGAAAGTGAAACATACCATTAACATATAAAAATCATATACGTATGATGATTATTCGGTATAATGATATAATTTTCAGCTTTAATAATCATTCAATTTACATACAAATAATTATTATGATTTAAATAATCTTTCACAATTATCCTGCTATTTTTGGCTCTGAAATCATATGACGAGTCAAGGATTTATTATTGTATCAATGTGCCTTATAATCGACAGATTGTGCATTCGCCAGAAAGTAATGTATCTCACGTGAAATATCCAGAGTAAAGGTGGAAGGTAATCAGTATGCGGATAAGGAAGGAGAAAAGCTCGAATGCAAGCAAGTAGCGAACGCTTATGAAACCGTATGAAATCGCAGAGTATAACAGGCGCTTCGAGATCATTTTCCTATATCAACGAATCACTACAAAATTTAGTCCTTCCGCGCATAAGCGAGCAAAGGGTTTCTTTCCAAACGCTTTTATGGTCACGCGCACTGCTCGTTACATTAATGCGACGTGTCGGAAGAAGAAGCGGCACCGCTCTACCGTCTACGTAATTTTCCGGGGCTGGACGATGTATACCAATTTCCATAAATTTGTCCTTATCGTTGGAGGCCGAATGGTCGAATGCTCGAGATCGGATTCTATTGGAGTCGAAGGACTGATCGATCTCTGTGCCGCACTTTTCAGCGCTCCGACAACGCGTCTCAACTTAAGTGACTTCGGACGCGAAGGGGATGAAGATAAACGCGCCCTGGCACGTCAAGTTTTTATTTATGCGCTAAGGGTGCTCTCAAGGCCTGTGCTAGGAGAGACAGTTGGTGCTTTTAGTGTTGATGTGCTTGCCACATTCAGACTTGAAAGCCAAATGTAATTAATGCGTGCATGTGATACGTTGTGAAAAGATGGGAATTAAATGACGGTAGTAACGATTCGATAATCTATTATGATTATATCGAACGATTATCCGAGTAATTCGTAAGCATGGAATTATTATAAATGATATTATTTATGGTTAATCATTGCTATATGATAAGTGGACTGTCAAATTTATAAATGCTCTTATGCGATAATAGTTTATATATTTATATCAATGTACATTTCTGCATTCAATAGAATTTTGTTGTTTATATGATAATATGTAAATAAGAGTCAATATTTTTTTTTTATACGTGAACCAAATATATAAGAAGTTAATTGCATTTTTATTGGTTAAACGAACTCTGTAAAATTATTGAAGTAGTAAACGATCTACATTTTTTCAATTTTAAATGATGTAAAATTGCAAATGCATAGGTGAAACGAATGAAGTACGGCATAAAAAGTGTATACGAGAATTTTTTTTTCATTTGATTTTTAAAGTATCCGTAAATAATGTATTGGTATTGTAAAAAGTAGCTTGTAGTTTTTTTTTTTTTTTTTTTTTTTTTTTTTTTTTTTTTTTTTTTTTTTTTTTCTTTTTTTTTTACGAAAAGTATACAAAAATAATATTTTAAGTTTTTTCATTATTATTATATCTAAACGTCTACATGATTTTTAAGAATTACGAGACCTTCGTTAAGATTATATTATCGCCTATAAGATAATATTATGATACTTACATTAACCTGGCATCTTACTATTTAACTCCATTTCACATAGGTCTATATATTTTTCACATAACATTACAATGAAAATGCAAATTTTCAGCTTAAAACGAATATTATAGATATAGATATATTCAATTCAAGTACATTTATTTGATTTTCACTTATGGAATACTTGAAAGTTCAATATGATATTTCAATGTGATAACCGATATATGATTTCTCATATAATAGGATAATCATGAATAATAATCACATATGCATAATAAATATGAAATCTAGCAAGTAAATATTTGTAAAATATATATGTATTGAAAATAGATGTACATGCAAAGCTATCCACTACTTCATGTATTTGCATAACTTCAATTATAATACAGATTTTATTCATTAAGATACGTAGAGATTGCATATTTTGAGTATTATGATAGATTTTTTTGCTATTAATAATTCACACTAAAATGAAAAGAATATTTCAACGGCAAATTTAAATCATTCGAGTGTATTCGAGGATGTGAATTTAAATACACTGCATAGTAACGATATTTATATTTTCTCATCGATAGTCGAGATCAGCCATTAATATCAAATACAATTCAACATTATAATTGACCTTACAAAGTTTATTTCCTGCTGTATCTTAACTATCTGTTTGAAATAAATCTTCGGTGTTTTTGTCCGAAAGGATTAATTGAGCACAACGGGTTGAGACTATTGAAATACCTTCGATTCAGCCGTCCATAACAAATAGATGTATAGAAATCTTGTGGGGATAATGGTTAGTTTGTATTGAGGCTTTAGTGTAAATGGAAATCGGGGATAGTCAGGGAATACCGAAAGATTATCTTAATCGACTAGTCCGTCATTTCCATACATCCGGGTTAACACTCAGGAGTTTCTACTACCCTTGGAGCTTTTGGTAACCTGTTAATTAGACGATTACCAATACACTGGACTCTGCACTAAGATATTTATAGTTGGTTAATTTGAAATTGAATGTTGCTTACTTGTGCTTGCCAGGAAATTATATTTTAGATTTGGGAAATGTAAAAAAATTATATATTTATATATTTCCATATTTTACAGCCATGAAATCTATACGAAAAATAATTAATCTGCTATGGCTTTTGATTTCTTTTGTAACTTTTAATCATAACAATTATAAATTGACTTTATTTTATAGATTTTACTCATAGACATAGACATACACACCCACCCACGCACGCACGCACGCACACACACACACACACACACACACACACACACATACATACATATATATATATATATATATATATATATATGTATCAAATATTAAAAAAATTCATCTTTTATACTGGATCCTTTGCTTGCTATTTGTTGCGGATATAATTCAATTCTTTTATTAAGTAATTGTTTTAACTTGTCTGTAAAATAAGACTTAAAATTCTTAATGGATTATTTGAATTTCGTATACGCGTAACTTTTCTTTGGAATATAATACATTTTCAACGATTATAAAACGTTTACATATACAAAGCTTCAGATCATAAAGACACGATTATTCATGAATTGTTCTATTTTTATCAAATAATTAGTATATAGTCTATGGATATTTAATGCTATTCTGAAAATTCCTGGTTTATTTTTCTTATCGGTCTTGATATATTGCATAAGTTTGTAATTAAAGCGAGACACTAAAAATTCTTACAATTACCATTTCTTCCTCTGTTTTTTTTTTTTTTTTTTTTTTGTATTTACTATGTCTCCATAATATAGTAAATTTGTTAATATTTAGTGTTCTCGTCAAGGGAAGCAAAATTTCCATTTCGGAACATCTTATAACATTGAAATAGGATTTCCTTTAACAGCAAAGCACATAGCAAGTAGAGTATGCATATTAAATGCGTGTTTGCGAAAATTTCCACTTGTATTGAGTTTCAGCTAGAGCATTAATAGTAATCCTTGAGTGGATAATCTACTGCCAGAGATATGTGGGTTTTTGTTATTTGCTCCTGCATTATGATAAAGAAAATGAAATTGAATTTCTATAAGTAATGTTAAATTGTATTCGCGAGTGTTAGAATTCAATTATAGATCAATAAGTGCTTTGGTTTTATTATTTTTTGTTTTTTATATAAAAAAAAATTTCTCCATTTATGAGCTTACGTGCACCACAAAATTTATGTAAATTTGAAAATAATTGCAATCTTTCGTTTAATTTAATTGAAAAACAAATTGATTTTTAATTTTTAAAAAATTATATAGTCTTCAGTATGGAGCAAACAATAGTAATAAATCAGTTTCTTAGATCTTAATCTTTAAACACAGTATACATTTTGAATAATTTTAAAAGTAAAACAAATTAACATTTTCACATTGGTTGAAAATAATCATTGGTTAACAGCCAAAAAATTTTTCTCTTCAAGTATATTTTGGTTTGGTATATTGTCTCGACTATTTTAGAAAAAAAAAAAAAAAAAAAAGAACATTAAAAAAACTGCCATTGAAAGTCATTGCTCTTGTTAAATTAGACTTCAAGTAAAAAAAAAAAATATAAAGAAGAATTTTTTCTCGTTCATTCTTGTAAAATTTTCATTAAATAATAATAATTAACACCTCTTTTCCCTGCGTTAATCACAAAAATAAAAATCCAATCATCAAACAACAATAAATATTTTTTTTAGCTTCATACAGTCTTGTAAGAGTAATTGAAGTAAAATATTTTACAAATTTCTCTGTTTTATTATAATAATAGTAATTAATAGGCAGCTTACAATATAAACTTGAGTATGTTTGATAATCTAGAATTAATTTGTTATTCTAAAGACGACGTAAATTGAATACTAAATTAAATAATGTTAATAATACATCTATATAATGGAATTTTGAATATTGTATGCACTTAAGAATGTTTATGTATAGTTTATAGGTATTTACTAAAGAATATTATAAAATAAAAGAAAATTTTGAATATTTATTATTTCAATTGTAAAGAAATTTCGTAAATATAATTTATGTATTTTAGTATGAAGACATCGAATTTTAAATGAATACTGTCTTTTATATAATATATAATATATTCAATATAATTTCATATAAATTATTATATTGTAAATAAATTTTTTTTTTATTGAAAATGTTTTATTTTCACGTAACTCATGAATAAATATCTTTATTAATATTATTATTAATTTTTGTAAGTAATAAAGATTTTGTGAAAAATTTTTTAAATATTTTTCATATAAATTTATTTTCAGCTTTATTGTAAATGATTCTATGTATTTATAAAACAAATATTTATCCCGTTTATATGAATATGAGTATTTTCACATTCCCTGCATACTATGATTATTGTAAAACTTTAGGTATTTAAAAAATTTTTGTTATTGTATCAAGTATATTTTGATGTATTTAAAACAAAGTTTCTGCGTGGAGTTTTACATTTATTATCATTTTCATTTATTCGATAACTGTTTTTTTACAATATCCCAGTAGACTAAAATAACATTAAATAAATTTAACAAAAAGTAAAATACAACAAGAAATGAATAATTATAACAATATTTAGCATATGTTGATTGAATAAAAATAGATTATATTAAATATAAAGGTACATCTATGAATTTACCAGAATATTTATGCATTGTAATAGAATAACCAAGACATGTTTATTTATTTGATTTTCATAAATATGTTAAATATATTAGGCTCGTTTTATAAATTAATAAATTGGCTTTCATAATCAATTATACCATATTGCTCTACATGTATTTTTATTCAAATTATAGTATTATTATATCTATGCGTAGAAATTTTTATTTTACATTTCATTTAATTTATAATTTTTATGTTATGATATTATTTATTATTCTTTATATATATATATATATATATACATATGCGTGTATTTTTAAATCTATAACAATATACCTTGAAAAATGATAAAATATGGGTTTTTTATTTTGGTAAGCCTTACGTATATAGATAATGCGTTATAGCATTACTCGGCTCAATGCTGACGTAACTCTAACATAAATAAAGCAGTTATATGCATCGATTCTGTTCTTACAGTATCAACTAAATCCAATCTCATCTACTAAAAATGACTAATAAATAATCCCATTCTGTGAAAAAATATATACAAATGTTCTAATTTTATATTATTTTAGATTCATATAAAATAAAATAATTTCTTTAAATGTATAATACAAGTATTCAATCTTTGTTAAGTTATAATGTATAAAAATTACGGTTTACGTTTGAACAATTTGAAAATTTATTTTATACTTTATCATTGTCTCACTATATTTATAAAAATTTTGATATAGTGAAATATTTACGTTTTATGTAACAATTTATTTCAAAATTATACTAAATTAAATTTTCAGAACAACCTTTTACAAATAATATCGCTATACATTTCTAAAGGTTGAATATGTAAGAATTTTATGAATCATCGCATAAAATGACAATAAGATATTACAAATAGGAAATCGATGAAATAAAATAAAAACAGTATACTTGTGTATTTTCAGTGAAGGGATATAAATTAGAATGCAGTTATGCAAAATCAATGATATAGTAAAAAAGCTTTTCTATACACAAAATGCATTAAGTAATGAAGTATATTTTGATGAAAAAAAATATTAAACTAATAATAGTTTAATTTTTATTAAAAAAAGGTACATTTTCAATAGCTTTATTGATCTAAAAAAGGCACCTTTTCATTAGAATTTATCATAAAGAATATAAGTAATAATAAAAAAATTGTTTCGTCATATACAAGTATTATTCAAAATAACATGAATTTTAAATCTATTTCTAAATAAGAAAAATATATCAACAATAAATTGGCGAATAATTTATTAGAACGTGAACATTCCTATGTTAAAGTATTTATAATTATAAAATTTATTACATTAATTTCAACGATAAGATGGAAATTATTTAAAAATTTACACATTACATTTACTGCTCATAGTATTATATTAGCATAAATAACATTAATTAATTGTTAATTTTTATAATATCATTATTTTCCAACGTAATAATAAATTATATTTCATTATTGCTACGGACTGTATTCATAAGTAATAATACACTACTTTCTATTGGTTAAAATTATAACAGTCATTTGATTTAAATTAAAACCAACAATACTCATAACGTTAGAAAGTTATATTAAAAATGTACTGGAAAGGGTTATATTTTTTATAAATATTTTAATATGAAATAACTGTAATAGCATAAGAATGTATGTAACATAATATGATACCGAATTAATGGATTAACACATGATTTATATAATTGCTAATCGCCCATCTTAATCCATCTGAAATTTATTGGTTTCTCAATGTATGACATTCCAAATATGTTGATGTTAGGAGACCAAACATAGCCTCATATCAACATTATGTTTATAAATTCGATAAATTTTAAAACAAATAGAATGAAAATAGTATTATTTTCCATTTTATTTTTATTTAGATTAATATATATATATATTTTTTAATACAATTATATTAACGTTAGTAGGAGAATAAAGAGGAAAAGAAAACTAGTAAGATAATTTTGGAATTTTTAAAAAATTTATGTCTATAAGTGTATTTTGATATACAGTATTGAGAAATTATAAACAATATAACAATATAACATTATAACAAATAAACATAAAAATTTACATATAATTAATTTTTTTTTTTAATTATCATTTATGAGAATTTTTTAGCGTTAATAAAACAGATTTTTTTTTATTATCTTATTATAAAATATGATAATAGAGGTATACTTTAGCTTTAAAAGTAAATTTTTAATATTATATTTTTCAAAAAGGTCATTTATATACAGAATCTAAGTAAAATTACAATATCTAATATTTAATATTAAATATTAAATATTTAATATTTAATAAACGATATTCATTTTTTTTTTGTACAGTTATAATTTGAGCAATTTATAATGTTATTGATGAAATAATTAATTTGATTAAGTAAGCTATTATATCTTAGTTAAATGATGAGTTGGAAATATAATTATGAGCCATCAATGAATTATATACAAACAGAAATTTACAAACAATCACAAACACATATCATATATTTTACATATAAATAGATTTTTATATTATGGTTTTATGAAAATTAAAAATAAAAATTTTCATTAATTTCTGAAATAGGTATGCGATCATTAAATTCTGAATTTTTTATACAATAAATATATTCATCTAAGTAGATTAAAAATTATTTAAATTTAAAGAAAAGAAATTTAATCTGAATAATGTAATAAAATTATCTTATCCCACTGAATATAGATTAGCTATTTCATTTCAATATTATTTATGTGATTCAATAAATAATAGAATAATAAATAAAAAAAATCGCAAAGAATAAGAAGAGGATCGCACTAAGATGAAAATTATATATTTTCTTTTCCAATTAAATTAATATAATCGATCAGTTTTAAAGTTCAATTGTAAGAAATATAGTAAACATTTAATAAAGTATACATTTCTAAAGGAAAGGAACGACAAATCTTTTATAATTGTATAAATAAATATGCATGTATATATTTTATAATTTTTTTTATAATTTATAATTTCATAATTTATATTTTTAAGGAGACTCTGGTGATATGGATGATTTTGAACACGTAACATTCTAATTATTAAATATTTCATTCAGTTATTTTTAAATGCTAATGAAATAAATAATTTTATTTATTTAATAAAAAAAAAAAAAAAAAAAAAAAAAAAAAAAAAAAAAAAATTAAATTTGTTGTTTTTTTTTTCCTTGCTGCTCATTTTAATCTTATTTTCATTGGATTTTTACTCGGATTTTCTCGCATTAACCATAGAATGTAGGTTATGTTGTAAATTAAAAAATATTTTCATAAGCTACCAGGCAGTGAATACTTTTTACCCAGTAAGATACAAATACCGATATATAAAATATTGATTTACAATATCTGTATACGTAATATGAATACGTTATTTTATATAAATAAACATTATAAAAATACATCTAAATCATGGTAATTTCTTTCGATATTTCCATTGTTTATATATTTAATTTCAATTTTGAATTATGTTAAAGATAATAAATAAGTAAGATGACAAATATAAATTTTTATAAAGAAACAAATAAAAAGTTTAAATGATTATTGAAGTTTGTTTTTTAAATTTTGATAATAATTCAATTTTTAAACCTTACAATATAATAACTATTAAAAAAAATAATAATAATTAAAAAATTACTTATATATTTGTAGAGTAACGTGTAAAGTATAACGATTAAAAGCCATTTTAATTTAATATCATACAATATATTTGTACAATTCAGTGTAATAATAATAATAATTTATTAATTTTTTATCTAAAATTTGAATGTAACTTTTATATAGTATTTCTTGTTTTCGCAATATTTCATGAAATTTTAATATTTTATATTATCTACGTAGCAGAAACAGCTACATAAAATAAGATAAAGAAAAAGAGGCAAAAGGTCTACGTGCATAGAGTGATAAATGTATACATAGATAGTTTGATAAATATGTAGATAAATAAATAAATGGTAAGATAAGTAGAAAAAGGATGGGAGAATGAAAGATAAACAAATCGAAGCATTGTCCAATTCAAGCAGACATTGAATTTGATCGTGAATTTCTAAAGCATGTTTCAGTGTATTTAAAAAATTATAAATAACATTTACTTCATGATGAAAGTTCATAATTGCAAAAAAATTTACTAATAATCTAGAAGCACAAAGATTTTTCTATTGTATGTGTCGCGTGAATGATTATGTACATTGAAACATGGCATTTACTATAATTTATGAAACTATGCTTATTGAATTTCACAGTAAATGCAATGATTAACGCTTAGTTATTTATTAATACAATTTTACATCTCTTATTTAAATTTTAACAAAGCAGCATCTCCATATATATTACATTAGTAGATTTTTTATTTGAATTGCATTGTATAAATGGTCTTTTATATAATGTCTAAGTGTAAACAGAAAAACGATTAATGAATTAGAATTAAATTTTATACTGTTAAGTCGGGAATTTATAGTTGCAATTTACGGTTTTACTTTCTACTTAGATGGTCGAGTTTATTTTAACATTTTTTATAACCTCATTTCTTTCAATTCGCATTTGAACGCAGGCGAACAATAAGGAGACATAAGATAACTATTGAATATATATATTTAATTTAATTTTAATATTTGTAATTTATTTAATACTGTCATCGGAAGATCTTAGTCGCATATATGGTACCGCCATATTCTCTTACGCAACTGTTAACTAATCATCTCAAAATCTACGCTTTTTACTTATAATTAGAGAAATAAATCATGGCAGGCACTTTGAAAAGCAGACTTGAAAATAAATAGACAATCTGTTGCTAAAGGCTTCCAGAGTACATTCAACATATCTACATGAACTATGCAATTTTTCTTGTTTCTATTATCTTCAAAAGTATTTAAGCTGCTATGAGTGTCAGCATTTCTTTAATATGAATAATCTTGCAAATTCAGGTAATAAATCAAAAGATGTGAAAACCATTCGTTAGAGACAATATACATTTGAATTTTGAACAAACATTACAGGCTGACCAGTTGCCAAATATTCAAAATATCATTATTTGTAAAAATAATTTATACGCTTGCTTGAGATTCATAAAAATATAAAATTGTTATTTCAAGTATTTTATGCACAATGATAATATATTCATACTAATTAAAAAAAAAAAAAAAAAAAAAAAAATCATAATATCATAATAATAAAATACTTAATTTATTTCAATGACATTTCAGTTTTTACTTATGTATTATCCTTTAAATTGCTTGAAAAATAATTATTACAAATTAGCTTCTAAAGTCAAAATGAGTAATTTTTCTATGTAATTACTCATTCTATAAATACCAAATATAAATAACATAATTAATTTTTAACTCGTCCTTATTTTTTTCTTTGATTTATCTTTATTTATTTTTCATAATAATTAATCTCTAAATGTATCTTTTAAATATAATAAGGTGACAATGATGAAGGATACGTTGTAATTTTATTTCCTAATAAATCATTGAATTATAATTGAAATACTAAATTTATTAAATGTTATAGTTATTCGATTGATATTGAATGCAAATCGTAGACAATTGCTTGTGCAAATATCATTTTATTCAATTGTATGTAATTTCCAATACATTAGGAATTTTAAATTACTAGTCTATAAGCAGCATTAATTATTAAATTAATTATTTACAAAATTAATTGAAAATATATAGTAGTATATTAATACTAACTATTTCATTGTACTTATAAATCGAAAAAAAACAAATTATCCTACGTCATCAATAAAATCTAAATACATTAAACTACTGTTTTTATATCATGTTATTAGCATAAAAATGTCAAAAAAAAAAAAAAAAAAAAAAAAAAAAAAAA
>NW_011948435.1:911594-971594 GCF_000503995.2 Ceratosolen solmsi marchali
AAAGAGTGTGTAAGGTACAAAAACTATGACAATTGTTAGTTATTTAGTCAAACAAATAATCAAAGTGCTCTACATTCACAAAATTTTTTGTTTTAAATAGAACGATTTCTCGAGAATGTATATGTATTTGTTTTCATTGTACTTATGTCCATACTTATGTCGATGGATTCTTAACCATAAAAACGTTCGACTGAATGTTGAAAAATCCACATAATCAAATTCTGGCAACATTTAACGATATACGTTATTTGTTAAGATTTAAGAGGGATTCTTTCAAATCGTACTCATAAATAATAAATAATTATATATTATACGTCAAATAAAATGAATTGAAATCAATGATTTTTATTTTTAATCGTTTAAATTATAGTAGTCTTATAGACTAGATAGATCATTAATTAACTAACTATCGTCTGCAATTAATAAATATTTGTGTTTCTATCATTAACAATAACTCATATTATTTGTATTATAAAAAAAATAATGAAAAAAATTTTTTTTTAATTATCTCTTATAAAATAAATGTCTTTTGAAATCTTTTAAAAAATTCTCACGTAAATAACAATATGCAAAAAAAAAAAAAAATGAATAATAAAGTAAAATTTTTATTGAATTCATATAACCTTTATTTTTTAAATGAATTTTGTATTAAATTTTTATATTATTATAGTCTTTGCTTATAGATTTTCTTATCACATAATGATTGAATGGCAATTAGTCTTCTACAGTATTATTTGTTTGAAAATTAATTTAAATAATTTTTTTATTATCTAATGTTTTCTTCATATTTACAACGAAAGAAATTCTATTAGTTAAATTAATTTTATTAAAACAGCTTATTAATATAAATCACTAAATATACAATTTAAAAAATTGTTTTTGAACAAATAATCATTCTTTGTAAGTCACCGCAATAGAATATTAAAATATGATATTGAAATTTTTCTGTAACTTGGATAGAATTAAGTTGCAGTATATTGCAATATCGTGTTATAAACGTACGTATAAAATTATATAACTGTTAGGTAATAATATAATGTATTATGTTAATAATAATAATGAGAATCGTAATGACAAATAAAATTATACAAAAAATAAAAATATAATTATATGTTAATATCTGTTAATTTCTACATCTTCTAAAACTACACATGTCAATGATATATTATATGTAATGGATAATTTTAAATATTTGAAATGTATGAAAGGTCTGAGCATAAATATTATATTGAATTTTTATCTAAAATAGGTAATATAATATCAATATCTGTAATAAGGTTACATTTATAATTGATGAATTATAGTTCTCTAAGGCATAATTAATAAAGCAAATTGTAGTTTTTATATTTCATACGAAAGATAATATATAAAGAGTACTAACCGTTTGCAGGATTTTTTTACCATTTCATAAAGTGAACGAGAACTTTAATTACATTTATCCAATGAAAACAGAATATTGCAAAGGTGTCGGAAGAAAATCACGTTTATTCTCGCTATAACTCTCGTTATGGAGGTAAAGAAATTGCAAAAGAGTAAGGTAAGCTCGTGGTGATTTAAAAGATTATCATGATCGATGCTTATGTTGATCTATAATTTGTTTGTGCTTATACAGATAATAATAAACTTTTTTTTATGAACATACGCTATTTATGTTGTTAATTGATTATCTCGAGTCAGTTGTATTTATTGATTTAAGGAACAAAATAATTTTATATTTTATTTTTAGCATTCAATATATAGTGTACATTATATATTTATATACTCGATACACACACACACACACACACACACACACACACACACACACTCTCACAAAATTCTTATATATGTATAATAAATCTCGAATAAAATAATGAATATTAATATTTGTTAATAGTGAATATTTAATCTTTATCACTCATCTTTTTATAAATTATCACTATTATATGTTGAAAGAGTCTTGAATATATTTAGCATACTAATTTCCTTATTATCTTGAAAGCTTTAGCTCTCTTATTCTGTAGTTATTTACTTATATTCTGCAATTCTTAAATTTAGTTCAGCATTATCCTTTTATCCTTCTCTTATTTGTTCTATTTTGCATACTCATTACTCTAGCCTTATCTAATTTCTATGCACACTGGATGTTTCATCCATTTTAATTTTCAGAATTTAAATACCTTTGCAATATCGGTTATAGTGCAGATATCGTCTTTCTTACGATAATATAATTTCCGAATTAATTTCCAATATTAACGCTCTATTTTATGTTTAGCATTTTAATTTAAAAATTCTTACATAATACTGGTAAATTTAATATTCATCAATGCATAATATTTTTATTCAACGGATAGTCTTCGTATATGATATTTTTATTTTATATTAATAAGTTGAAAGTATCGTAGCTGTTGGCATTTTAAATACTCAACAATGATGTATTATTATAAATAAATATATATTTCGTATAATTTAAACATAATGTACATTTATTATATGCAATATTAACCTACTTTCACTTTATACTTTTTTGCCTGTCGCGTTATTTACATAAATATATATATATATATATATATATAAATAACCATATTTCATTCAGGATTTTTAAAAAATGTTCAAATCATCATTATATTATCATAAATCATCATTAAAGAATAATCACACTGACTACAAAAATTGTGATATCGATATTATTCCATTAGTCTCTTTAGCCTTATCGTTATCGCACCACTATTCTGAATATTTAACAGTCACTTTATAATTTGGATTAATTATAATTTTTTTGTGTATACTTATATTTTGATTATACTTGTTCAACTGCTCCTTTTGCATTTCTTTTATTTCTTATATTAATATATGTTTCTATCTTTTTGAAGTACATTTAACTAGTTACCTTAATAGTTACCATAATCAACGGAAGATTTAATTCATCTCTAATATAGTTTTATTTATTCACACTCTGCCCCGTAGCTGTAGTTGAATAAATTAAATGCTATTTCCAGAAGTAGATTTCTTTTTTCATACGCTTAATTAGTTCCGAGTATATGAAAACTTAATGATTTACTATGAAGACATATTTTATAAAGAGTATTTCCATTTTATGTGAACAACCAATCTCATTTATTATTAGATTCTTGTATTTAACATAAATTAGTATGATTATACTGGTTATAATTTGGTAAGATCATAATAAATAAATAGTGGTGGCATAGATATTTAAACGACACGAAATCACTACTTTGTGCATTGATATACATTATGAATCAGAAATATTTTATTTAATTATTCAAATAATCAATTTAATGTACCAAATAATAAGCAAAAAAAAAAAAAAAAAATATTTTTTTTATTAAATAATATTGATAACAATGTCACATAAAATTAATAATAATGCGTCATGTAAAATGTTTGATAACATTTTATAATATTATTTTTAAATAATGTGATATATGATTTATGTGCTGTCGAGTAAAAATATCTAGCTATCGGCGTAAAAAGTTTTTCTTACTTGATACGAAAGAAGAATGGAGTATTTATTTTAACAATGAAATATTATTTTCCTATCTTCAACTGTAATACTTGGAAAATTTGTAATAATGTAGTCAATTTGTACTTTGTTATTTTCATTAAAATCTCGGATTTCAGTTCAAATGAGAAGCGAATCGGATTTCATTCTACAATCAATGAAAATTTAATGTAAATTCAATTCAACATCAACATTTAGTACATTAAAAAGAAAATCAATGTTAATTTTTCTAAATAGAAACCAAGCGAGGCTATTTTTAAGTTTTCAATAACACATGTACGCATATATATTAATTATTATAGTAAAGATTTCACAAAGTTCATTTATTTTCTTAGGAATAATTAGTTTCTTAAGAGTAAAAAGCAATGTATATAACTAAGTATCTTGACTAGAAAATTTAATAATGATGCAAAAAAATCTAAAACACTTTCATATTCTATTCCGAATTAAATATAGTTTTTGTTTATGTCTCGACCAGCGTATTACAGCATTTTTATGAATATTCATAAACGTATTTGTATGCTTTTAGAAGTAAATATTGAGAAATGTAGGATGAAAATTTTTTATTACAAACTCAAAAATTACAAAGTAAAGTGTTTTTGTAAATATTATTTACGCGCCTCGAGATATTTGCGCAGCCAAATACTTCTATGTAATTAGATTAAATCTAAGAATCTAAATCCAGTTCTAATCTATTATAATTCATCATCTTAAAGTATACATTTCCAAGTCACTATCTCCCCAAATATATAAAATACATTCTAAATGTTTATTCACGAATGATTAATTCGTTTATAAACTGTTCCCTCTAATTTCAATACAATAATACTAATCCAATCGGGAATTTAAGATAACTAAAGTTGCAAAAAATATTAATTCTGATAGATGAGATTCATCATTTTTACAGAGCACGTGTAAATAATTGACGTGCCGGAGTAACCCGGAGAATGAAAGAAATCCGCAAATCTTTCCTCTAGCGATGTTTCACTTAGCAATGAAAGATCGAGTAGCGATTCAATCAATTTAATCAAGCCATCGCATTCGAAAATGTATTTAAAAGAACATGTGAGATACTCAACGATGTTTCATCGAAAATGTTACTTATCCCTAGTTGCCTGCCGACCTTACTCTCTTCATCATTTATTCTGCTTGAATCGTTGATATTTTAATAATTTATACGCGTAATGCAGATATTCCGTTCAAATTTATTTCTTACTGTTTATTAATCATCATGGGCACAAGTGCCTTAGACCTTACCTGAAAGTATCTTTAATTATATATTATGATGCGCCATTTTGCTATTCTTAAATAAAAGAATAAATAATAAGAGTATCCTTTGATCGAATAAAATTAAATAACTTATTTGTTCTTAATTGTACGTATAAAATTACGACTACGTAAACCAAATGGTAAAGTACTTATAATAAGCTTAAGTTCAAATGTTTCAAAGCATATAAAAGTACAATATTTACGAATGTATACAAATATTTATTAGGTGTATTAAAATTTAATAAAGTAAAATTTCTATAAGTAGAGTATATGAGACTATAAGTTAAGTATAAGAACGGAAACTATCAAGCAACATTGAAAACGCTATGCTGGGTATGTATGCTCTAACAAATACAACATTTATTAACTGAAGAAGCGACAAAGTTTATCTTGTACGTGAACATTCATTATTCAGCGTCATTTTTTCTCGATTTCATAGAATCTTTCGTATTTAATTATTTATTAATTTTTCGTTTTCAAGCGTGTATAGTTTAAACAAAAACAAGAATAATTAACAACTCCGTTTCTTTTCATATTCATAACGATATATTACCGATTTGGCAGTTGCAGTTATTTTTATATATTCGCTAGGTCAATTGAAGGTAAAATAATTAAGAAAAATTAAATAAGATATTTTCAATGTATTAATGAATCGATATATTGATATTAATTACTATTCGATCCTTCGAATTTAATATTAATTTACATACATACATACATACATACGTACATACATACATACATACATACATACATACGTACATACATACATACGTACATACATACATACGTACATACATACATACGTACATACATACATACGTACATACATACATACGTACATACATACATACGTACATACATACATACGTACATACATACATACGTACATACATACATACGTACATACATACATACGTACATACATACATACGTACATACATACATACGTACATACATACATACGTACATACATACATACGTACATACATACATACGTACATACATACATACGTACATACATACATACGTACATACATACATACGTACATACATACATACGTACATACATACATACGTACATACATACATACGTACATACATACATACGTACATACATACATACGTACATACATACATACGTACATACATACATACGTACATACATACATACGTACATACATACATACGTACATACATACATACGTACATACATACATACGTACATACATACATACGTACATACATACATACGTACATACATACATACGTACATACATACATACGTACATACATACATACGTACATACATACATACGTACATACATACATACGTACATACATACATACGTACATACATACATACGTACATACATACATACGTACATACATACATACGTACATACATACATACGTACATACATACATACGTACATACATACATACGTACATACATACATACGTACATACATACATACGTACATACATACATACGTACATACATACATACGTACATACATACATACGTACATACATACATACATACATACATACATACATACATACATACATACATACATACATACATACATATATATATTGTGTGCGTGTGTGTGTGCGTTGACGCGTGCGCATGTTCGTCCAAAGATGTCCGCGCGACACTATATATATTAATACCAAATTGACGTCTATAACAATAATTCTAAACTAATTATCCTTATCGAATACGTACCTTAACAGCATTTTTTCTTCTTTTCTTTTTTTATAAATGCATCGAAATAGTATTTATTATTAAAATAAAATATCAAACTGGAAAAAGAAAAAATTTATCGATTAAAAGGGATATGGAGATAAAACGGTAGTGAAAGATGAATGAGCAAAGAGGGAAGGTGTTAGATAATTATGAGTAATTTGGCAAAAGGCCAATCGCGACTTCCTGTTGAAAGCATCGAGCATAGTGTCCGTTAGCGTCATTTACTGGCAGCAATTTAAGCAAATCGATGATGTACACGATTAATTTCACGCTTTGATTTTTGTAAAAAATTATCATCATCTATCGGTGATTATTTTTACGGTTATCTAAAGTTATCTTATTTAAAATTTAATCATTTTATATATTATAACGGAGAATTTTATAGTGTAATAATCGAGATATTTCAGCTCTTGTTTTTAAATTTAACCAATTGTAATACTATTTGTTTAGTACATAATACATTTGATTTATTATTTAAATATCCTACAAACAAATTCTATATTACGTTTAGATAGAAGAAGCTTAATGTTTTTACTATTCGCGATTTAATATTAATAATGATAAATAATTAATATAATAGCGAACAGCAATATTTAAATATATATATATTATATTATATTAATATATACTTCAAATAATATATTTTTATAACCCTATTCAGTGTTGATATGTGCATATTTTTAAACTGCTATTTTTATAAAATGAATATAGAAATAGAATAGTATCGTAGTCAGAACATTTTAAATATGAATTTTTCATTTTGATAATAATTATTAGAAAATTTATTGTGTTGATAAATATACAGTTTTTTTTTTTAGATATAATAATAAAAAGTAAAAAAGATATTTCTTTCTAATTAATCTTATAAATTATCTTAGGTTAAATTAATTTTCATATATAGCACATAGAAGTTATACAATAATAAAAAAGTTAAATTTTTATGGAATAATTAGAAATTGAAGTCATTATAGAATATATCTGTCAACATTTTTAATTATTAATAATTATTGTTATATATAATTAATATTAATAGTAAATCTTTTAATAGTAAAAAGTAGTTTTAAAGTAAATAATTAGATGTGAAATGTATGTTCGAAGATCAAATGAAATGATTAGACAGGAGCTGAACAACATTCATTTGCTACGTCTTTCGTCCTACGAAGTATGTAATTTATATGAATTTGACACATATATTGATTTATTTAATTAACAGGAGCATACATGTGAATATAATTTCGTTGATAAATTTAGTAGAATTGTGCAATCTGTGTGAATAGATAATTTACACAAGGCAGAGGTACCGAAAAATAATACATAATACAATAATAGGAAAAAATTTCTATAATTCATAAAATCATATAATTATATAAGAGTGTATTTTTCCTATTAATTTATAAAATTTTCTTTATTAATTTATTTTCTATTATTAAACAAAGACGGAGTTTATAATTGTTCATATGATAATTATTTATTTTTTAATTTTTCAAAAAATACAACAAATTATTTCCTGTAAATCTTCAAAAATATTAAATTCAAAGTATTTTACTTATTGCAATACTTATTGGAAATGAAGTTTCAAAAGTATTAATACAAATTTAAATTATATTTAGTAAATAAATACGAATGCATTAAACTTTATTTAAAACCTTCAATTCGAAGACAATACATCCAGAATATTATTATTATTATTATTATTATTATTATTATTATTATTATTATTATTATTATTATTATTATTATTATTATTATTATTATTATAGTATGCATTATTATATTCATTATTATAATTTACATAAACTTATTGTTTAAACCATAAAACTATTTTTTAAAGTTCTTTTCCCTAACTTAATCTTAAAGTTTAATTTTCGATTTTGATCAAATTCTTTCTAGAAAATTGAACCAAAATAAGTGAGCAATTACTTTTAATTGTATTACTGTAAATGCTACTCTCTTTTTTCTTACATTAGATACTTTCTCAAGCCCGGAAATAAATTGATCATAAATATCAAACAGTTGGTACAATTGATGCGGTATATTTTCATAGAATTAAATCTACCTTAAATTCAATTTCGAAAATTAAAAATCGAGCAATTACCTTAAGGGAATTGCATTAGCTGTATTCGGCAAATCTATGTGTTATTTCTAGGAAGAAATTTCACTTTTACTCACAATTTAAACGCTAAAATCACAGATATATATGTGCACCTAAATATATATATATGTGTAAGAGAGTTTTTGTGCATTGAGTAGAACCAGTGGCTCGGGACATTTTCATAGTAGCAGTAATGCTAGAGTCACTAGTTGTAGTAACACCGACAATAACAACAGTATCAATGACAGAAATATTAGCAATAGTAGGAGTAGCAGAGAAGGAGAGCAGCAATAGTAGTAATAACGCTAAGTCAGAATCGATGGAAACTAGGCTAACCCAATTAGTAGCGACTAAAGCTTTTTAGCTAGAACGACGTTTTCTCGCAACCATTCTCCAAACAATCTCTAACCATTTCTTTAGCGTTTGCCATTTTATATGATGGCGAATATCTAATAAACTTTCTTTACGTAAAGTGATGAAATATACGTGGAAATCCTGGCAAGGTAAATGATACATCATCTTAGCATTTGGGTTAGACAAATTCTAAATTAGACGGAATTAGAACTCATAAAGCTTATAAATTATTGTTATTACACTGAGACAATTCCTATCTTTATCGTTACGTTTTTTCTTTCTTTCCTTCTCACTCTCAGTTTCCGTATCGCTGAATATTTATTTTACTTTATTCGCTCATCTTATATTTGATTTTGTATTTTTATAAAAAGTAGGAGCCCTTTGGATTAATAATTTTTCTTCATTGTAAGATTTTAAATTAGAATTGAAATAAATTTTAATTGCATCAAATTACACAATTGCGGTTGCGTTATACTTTTCTTTAGATATGGTATCGTACGGTATAATGTTTGACACTCGTGTACCGAGATTATTCAGTACCGTATAATTATTTTTGTAATTTTAAGGAAATACTGAAAAAGTTTTCTCATGATAATGTTAATTCATCTACGTATCTTATATATCAAAAGTTTTACGATAAAGCCTTAAGGTCTGACTGGAAATATGTTTAGATTTTATTTTATTAAGGACAAGTAAAATGAAGAATAAAATAATGAGAATTATTTAGCACAAACATTTAAAAGTTTAAAGTCGCGGCGACTTAATATTCTAATCATCACAGTTCAAGAGTTAATGACTTTTCAAACATTGAATACGTTTCGCATAATGAATTATTATCGTTAATATAGAAATTAAAGTTACTTTATTATGTAATACTATAATATATTTATTCTATTAAAAATCAATTAATTTAAATGCAACAAATATTATGTTGTTACAATTAATTGTTTTAATTGAGCTTTAATAAAGAATTGGTGATATACTAAGTTTGGCACAACAAAAAGGTATTGAACTTTGACTCGTGAAGCAAATTCTTTGGTATATGTATATGTAAATGTGTAAACATTTATTAATAAATTATAGCTGTAGATTTTCTTCTCTTTAATCGTTAATTTATAAAATACATATATTATTGTGATTATGACAAAAAATGTGCATTCTCATATATACGTGAATAAGTATTCAAATTTACAAGGAAGTTTCGTAGATAATAATTGAATTGAAAAAATATGAATATTGAGAATAAAATAATATTATGAATAATTTTACGAAATAATATTATAAAGTTAAAACGCAATAAAGCCCGAGCGATAGTGTATTTTCAAATTCAATCTGTCATAATTGTCCAAGACAACTTATTTATCTCAGTAGTTTGGACCATTAATACATAGATCCGTAGCTTTTTGACGACGAATACCTATAGACAATTAAAAAAAATATATTCAATATATATTATATACGCATTAGTAATTTTATAATAAGTTTCTCAAATTCAGCAAAATGATTTTCATTACTTAATTATTAATTTAACGTAACGCAACAACATAAATAAAAAAAGAACATATTTTAATAATATTTTTTTTGACTCAACAATTCACAACATTCATTAGAATTTGATAATATTTATTTTTAATATAACATTTTTAATTAATAACATTGGTTTTATAATAAAAATTTTAATTTATGAATATAGTTAAATTGTATATGTGACGTTTAATTAAAAATATAATTAAATAAGAAAGCAATAGCTAATTTTGTTTAAAATATTTTTAGTAAATACTTTATTATAAATAAATTCTTATGATCAATTTTACTTTTTTTATATTATTTTTTTATGTCATCAATAATTATTAGTCAATGCCTTGTTTCAAAGGGAAAATCTCTTTAATGTGACTGTTTGACAAAATTAATATATTATGAAATATTTTATTAATACACATTGTGTTTACTAAATACTCTTTGTAAATATTAAATAGGTCACCCATTCAACATAATAAATTTATTTTAAATTAGCGAGTAATATTTATTTAAAAATCTTTAATAACATAACAATTACTCGAAACTCTTGGCTTATGGACGTCAAATATCATTTTCCTAAACATTCAAATTATTTCGTATAAATATGCTTTAAATATACTTTCTTACGTCGTCAGCAAATTCATTCAAATAGGCGATTACTAATTGTGATATAAAACTAATAGTATAATTGGAGCAAGGATTCGTTAATTTAAGGAATAAGTAAAATAATAACTTTTCGTTTCTTAAGAAATAGTCGATGGACGGCGTATCGTCACTCCAGGCCGAATGAGCCGTCGCACGCACACAAAGTATGTCTCAATCTTTTTCACTCGTTCTATTTCAAGGAAGATTAAATTTTCTTTGCAGGTGCTTCTTTAAAGACATGGCTTCGCCGATTCTGGTTAGCACAAGGATTGTGCACTCGAATCGATGACATTTAAATTCGCGTGACTAACAATTGGATTATATGACTTCGGCTTCCCATAAATACTAAAGCACAACGCGCAATGCCACTTCCTACTGTTGTTACTGATTCTGCTGTTGTTATTGTTATTGTTGTTGTTGTTGTTGTTGCAGCTGATGATGCTGTTGATATTGATGTTGATGTTTCTGATGTTATTACTGTAGTCCTATTTTATTAAGCGGCTATGGTTACTTAGGGATTTACTTGGATGCAAAACCCACAGGAAAGCCTATTCTAATCGTTGGTATTATTTGAGGGAAAAGTGAAAGAATAAATAAATATAGACGAAGAGAGATTTAATTGAAACAATTCAAGTATTAATATTATTAATGCAGGATAGTAGTTTTATCCGTTAAAATCGAGTTTACGTTTAAATTTGTAACAGATCTTAATTAAAATGATATTTGCCGTTTTCACAAATGCTATTCAAAATGACAAACAAAATTAAATTTGCTTCCTTTATAAAATCATTATATTTTGTATTAATTTAAAGTTGGAAAATAATTTTTATATTATTTTTGAAACTAGAGAAATTAAATAACACAATTTTTATAAATGTAGTAAATAAAACAATAAATTAATAAATAGTATAATTGTATATTATACGGTAACGATTAAAGGTAATAATTAAAAGTTGTAATAATTAATTATAAAGTAATTGTATAGTAATAATTCTTTACTTGTAACTGATTGTGTGGAATACGTATATAATCTTCATGTAAATTTAAAATTATGCCATATTGGATTAATATGATTCATCAATATATATAAAATAATTAAATTACTTCATTACTGTATTATAATATTTCAAATAGATAACAAATGTTAAATATTCAATTTTTAATGCACAGGAAATTTTGAAGCAAAGAGAATTTAAAAAAAATGAAACAATTTCATATAAATAATATCAAAATACTACATTAATATTATCTTTTTATAATAAACAGTGAAAACAGTGAACTGGCATAAATCTTTATTTCTTCGCTATTAAAGTCACAATTTATGCTACAAAAGTAGATATTTAAATATATATATATATATAAATTTTTAGGATTTATTAATAATGACAAATTACAGATTAGTACATATTAAAATGGAAATTTTAAATGAGATATTAGCTTTAAGTTTTATTTCTTGGCACGTTATCTTAGTATCCGTGCTTTTGCCAAATGCAAATATCTATATTCTTAAAAGAGTTGTACAGCGAAAAAATAAATAAAAAAAAAAAAAAAAAAAAAAAAAAGAAGAAAAAAAGAAGAAAATACGGAATATTTAACGCGTGTTATACGTAAGGAACAATGACGATTTCACAAAGGAATAATCGGGGATAATTCGACCGAAAACAAAAGGTTGGCTTTTCCAATTTTCTATTTTGATGCTCTCACAAATTTAATTCATCCATCGGTGCTAATGCAAATTTTCATCCAAGTTATTTTGATATCAAAATTATTTGGGCCACCCAGGATGTGCTGAAACGTTAAAATTGTAATATTTTCCGAATGATTTATGATTTTATCTTATATGCAATTCATACATATTAAATAAGTAATAGCCTAACATAAACATAATAATATTAATTGAAAAATAATCTATTTACTTCGAATAAGCTATTTTTCATCAACTGGAATAATTGCTTCTCAAAATTCATATATATGTGTGTGTGTGTGTGCGCGCGCGTGATTATTTAACAAACAATTTTTATTCCAATTTTCAAAAAGCATCGTTCGATTGAAAAATCTTTGAATTTCATTAGCACTTTTCCTTTACATTATTCGAAGCTACGAACGTATATAAGGAATTGAGTTTTCAAGATAAATAAGATGAGAACGAGAGTAAAATGAATAAGGAGAAATAATAGGAGAGAGAGAGAGAGAGAGAGAGAGAGAGGATTTATGCTTGGCATAAGGCGCGTTAAGCATAAATATGTAAAATTGCACAGCTGCCAGCGGATAAACTTTACGTATTGGAAGGTTTGCAGCTGATGTGGACTAATCAGACATCGGCCGAGTTAATACTCGAGTTTCAACTTTGCTCTTTCTCTATTATAAGCTTTCATCGCCATACAACAGTTACAAGCATTCACCAACATATCATCTTTTCGAATGGAATTTCAAACTATACTTAAAGCATACTTATGTCCTCTGATTTCACAGTATATATTTCATTTCTTTTATAAGTATGATAAAGAGGGATTATTTAACGTTTAATATATTTTTAACTATAGTTCCCTTGCTTCTCTTGTCCCACTTTTCTAATACTTATTTTTCATTTCCTTTTTTATTTTTATTCATTTACTTATTGCGATCATTTATTTTAAAGAACATAACATGATGGTCACAATTTTCATGCAAGTCGGTATTGTCTTTATTACAATGGCACTAACTAAAATTCATATTTTATGATAATATTAAAACGATATAATTTCATTATAATTAAATAATTTTTCAGCACTAATATATTTTAGTATTTTGTATTCGGAGTTTTTGTATATATTGTAACGATAATTTCGTTTCACAATCTCTTTCGTTCGACCGCTCACTTTTTTCCTTTGTTTTTTTCGTTCTTTTTTTCGTTTTTGTTTTTTTTTTTATGACTTTGCTCCAACCATTTATAACTTCATTTTGCATTGGCATATTATATTAAAAGTAACTTTTATTCCAATTAACAGCATTTCAAGTCTCCTCAATAATTATGTTAATCAATTTTATATTTTCTCCATGTTAATAATGCATAAATATAATTTGCTACTCATGACGATGCACAATTAACAAAATCCTTACATAAATTTAATAAACAAATAAATTTTTAGATCTACTCTTTATGTTTTACTATATAATAATGATTATATGAAATAATTCTTATATCAAATATATTTCGTACTTGATAATTACAAATGTATATATAAAAATTCCTAAAGCATATCTATATTTTCAATTAGATTGACTAATATAAAGCAAATAAGGTTTTTTTTTCATATTGGTCAATTGATTGTCATTTGGATGAAATTAATTGAATAAAAAAATAAAATATTACCGACAGATTCTTTTGATAAGCATTTACTTACGGCATAGCGATGAAATGTCTAGAGAAAAAAGGTGATATACTGCCTTCTATGTTCATTTGACAATTCAATAATCAAGATTTGTTTTTTTTTTTTTTTTTTACTATTTACTTGAATTTCGATTTTATCGATATTTTTTTACAGATAAATTACAATTATTTATTAATAAATTACAATTTTTAAAAATAATAAATCGAATTTATTCACATTTAGTTATTTCAATATCGAAATTTTTAAAACAATGAACACAATTAAAGTCTATGTTTGCTAATGCATCCATAAGATATGAAAATAACTAGATAAGGAAATATTTTGTTAAAGTTTTTACGTTATATAGTTTATAAATTCAACGTAATAAAATTGTAATAATAGACATGTAAAATTCATTCAATGAAGTGGAGATATTTCTAATCGATATAAATTAGTGGAATAAAAATTCGGAAGAATAATCCTAAAATAAGAATGTTACTTACAATTATGTCAATATTTGCATAAAATTAAACGCAGAAGTACCGACTTTTTTTTTTTTACTTCAGTAACTGAAATTCCATTGCACAAATATTTAATGCAAATATTTGCTAGATAAAATAGATCGAAATTCTAAAGTAGACCACGTAGTATTGTCTATTGAAATCTCTTCAATATATGAATTTCCCAACTACTTCTGTCTACAACATTTAAGTTTGTCACCAGCCAATTTAGTAATTTTTATTACTTTATTACTATTGTTATAATAAATAGAATTAAATTGTACTACGAGGCAATTACAATTTTTTACATTTACATATAAAGCACGATTTATCTTATATTATTATCATAATATTGTTCTATTATTAGATAAACCAAAAATTTTAACAGTATAAAGTAAGGAGAAAACATGTTTTCATAAAATTATTTTATGATATGGAGTTTTGTATCTTCATATGCTAAGAGGTTTAAGAAACTGACATATTTACGAAAATATCGTCCTTGATTCGAAATATAAGTTATGAAGATAATAATCTAAAATGAATTTAATTTTAAAATCATTAATTTTCAATGTCATCAATACATGGAATTATCAAATTCATAAATATATAAGTTATAATTATAGCCATTGTCATTTAATTTTGTATTAAATAAAATAATAAGTAATATTTTCGATTCATTGTTGTTAATTATATCAAAATAGTAATTAATTGTATAAGAATAATATGCTCAAATGTAGCATTGTAGATTCTACATAAGTTGTTTATTACAAAAATTATTCTTTGGACTATTTTATTAACTAATTTTCTAATTATTATTTTACCCAATAAAAAAAATTCTATGATCTATCATTTGTTCCTTTGATTTATTAAGTTTCTTATATACTTGTAATATTATAGACGAATCTCTTGAATTTCATGAAAAATATAATTATTGACTAGATAACAGAGACAATTTGTACACGTTCAACTAATTTTTTCTCAAAATTGCAATTGGCAATTAATTCCACCTAAATTGATTGCCATTGTGATAAAATACAAAAATTATATTTAATTGCAATAATTTGATGTAGTAACAAATTATATGTATTTATGATTCAATGTCTCATATTATTTCAAATATTTGAAAAACAATGAAATAAATAATTCTGTAAAAAATTAATCGATATAAATTTTTGTAATATTTTGAGTAACAGTGGGTGTTGTAAAAGCAACAATTAATTTTTCAGGCTACATGATTTAGAAATAACTATAGCATAAAGCAGATAAAATAATTGATAGTTTATGAAACACAAATAATTTATTGATAAATGTTTAAAATTAAAAATAATTTAAAAGAATAAAATCTAATTGATATAAATTAAAAAAAATAATAATAATAATTATAGAGATAATAGAATGGAATATATATTATAAAATCGAAGGTAAATCAATATTATCGAAATACGATTGCGAAAGATAGAGTACAGTAGATTAAAAGAAAAGAAGAAGATGGAAAAATCATAAAAACATCAATCGATAAAAATTTATATATTGATTTTATCTATGAAGCTGATTTGATTGACAAGTGGTTCTCTCTGTCATGGTATGTATAAAAGGCCAGGAAAATCTTTGTATTAGGCGTCGATACGCATAAACACTGGAAGAGGTTGCGAAAAATTGTAAATAATCAGTTAGGTCGAATGGCAGATAGACAAAGATGTAAGAAGAGAGAAAGGCAATGAGAAAGGGAAGAAGATAGCGTGAGTACGAGATAGATGGATAGATAGATAGATAGATAGATAGATAGATAGATAGATAGATAGATGGAGAGAGAGAGAGAGAGAGAGAGAGAGAGAGATGACCGCGCGGTGGTAAGAAAGAGTGGGAGAAAAGACGAAGAAGGTTGAACGAGCGAGTGAGATGACTGTATGGAGGGAGCGTTAGGTTAAAAATGTACCTTTACCATACAGGTTTTCACTATATCACTAAAACCTCGACCTAGCAAAGCTTCATACACACACGCAAATATGTACGGCACACAGATGGGCAAGGCATTTGTATTCTTTCACATTATTTTTATTTTTCTCTTTTCACCAGTTTTTCTAGTTCATTACTAAAAGGCAAAAGTATTTAAAAAAATGTATGCGATGAATAAAATGTTATACGAACGACATTACAGGGCATTAAAAGCATAAGTTTTTCAGTGCAATCGTTCTTACCGTGAACAATTTTTTTTTTTTTTTTTTTCATGGGCTCAGGAATTAATAAAAAAAAATTTGTAGATTAAGAGATTTTCTTTCGATATGCATATAGTCTTTTTCAAATCTACTTTCAAATCTACCGAAAGCCTTGACTTTCTTCCTTTAAAATTCAGTAGTAACGTTAAATGAATCTACTACGTCTGCACTACATATCTATATATCTACATATGTATGTATGTATGCAATTTGTGTATGCGTGTTTGTATGTATGAACAAGCAGAAAATAAACCTAATAGAACTCAAGAGTATTTCAGCCTTTTGGATAGATATGTAAGAGACGAAATAATAAATGTCAATTTTTCAAACCACATAAAATATATTTCGGTAAATCATTGACTTCTATATTATTTTCTTTCATAATTTTTAATAAGAACATTTTCATGAAATAATTGTTTATATTATAATATAAATACATATACAAAACAAATACAAATACAAATAATATAAATAAATTTGATTATAGTTTAAGATATTTCATATTTATTTAGTTTCTAATTATTAATATATTTTTATTTATTATATAAATATTAATTATTTATGTCTGTTAAATTTTTGATATTCAAATTCATACAGAAATATAAATTTTAATTAAAATATATCGATTGATTAAGTTAATTTACTTATAAATGCATTTCTAAATGTGCGTTTTAATAAATATTTATATTTATATATTAATATGATCGTTGAAAATAACATGTACAATATACAGAAATGAATGAAATAAAATATTAATTTGAAAATTATGTATATACACACCCACACGCGCGCACACACACACACACACACACACACACACACACACACACACATATATATATATATATATATATATGCATATACGCATAAATCAGAAATTAATATTTTATTTAATTAAAAATATTATTAATTATTTATTTTTATTTACTATTGTTATAAAGATATATGTTGGGAATAGTTTCTAATAATTTTATCATAATAATTTCCTTTTAAATATTAAATATGGAAAATTATTTTCAGAAAATAAAATTATACAGATCATATGTAGTATTTTTACAGAGATCTTAAATGTTTTAAATGATACATTACAAAAAGATAATTTAATACCATTCAAATTTATTCGTTTTAATTTGCTTAGATTGATAATTTTAATGAACATCATAAATACAAGATAAATACATAGCTTTCACATTATTATATACATTAATAATTAGCATATTTATTAATAATTCTATTATAATCAAGTAATCCTGCATTCTGTAACGAAGCTAGCAGAGCAAATCCTTAAATCTGTACTAATATTGAATATATAATTCGATAATTAAATAAAAAATCAATTTATATTAAATTACACAAAGTGGATTGATAAACTTATTTCAAATTAAGGAAAACATTAAATTTCGCGCCGAAACGTCCTCGGCCGGGGATGAAAATTTTATCGATCAACTAGGGTAAGTCTTGATGAATGACAAGATTTATAATGTATTATTAGCAAAAAATAGAGCAAACACGAAGAGAAGAGGCAAAAAAAAAGAAAAAAAGAAAAAAATTATGAAACGCTCGGGGGTAGAGTATACATTTATAATAGAATTTCTTTATGTTTAGCTTATTTGATAATCCATTGTAACAATAAAATTGTTACTATTTATTATTTTGTTCGATTATGCATAGTGATTTTGAGCCCCATTATATTAGTTTTGCCATCTTTGCGTGTATAAAATTCACGTACATACGATACACGTAAAGTTTTCCAGGATGCGCTATCGTAAGGCGACGGGTTTCCTTATCTGTTGATGAAGTACTTTCAATAAGAGATGTAGTTGAGAAGGAATCTATTAAGATATATATTTGTAAGAAATACTTTACAATAAGCTTTATAATAATGCTCAAATGTAATTTTAAGAAGAGTTAGTATTTTATAGTAGTTTTTAAATTCCCTCAAACTAGATTAAATTGTTTAAGCTCTTGTTAGATCTAAAGGTAGTAAATATAAGAACATTATTTTCTTTAACTTACGGTGCCATTATATTTCTTAATTAAAATTGTATTAGATTGTTTTTTATAATCATAATTAAAATTAGTATTTATGAAAGAACTATATTAGTTTTATGGCTATAAGAAGAAGAGAGATAAGTGTTGAGTATTAGTTTTTCGTTAATTTTATCTTTTAAAATATGATTAATATAATTTGAGTAATTTTTAGTAAAGTTCTGTAATAATAGAAGCTGTGTTACCAATTATAATTTAATTTCTTCTTTAATTAAAGTTTATAGAATATACAATTACCGAAGAAAAATCCGATTAATATTAAATTATAATTAATGTTATTGTTATGCCAGGCTATTGGATTAGCGAGTAAATATCCTATTCTTTTGCATTATCCGCAAACATTCGTTTTATTGATTAAAATTCTTCTTCTTATTAATAATATTTAAATAATACTTAGCCATTTAATTTTTTACACTTTAAAGATTTATTAATAACTTAATAATTTAACAATCAAGAGAGATGTAAAATATTTAATGCAACATAATGGATAATTTAATTTTTATACTTATAATTAAAATTTTTTTTGATTATTATAGAACTTCAGCAGATTTTGTAATAAATTTCTAAAATCTGACAAAATAAAAAAACATAGCGCTCTTTTATAGAAATTGAATGCATTCAGTGCATTATATAAATTCATTGATAAATTGATTGATTGAACAGATAGATTATTTTTATTAAATATTGCAGCAAGGAAAAAAATTGTTTCATTGTATACTCAAACTATGGTAAATAGTTAGATTTAATAGGAAATATAAATGTCATTATTACTATTGTTATTGTTATTATTATTGTTTCTATTTTAACAGTAGTTGAATGAGATTTTTTAAATTTAAATAATATTTTATAAAATTCTTAATCACCCATTTTATAATATAAAATTTATGATTAATATTATATTTATACTTTGCCTATATAAATTTTGTTTTGAAAAAATAATACATCAGATTTAAATATTATATTTTTATTTACTGAATAGAAAGTACATATATTAATAGTATATTTTAAAACTTATGAATTAAATAATCGAAGTTTTTGTGCGAATTATGTTAAGTCGTCAAGTCTTTAAAATAAATCTATTCTTCATAATTTTAATTCCATTGTATTTTGTTATATATTTTTGTTTAATACCCTAACTAAAAAACAGTTAAATTGGAAATATTTTTTATTTTTAATGATATAGAAAATGGTATATCTTTAATGATATATCTACGGTCCAACATATTATATTCTAATAAATATTTCGTACTTTTGAAGTACAATTCATATTTATAATGTAATTCCATAAAGAATATTGATTTTGTTACTTAATTTTTTTTTATATTTAGTAATGAATAATTTTATTGGAGTTATAATTAACATATAAATATAAATTAAACAATTGGAGTTATGTAGCATGTATTTTTTATAAATAAATAAATAAATAAATATATATATATATATATGCGTGTGCATATGTGTGCGTATGTGTGTGTGTGTGCGCGTGCGTGCGTGCGTGCGTGCGTACTTGTTATGTGAAACAATTTAAAACGTTTGAATATGTACGTATGGAGTTAGTCCGTCTGAAGGTGTATTTGTTTTTCTGTTATAGGGGCTTTGGAAAGCAGGGTTATCAGTGCCAAGGTAAGAACCCGAATAAATCGTCCTTGAAATGAAAAAGAAAAGCAAAATTGCCGCTCGCGCTATACATTATGCAAAGCGGAGCTAAGATAAAAAGTGCATAGCCGTGCATCGAAAGGCGATCTACGTAATTACTTTCTTTTCGACCTGTTTCAGTATGTAGCTTCGTTGTACACAAGCGATGTCACGAGTACGTGTCGTTTACGTGCCCTGGAGCTGACAAAGGCGCCGATTCTGACGTGAGTGTCAATTTTTCAGTCTGAGAAAAATAATATGAACATATCACTAATACCTACTTCGCTCCATCCCTAAACTCTATTCCCGGTTCCTTTTATTATATTATAACACCACCGAGTTTTCGCAGCTAATTTCGCCTTCGCTTTCGTTTCTCTCATTTTAATTTCTATTCTCGACGTATGCTTGGCATTTTCATTATATACGATTTTCTTAATTCAATAAATAATTACATTCATAATATACTCAAGCAGAGTTGGTGAGTGAACTTCTTCGTGATAATTATCTAACGGGGCAGTAAGTTCGGAAAATTTTGAAAATTTTGTTAAGCTTATGCATTGGTTTGGATTTTTTTTTTTTTTTTTTTTTTTTTTTTTTTTAAATAATATATATCGCTTATTCTAGGAGTACAAGGATTCACTTTCTTATTTTTCTCAAGCATATTATAAACGCCAAAGTAATAAAAGTTAATTTGATGCAAGTATAACGAACGCAATAAAATAATTATTATTATTTAAATTTATATAATATTCATTACTTGAATTACCGTTGCACATATTCTTTTGATATTTATATTTTACGTATTCTCGCGATGTAAATTTTTATTACTAATATAAAATTATCTACAGGCTTTCATGTATTTCACTATTTACTATTTAATTTATATATAATCTACACGCTACGTAGGATAAAATCATTTATGATAGTTTTGATGAAAAAATTTTCTTACACATACGGCAACGAATTATTTTAATTGTTTAATTATAAAAGCTTGTTTCTAATTTACGTGCTTTTAAATAAAGAATTTGTTGTCTGAACGAAAAGCAAATATATTTGAATAAATAAAATTGTCAATACTAAAATTTGCTTAAAACGTTGGTAATCGTTTCATCCTTTTATCTTTGAAATAAATTTTGATAACAATTGATTACAGACATAACTAATATAAAGATTAAAAAAAACCGTTAGATAAAAATATTAGCATAATAATAAATGATATATTAGTACTTTAATATTTTTAACTTTAGAATTGATATTTTCTATTAAAATTCAGCATTTTTAACTTGGGTTAAAAATATATGAGCGTTGAGAAATTCTGAAAGAGAAGTACAATTAATCAAACGAATAAGCTATAAATGTCAACAAAAAATCCGCTTTTTATAAATAATTTTATGGATTTATTAAATTATTGACGTTGAATTCATCTTAATACAATCAATTTTCGTTTCTTTAAAATATTAAGGGACATTATGTAGGAATATTAATAGGAATTATATAATACAAATATTATTATTAATGAGAGAGTAAAAAATATTAGAATATCTAAGCCAAAAGATAAAAATATTATTAATAATATTTCATATTTTATTATATTAATATATTAAAGAAAAGACTATTAGTATAATTTAATGATAAGTGCTGTTCTAAGATAATGAGCAGTTAGCATTATTATTTTATATATTATCTTAGTTTCTTTAACTAAGAATAAACTTTCTTATAGAAATATTTTAATTGTCGGATTTATAAATATTGGTATCTCGTCGAATCGAAATAACGAAATTTCATTTTTTTTTTCCCCCCTTTTAGAGGGTAAAATAGCATAGTGACATGAAAGCAATAAAATGGATAAATAAAGGTGGAAGAAAAGAAAGATGAAACGAGAGGGACGAAAGCGTGTTGTGGGCGGTTCCGCGGTCCTGGGCTATACTTATTTGATTATTCGTACACGCGCGCGTGCCACACATACACACACCATTTTTTCCAGCACCAACGCACGCCACTTGGCCTAATATAATCATTTTGAGCTTCGTTTACACTATTGTGTGCTCGTAGAGTGTAAGGATAATGTGGAAGGAGAAACGGCTGATAAAGATTGATCAATGCGAAGCAATAAAATTATGTTTTATTTCGATCTTATTAGATTAGAGAATGACATTTTTAATTTGCTGATATATGATATTATACATAATATTATACAGTTGTACCTATGCGATATTTATAGTTTAAAAATTATAGTACAAATACATACTACAATCTTTGCAATATTGTAATGTAAGATGTGAATAATATCGATTTGCAACATACGATGGATTTTACTGACATTATTATATTTCAATGAAGTTTAATGTAAATATTAAATTAACAACTATGCATGTCTATTTATGACAAATGGAAATTACTTAAGTATTAAGAAAATTCCAAGTAAATATTACATTACCTATAAAGCATTGCCTAAAAAATAATAAAGAAGCTAAATCGAAACTTATTAAAAACATTTACAATTTCTAGTACAACCGAGTCATATATAATAAATATATAAAACCCGTAAGGTGAAAAAAAAATGAAAAAAATTGAAATAATATATGGGATAAACACATGTCTTTATATCGGTCGTTTCTTTTCTCCGGACGAAGGATAAAATAAGCAAACGAAAACACATAGTTACACGAATAACTGCCGACTTAGGTGCAGTAACAGACTCTGATACTGTCGTCAAAAATAAAAGAAAAGTCATCACAATGGACAATAAAAATACTCGGGAAGACAGATATCATCCTTCGTTCGTAAATCCAGTTCTCTTCGATGTGTTCTTACAGGCGGTTCAATTTCACTCGGATACGAGAAGAATTTACTTTACAAGAAAAAAAATACCGTTTACTCATTTTCTTCATTCTCCTTGAGTTTTTTTTTTTTTTTTTTTGAACTTCATCACATCTTTCTTATAGGGTAGTGTTAGAATTAATCCTTTTCTCATTCTTGACTATTAATCAAGATATATAAATTATAGGGACTACAACAATGTTAAAAGATTTTAAACTTTGAATTCTCCTTATAAGATATTAAAAATTAAAAATATTTTTTAAAGAGATGGATAGTTTTACATTTAATTTTTAAAATTTTTAAAATTTGCCATGAATGAGATGGAATATACGAAGAGAAGGATTCAAATATAAATACGCAATTATTCATAATTCATTGTGTTTGTTAGTTTAGTGTCTGTTTAGTAATGATTTTTGATATTCAAATTATATCCAGTTATTATTAAATTATTTTTTTAGATTCAAATTTTCGAAACTTTCATATTTTATGAAAAATTAATGTTTTTTTAAATATATAAAAATGCTATGAACAATTATACTTTGTTTATGTGGAAGCAATATTTTATTTGTCATTTTCAAAACAAAGTATACTCAGCTTTACAAAGTTTCATTAATTTTTCAATTTTTTGTTTCCACAGCGCTGTTATTTATTTATTTATTTATTTTTCGATTGTATACGCTATACCAATTCTTTCTTCTAACAATCGAGATATTACTTTTTTTTTTTTTTTTTTTTTTTTTTTTTTTTTTGATAAGTATTTCCATTGTAACTTATTATTATACAAACATGTTTGACCCAATATAATTTACTTATAATTCTGAAAAATGTATTGTGAATAAGTGCTTTTCATTGTATTTGCCAACAAGTTATTTAATGAGTACGATAAATTTTCGTATATTTTTAATTACTTACAACAATATAATTTACTATGTATAATATTAATTGATTAATTATTAATATTTGGCATCAATATATTGTGATCGTTTTAAAAGCAAAGCTAAATATGAATTTTTATGAATGAAATGATCTCTCATAGACTAATTTTAAATTACACGATAATTGATATAAAAATTTTAATATTTCGTTAATTAATTATTGTTAACAATATAAATGCTATTATGAAAACAATAGCCTTTATTTTTTAAAAGCGTTAAAATATGATTCTATTTTTTAACATTAGTACATATATATTATATATTTGTATTTTATCATAATATTGATTAATTTTTATTTTCTTTTTTTCTTTAATTTCTTATTTATTGAAAATGCAACGAAATCTCTACATTCACATTGAAATGATAAATGGTTTGCATTTAAATGCCATTATTTATATAAAATAAAAATAAGCTTCTTTTCATAAATTTAAACACAAATTTTTCCATATAATTCATGAATTTTTATTATTTTCGACATATTAATGGACATTTTATATCAAGCGTATGTATTTTTGTATTTCACTTTATAATTGGAATTAATAAGTTAAATATATCTGATATGGAAAAATCAAATTAAGTTGTATTCACCTTCTATTAGTTGTATTATATTAATTAAAAATAAAAAAATAAAAAAAAAAATGGAATTTTAGAGAGAAATCATAAAATATTATTCATTAAGTAATTGAATCAGCTTATATCATTTTTTTTTTTTTAAATAAAATTAAGCCTCTGAAACTAAATTTCTATTTATAGTTGCATATTTCTTACACGCTTCACAAATATAAATAAAATCTTGCTTAAATAATTCTTTAAATTAAAAATCATTATCACAATACATACAATTGTAATAAATATATTCTATAATTTGTTAAGTAATTGAAAATGTATATATATATATATATATATATATATTGCTAAGTATAGTTATTATGAAAATTTTTATTAGTTTTTACAATATTTAATTATATTGTGGACAAAAAATATGACATAATGCTGTTGACAATGAACTATTCATGAATTCGAATGATTTATGTATGTGACGCGTATATGAAATATGCCCAGTATGATCTTGAAATTTTCTAAATAAATTATTTGACTTGGGATAATGTAATGAAACAAGTTCGACGATATGGCCTCTGAGCATCTACTTTTATAGGTGAACTAATGATAATTTGAGTGCTGTTAAATTTTTGAATGTTGTGTTCATTTTCATTTCAATGTCCTTAATTAGAAAATATTTCATTTCTCGTTTACTGCATCCTCCTTCAATCTACATGAATCCTTTATTATTCGTGAATTACATTGAATATTTTAACTGTTAATTACTTTTTAATAAATGAATTTTCCGTACGTTTTTATCCTTAGTTTCTAATCTTAAATTCCACTTTATATTTAACTTTTATTTTCAAATGTTGAATTTGTAATGTCGAAGTATAAATCATAATCGATTATTAAAATAATGTTTGGTTCATCTTTTAAGTTTGCGATATTAGTAATTGCTTGAAAGTATAGATAGCAGTTATTATTTAGCAGTTATTGATTTATTCATTAATAAATGCTTGTAAATAATTTAATCCATATTGGTGATTTATTAATTTTCAATTTAGGAAAGGCTTCGACCTTGTTTCCTTAATTACAAATTTAATATTGAAAAAATAATCATAGCAATTAATGATAATGTAAGGTAATTAAAAATATTGAAATAATGGTGATTATTATTGAAATAATAAACAATAATGTCGTCAAATTGAAAATTTATCGTTGCTCTTTTCTGAAATATCCCTTATGCCCAATACAATAACCGATAAAGTGAATTGTAATTTATAAGCAAACGGCCTTTTAATTTGTTTTACGTTACAATGGTTTTTATCATTAACGATTGATTAGGCGCGAAGAAAACTTTGAAACTTCTCGCTCAATTGTCAATATCAATTTTTAATTATTTAAAAACAGATATTATTAATGTTTCCATTGCTTACTTGATAAACGCTCGGGTAATTTTATTTTTTAATAGTTATATACGTAGTTAATATTTAATAACTGTAAACTGTATTTTTTGTTTTGTTTTATATAAATTATTATTTAAAAATTGAAAATTACTTTCAGTTTGGTTATATTTAATTTGAAATGTAAAGCCCATTGTATAAAGACGTGAAATTGTATTTATTATTGAAATAATAGGAGAGTTTTTATTTTAATCTATTTTCTTATCTATTATTTTAATCTAATTTTTTATCTATTATTTTAATCTAATTTAAATTTATTTTAAGTTTTTGAGGTCCTTTAATTAATGAAACAAGATTTCTCTAATGTAATATAGTACTTAGGTGGATAAGCCAAGTATCAACTGACTGATCGGGTATTAAATATCACTCAGGTCACAAACAAGAAACACATTTTCACATCATCAATTTACTGCTTAAGTCTATTTCACCTAATATTCTTACGATTAATGACCGATTAACACAGATCATCCGGTTGTCCGAAATAAAGCCGATAATTTAATCGTTATTTACGAAAATTATTTCAACACTTACATCTACAATATCAATTGTGATAGTGTTTTTTTTTTTGTTTATGTGATATTTTAACAACCAAATTTATTATAGACAACGAGAGATTTTTATTCCATTATATTATTATATTTTGATTTAACGAGTTTATATAAACGACGTACATATTGTTATTAACATAACGTATAAATACAATGGCTCGATAAAAGTTAAATAAATGAAAATAAATAATCACAATTATAGATCAAATTACGTGAATTATCTCCAGTTTAATAATGTATAATAATATATTAAATGTATTTCGAACAAATTTTATTTGCATATTGTATATTATAAGTATATTAAATATGAATATAAGTACGTAATTTTTTTTTCTTCTTTTAGCTATTTATAGTCTCATTAGACTTGCATTTGGAATATTACATATTATCGAGGTTCTAGCATTAACTCGGAAATTTTTTTTTACGAATTGAAAAAGAATTATAAGCATGTTAAAGGCACTTCATTAGGAAGCCAAAGATTTTTTTACACTTTACGAACGCTGAATTACCTTTTGCACTTGGTAAAACTGAGTTATTAAAAATTAATTAATGGAAACGTTTGTATTATGCTTTACACTAACACTTAATATCTTTTTATATTCGAAATTAATTTTACATTTAACTTCGTAGCTCTTTTATCTATTAATATACTCTATTCTCTAATATTTCACCTCTGCATATTTATCAATGTATTAATACCAAAACATTTAATTTAACTTTTAGAACAAAGTTAATTTATTCGAATATTAATATTGAATATCACGTAAGTTATATCGATGTATATACATAACAAATCTATATTAATTCATTTTATCTAAGTAGTATTCTGCTTATGATTCAATTAATTGAAAAATTTTAATTAAAAATACTACAGAAATTACGCGCTTATAAAATACAGTACAATTGTATTTATAAGTATATATACAATATATGTATAAGTGCTCTCTTCACATACTTATCGTAGTAAATTAAATCTATGACTTCAAAGGAAAGATATAAATTAGATTCAACAATTATCAGGCACGAGCAAAAAATATATTATCTTGGAAATCTAAAATAATTATTCAAATTAGTAATTCTGCATTTATCGATAAAAGTATCGTTTAAATTCAATCAATTACCGCTAGAACATTCGACAAAATTGAATTCTATAATACATGCATATAGAATATACTAAAGCCGCTTATTACAGTCACTAATCATTTATAAATGCTTACATAGATTAAAAATGACATTCTCTGTTTTAATAAATGAATTAACTATTTCTCATTACATAAGAAAACTCGTCTCTTTATCCCAAGGCAAATAGAGATCTGATTTTTGCAAATGGGTCATTACACGAAACCTGCAAGACCAATACCAACTCGTATAATGTAACGGAGATTTTATTCGTAACTTTAACTTTTATTCGTACAATAAAGAGTAAAGCTTATCCGAGTTCTTGTATTTCGCTCGTAAATTTAACAAATTTTTGAGAAAATTCGTAATCGTTTTATTTTTCGTATTATTTTTGCCTATTATTTATGAAAATGTCGCTTAAACTCATTTGCATGGTAAAAGCTGTAAAATCCAAAAGAGCTCGTAAAATTAAAAATAATCGATCTTTGGATAATAAATAGTTCTACTTTATTTGAAAAATTTTTAAAAAGTTCATGTCATATCGAAGTAATACGATACGACAAGTGTTTTAACAAATCTAATTAAGATGTAATTAATGTAATTGATTCTCGCTATTCGTAATACTTTGTGTTACACCGGAAAATTCAACGGTTTCGTTAATGGATGATGTTTAATACCATTAGATAGATTATCAAGGCCAATGAAATTTTATTTCACTGACATATCAGCTTGAAAATCTCGTCAAATCACTTGGGTCGAGAATCACCGTCTCATTAAACATTGAGCAACATAACTCGCAATCTAATAATAAATATCAAATGAAGAGATTGAAGAAATATAAATTTGAACGGCGAAGAGAATCGATCGAGGATCGACAGTTTTCCGAGCACGCGAGTACGTTTGATGCTTATCGATCGAGGATAAAAAGTGGATTCGAGCGAGCTCTCGAATGTTGCCTCACAGAAGAAAAAGATCGTGATAATGTTTCAAGCTCGGTGAAGGGAGAGGGAAGAGGGGGCGATTGTCAGGCAGGCACCCCCTCGGTCTTGGCATTGGCTCGACGTGTTGTCGTGGCGGAAAAAGTCCGCCGCGGGTGCACTCAGCTTCCGCGTCGGGGCGTATTGACCAGGGCTGACGTCAGCCGTGCACTAGGCCTTAGAAAAAACGTCCGACCTAAACTGGGAGGGGGGGGGGAGGTGTGCGTGTGTCTGTGGAGAGGCGTCGGGACGGAGTAGGATTGTGGTAGGAGCTAGGAGGTAAGAGGAGGAGATGGAGGTTTAGCAGGATCGGGTGGGGGGGGGGCAGGAGGACAATTTCAGAAAAGAGCGAACGGCGTCGCGTGCGTCCGCCCCGAGCACAAAGGTAAAAAGGGAAGGAGGCCTGATTACAAACCTGCGCTAAGCTCGCAGCGTATAATATCCCGGCCTCCGCACGGCCTCCGTCTCTGCTCTCTTGACCCTATCCCACGCGCGTCCTTGACCTTAAGTTCCCCGTCCTTCTCGCGCTCAACTCGCTCGCGCGCTCCTTCCTATTTCCTCCTCGATGGCGTGAGCATGCACTTGGAGAACGAATTTCGCATCCACTAGCGTCGGTCGAGCTTTATTTCTCAGGCTGCACTTATTTTCCCCCTTTGAATTTACCTTTTAATCCTTCTTAGCTTTACACCCTTCCCCGAGAAACCCCACCCAACCTCTCGCCAGCCCTACCTTATTCATATCCATATATGTATAATGAAGGTCGCTCAAGCTATTTATTCAATGGATTTGTTGTATGAGTGTGTCGCTAATGCTCCGTAAGAAGAAAGCATGCGAAATGATTTATGTACGTCGTAGTTTTATGAAAAGTTCACGGAGAATCTTAATTCAAGTACTGCGATAAGCTTCTCGCTCGTTTCGTGCAATTACAACTGATTTGTCGATGCGCGCAATCGTCCAAGAATTCTCATTTTCCGATTACGCGCGCGCATACGAACGCACGCAGAAAAACACGAGGACACTTATTAAAAAATCTCAATCATTTTTTAATCATCCGTTTTATTAATCATCCCAGAATCTGAGCATCAAAGTTATATATAATTTCAATCTCCGCAAAATTAATATATATATACACACACACGCGCGCGCGCGCGCGCGCACGCACGCACACATATATTAATTCGCTCGAAAATTTAAATGAATAATGCGATAATTAGAATTGTCATCTCATAATTGTATATCTACGCTAATAATGAGAATTAGACTCTATCAATTACTACTATTTTCACTTGTACTTTTTGCTTTAATCTATACCAAACAAATAATTTATATCAAATTTTATTCACCTTTAAGTTATTATTTATATATGTTTACATATACGTCCGATTAGAGGTTGTCGAGAGCTTCAGCCCTGCTAATAATAAATTTGCACGAGTGTGACATAAAATTCTGATAAACAAGTCCGATTAAAAGCAAAGGAAAGAACATACAAATGAAAAGGCAAACGAATGTTTCGTGCTTAATGAAAGTAAAATGTACGTCATGAAAAACTGAGAAATTTACCACGTCCAGCAGAATTTAATACTAATCGTTAAAGAAATTCATCACCGGGAGCTACACATTCTCAATAATAAAAAATCGATATCGCGAGCACGAAAACCTTGGATCAAAAATGAAAACCCAAACAATCGTGAATTACAATAGCCGTTGGATATCCCATAACACATGTTCATTTTAAAAGTAAATCGAGTAACCGGCAGTGAGAATAACTTAGCTTGCCGGCGATTGCGTGATCAGGGCGTTTGCCGCTGAAAAGAGATGGAACGTCACCGACTCCCCTTCGTCCCTTATCGCTCGTACCGCACTCGTTTCACTCATCGTGCATTTTTCTCACACCTATACCCCCCTCCCCTCCTCCCCCCCCCCCCCCCCCCCACCCCCCCCCCCCCCCCCTTCTACAATTACTTTTATGTAAAAGTATTTTAATTTTGCTCGCAACTCAATCTCTCCAGTACACAAGGTCAGAGATGCAAGATATGGGATAACAGTAAGGCTAAACACAGGACACGCGGACTAAACATCAATTCAAGGTACAAACGTACAACAGCCCGACCTTCTGCGACCATTGCGGTAGCCTGCTCTACGGTATCATCCACCAGGGCATGAAGTGCCAAGGTACAACACCCATTCCTATCAAACAATACGATTGTACATTGCAAATTACATGAATATTCTCTGTATGGTGTGGACTATGTTCTCGAATGGTGTTATGTATGTGGCTTTAATTTTCAACCCCGTTTCGTCCTTAAACTCGTTTATTCCTATTCTCAAAACTTTCCCCTCAATTCGGCAACACGATTCTATACGCTTTATCTTCTCTCCGTTTAATAACACCATGTGGAAAAAGAAAGAATAAGACGCTCGGAAGCTTTTTAATCGCGAAACGCGTAAAATAATAATTTTATTCTGTTGCGTCATCAATAAAGATTAACGAATGATTATTATTATTAAAATTACCCAAAACATAGTTGTTTGTAATTGTCTAAAACAGCACAATAAATATTATTAATAGATATTGTCAAAATAAAATGAATTATTTCATTATTTATATATACATATTCTGCTTCGTCCTTTTCCTTTATTTCATTAGTATAATATATATATATATATATATATATATATATATATTCGTTTAATAAGATGGTTACTTTTACTTTACCCACTCACTTAATTTACTTACGTAAAGCAATGAAAAACCTTTCTTACGTACATCCACGATGAATTCAAATTATTTCTCGCATCTTTCATAACGAATATTTCAATTCAATACAATTGCACATTTTAATTGGGACTTTGAAAAGTCTCTATTCTTAAACTTTATTCAATTTAGTTATAATTAACTTTCATTCCCGCGCGAAACAAATCGCTTTATTCTTCTTTTCATCTGCTTACATGACCTTTCTCACAACTCACTTCAGTCAGACTAAACTTATGCAATATGCATATGCACTTTTCTCCTTCAAATCTTTCGATTTTCCCTTCATTCCCCCCCCCCCCCCCATATGTAATGTTCTTCATCGAGTACTTCACGGCGATAATCGATTTGCCGTACCAAAGAACAACCGAGCAAGTGCAATATGTACGCTTTCATTTTTTTCTTTCTTAATGTTCATGCATTCTTTGCGTCTCTCTCCCTCTCTCTATCTCTCTCTCTCTCTCTCTCTCTCCGTCTTTCACTTTCATGTCTTCAAATATTCTAGTAATTTTCTTGAATGTCGTCTACAACTGACACAATAATCACATCTATCCATTTTCTACCTAAGCGTAAGCCAATTTTTTTATTACATTTAATTCATGTATTGACAATTTCAGTGAGCGTACTATATCTTGACGTATATAAAATTTTTTACCATATTTATTTATATGTCTGGATCTGTATTTTAAATTAAATCTATACAGGACAATTAATTATAAAGAATTTATCGATAATTTTACATTTGATGATACTTCATGAACATTTTGTAAGATAACAATTTGTAAGCAAAACATTACTTCTTTTAATTCTTAATTTAATAAATCGAATACAATTTACGTGATGAGTCGGTAGTCTCGTAATTCTTGTAAATAAAAATAATAAATTCTCAACAATCAACCTAACGTAATTCGAAAATTCTTTTAATCAACTTGTTTTTTGTTTTTTATTGTTTATTAAGAAAAATTTTACGAATTCCTTAATGATTTTTAATTTCTATTATATTATGATAAATAATATTATTTTTATAAAAATTATAATTATTTTTTTTGTATCTCGGTAGTCTGCAATTTAAACCTTTTACAGTATCTTATTTCCTTCCTAGTTTACGCATAAAGCGAAAACGTGAAAAAAAAAAATAAATAAATAATAAGCATAAAATGCAATATATTGCTTATGCTATGTTCATTAAATTCTCTAATTTGAGAATGAAAAATTTTGCCATCCTAGGTGGATAATGAAGAGAGTAAAAAAGTAAAAGTGAACGCAAAGTACACTGTTATAAGAATGCAACATATAAGATTGAAATGGAAAGAAAGAGGAGCGCATACTAAAGTAAAAGATAAACGAAGAAAACCATAGGATCGTGTAATAAGAGTTTCGATGATTTTTTTTTTTTGTCTCTTTACTCTCTTTTGTCCTAGGCTTGAGAAAATTAATACATAAAAATCTGTGCAAACAGCACCATAGCTGGCTTAATGGTTTTCTTTCTTTCGCTACAAAAGTTCGCTACTATCTTATAAAAAGTCTTTACATATTACATTCTTTTATTACACTATTTTTATTTCATCCATTTTCCTGTTTATATTTTGATATCCTCTCTGAAATTCTAAATGTTTTCTTTTTTTCTATTTGACCTATTTTATATGTTGTATACGTATGCGTGCATTGGTTTACAGAAAAACACGCGTATACATACATGTATATATGTGCTTTTGCGTGTAAAATATCGAAAGCCTTGAGTGATATGTTTCATAATCGTCGTACATTTTTGTTTATAAATATCCACATTTATACACTTTCTTTATGTACATATAATTTATTATGAATATTGAACGAAATCTTATAAATATTTGTCTCTAATAAATGTCGAATTATTGTATTCTAAACGAAATTCCATAAATATCGTACAGATATTCCTATTTTATAATTTGTATTAGTTTTTCTTATAAAAGCTTGAAGAAATAAAATTTTTCAAAAATTCTCAATACTTTTTCCATAATAAATAAGGATTTAATACATATTATCATTTTTAATACGACTCAATTAGAATACCAATTCCATAAAAGACTGAATAGATAATTGAATAATAATCAAATATTTTAGGTTACATACCTTTATTAATATCTACAACTTGAATGTGTATGTTTTTGTATATCTCTCTTGTTTTACTATTTCTTTATCTATGATGTATCTCCTTCTCATATTTATCATTACTATTATGGTATTAATATGGTATTACTTAACTTTTATATGTATATATATTTTAACAACTGTATATAATATAATAATGTTTATTGTTCATTCATATCGTAAATTGCTTAAATTCTTATCTGCTTCTATCTAACATTCTTAATATCTTTTTCTCTTACAATGTATTATATTGATTTGGTACATAAAATATAATCACATTTGTGATTTTTTTTTTTTTATACTTACGATTGCCTCTCTAAAAACAGTATTAATATTTGTCTATTAAAATTTAACATTACGCATTTTAATACGAATATCATTATGTAAATGTTACAAACACTTTATACAATCAAATTTCACCGTTAATATCTTTAGCGAGTGTTCACATTTATTTTTATGATATTTTATGTATTGTATCGATATTTCTATAAGCCTCAATTCTATTTAGATATGTTACAGCACTTTTAATATGCATATAAAATTAATCGTATTTTGAATTTAAATACATAAGAGTAATTTAAGCACATAATAAGTGACTCACGAAAACTGTAGTGCACAAACAATGTAATAATAACAATAATATATTATATCACTTTCCATTCATAATATGAATATTTGCTCAATCTAATATTTTACCTAAAATAAGCAGAAAGACAAAAAAAAAAAAAAAAAAAAAAAAAAAAAAAAAATTTATAATTCGATAGACGTGAAACACCGAACCGCATGTGGACGGTAAATTAAAAACATATCGATTCATGAAAAATCCGTTAATGTCTGACACGCCATAAATTGCTATTATTCTTTCGTGTTAGTCTTACTAATTACGAAATGGAAAGAGAAATCGGGATCGATTTGTCTCGATATTTCTGATTACTCGGATCTATCAATTTTTCGTTCAAATTTTGCCTTCCATTAACTCCAAGATTTGATTCCATAATAATCGAATAAACAGAGTAATCGCTATTTAATCACTTCATCAGGATACGTTGCTTCCTTATTCTTTCTCTATATCGTTTTCAAGGCGAAAATAGTATATTTGTAATTTTATTGATCTATTTGCCATTCTGCTTTATCCTCACTCTTTTCATTTTTTATACCTTCTTTCATTACCACGATTTTTATCGACAATATGCTCTCATAACTAATTGTCAATAATTGAATAATTTCAATTATTTCACCAAATTGAGAGAAATATCTAATAGTCCACTATAGTTGTAAGCTCAAAAATTTATGGCTAAAAATGCATTTTTATAAATCAAAATTCTCAAGTGATATTCGCTATTTAATTTATACGCAATTTCTATGTGGATTTAATTAAATGAATGAATTTAAATTTACGTTTAAAAATATTATTATCAATAAATATAAAATTTAATAAAAATAATATATCAAGTCACTTAGTTGTAGAAAAATTTTAAATTAAAATACTATTTTGGTAGGTTGTAGTTTTATCATAAGCAACATTTTTACATATAAAGTTATCATCGATTGTTGTTGGTATATTTTAATATTTATTTACTTTTATGAATTTTATTTATTAAAATTTAGACCTTTATTATAAAAATTCTGATTAAATACTTCTCAAGCATTAGTTTTACTTCATATTTAACTTCATAAATTCGTTTTTATTTAAAATTTTCTTACTCTTAATTACGATCAATTAGAATTTTATTTTAATAAAATTGTAAACTATAATAATAAATCTTAGTTAATTTGTAGATATCGATATCTATAGAATTCATTTGTGAGATAAAATATTAATGGGGTAAAAAATCATCAGAATTAACATATTATGTTTAGTATATCGGAAGAAAAATAATATATCGAATTCATTGCAAACTATTTACAATAACATATTTTATTATAAATCTTCTGTTATCATATCGTAAAATCTAATGATTAAATTATTTTTAATTATAATTTTTAATTATATTTGTAATTATCGCAGCATAAAAGTTATATTTAAAATATTAGTCATGATTATTGATCTACGATTAATTGTTAATTATCTCTAATATTTCCATAATATATAAAATTTCGGTAATATATATCTGTAGAATATATGTAATGTATAATATATTTAAAATCTTTTTACAACAAGTTAGTTAATTTTTCGTTGATCATTTGTTCCAGAGCTTTACAAAGTATAATAATATTATAATCAAATTTTTTATATGGAATAAATATTCTTGAAATAAATGCACTATATTATTCAAGAAGCATCGAGAATAGCAAAATTGTATTAATCCATGAAAAATTCTACCTACTATATATAGTTCACTAAATAATTAGTTTTTCCATTAATTTTCTTACACTGTGCAGAGCACATCAAATATTACTCATTGAAAGTGGCTTACGATTCTCTATAACTTCTCTTATTAAATTGATTATCCATTTTCCGAGAGTACATTCAGGAAATAAAAAGTTAAATGAATATATAAATATACGGATACCTGCGTAGCTAGAGTGAGAGAGGGTGAGAGAGCGAGAGCGAGATCGTGAGGGGGAGAGAGGAAACATTTTTAAGCTAAGAGCTACTTTGCTCCCTTATCGTTCTTTTTTTTCCGTTTCTCATCTCCTATCTTTCTTTATCTGTTCTTTATTTCTGAACAATGCTTTTACTTTTAGGAAGCTCCTCTTTAATCGTGAACAATTCTCTCGCACAATAAACCCACTTTCGGGAATCTTATGAAAACCTATTAAGAATAGTAGTAGTTTTAGTGGATACTCTGTTATTTGAGTTTATTGTTTTAAGGAAGAATTTAGGTGAATTGGTCATTTTGAATTTTTAATACAGAGCTTTTTTTGTCAAAGTGACAAGTGACTATCGTTTGTAACATATAGTGTAAAAAAAAAAAGTTTAATTTCTAGATAATTTGATCGCATGACAAATCACTCAACTATCTCAATATGTTAAAAATCGATTTTCATTGATTATTGATATATTCATTTTGTTATTTTAAATTTTTTGTACATAAATAAATAGACTTTATAATTTCGTGTAACATGTAATTATACTCTATTTATGTTTGATAGAGGAAATGTAATTTTAATGATTTATAATAGTACTGGTTTTAAAATATTTTACACTATAACTTGTAATTATATATATATATATATTTAATATTAAATTCACAATATAATAGGATAAAATAAAGTCCTTAAATACATTTCATAATGTCAATTAAAATTTTTTATATTCTTAATTGTTAAAATTTAATAGTAAGTGAATTATATCTGTAGATAATAATAATAGACTCAATATATTAAATGAATAGAAATGATATTAACTTATTTTGAAGAAGATTAATTTGTAATTCTGAGTTTTTAAGTAGAAAATAATTTGATATTGTCAGGCGCGAATAACGTACATGCATTTATCAGAGTTATTTACATCTATTTGAAAATTATTCAAATACATACAACGACATTAATGCTTAACGTTGCTTTATTAATTTTATACTATTTGCAATTGCAAATATTTAAAATTCTGATTCTAACTGTGCTATTGGAGTAAAATAAATTTTAATATAATAATCGTTCATTACTTGATAATTCATCAATTATCTAAAAACGCAAACTCACATTATTATTTATTAACATTAATTTTATTAATTTTAAATATAAAATGTCTTAATGTTTCTTAATGTGAATGGACAATTGCCACCGTCCAGTCATTTAATCTCCTATTGTCGAAATTGTCCCGGTAATGCTGAAGTAATGATAACTTTTAAGGGATCTATTTTAGATATAAAGAAATTTGAAAGAAATTTTTAATTCTAAATGCAAAGGGGACACTGAGTAATATAAAATATGTGCCAGTAAAGATAAGTAAAGAGGCTGAAATTCACCAACAAACCGGTGATGATATTTAGTATGTTTTTTATATTCTCATCATTTTAATTAAAACACATACGATAGTCCCCTAGCTTAGTTTTGTTGATCTTAGCTTCTTGAAAAAGTGTATTCAAAATGATGAAGTGACACGTAAACATACTGGAACTGATGAACTCTTTTCATGTGAAAGGGTGTTGCGGTATGTTTTCAAAAAAATTGAAAGTATAAATTTATCACTGTCTTCTTTATTCTTTCAAGATAATCATACTTCTTTAATCTTTTTCAAAGTGAAAAGAATGATTATATCGATTATAATCAAAATAACACAACTACACTTGAAATAACTATTATAAAACTATAAGAAAAGTTCAAGATGTAATTTTATACACATTAGTATTATGCGTCAATAAATGCGAACATACTTATTAAATGTAGAGACAGAGTATATATTCGTAAATTCGATTTTAATAGTTAATATTGAAATTAATTTAAAATAATATTTTATTTTTAAAAAATTCTTACTTTACAGCTTATAATACGAATTGTTTTATTTCAACTTAACGTTTGATGAATTCTTCGGATTTAAATCGATGTAATTTACAAAATAAGAATTATATACTTGATTTTACAAGTAAATAGAAGATAATGAAATTGTATTGCTGTTTACATAATTAATGCGTATATTTTTCATAGAAATTGTGATGTACATTTAACGTTATATTAATTTTTCATTGCTATGAAATTACACAGAAATTGATAGGCATAATTTATTCAATATTTTATTGCGTGAATTAAAGTTGATTTTCAATGATTAAATAATAATTATAATTTATAATCGTAAAATCTATAAAAATAAAAGTAATTTGTCTAATTCATTACATACAGTCTTATAATATACTGTATAAATATGTATTTAAAATGTCAATTATAAATATCAATAATATATGCGTGCCATAAGTAATTAATTGGAACTTATACCACAATTAATATATTAACATTAAATCTATATTTATAACATCCTTGTAAAATAATTAGAAAAAATGCAAATTCATAAGAGCGAAAGCCTCTAGTAAGCCGTTATGTCCTTAAAGGGTAAATTATGGAATTAAGTAACCTTGAACTTAATTGTATCTCTACATGTGCCCTTGATCTACGGAACTTATTAATCACAAAAGCAATATTTACTCCTTAAACATAGAGAGTATTTACTTACTCGATAACCATGAGGACAAATAAAGTAACTATCGAATAATAATTTATAATGCTCCAATCGACGATTCATTCATATACTTTAGATATATGCAGTTTTAAGAAATAGTTGCCTAATTTTAATAGGATAAAGTACTTTCTAATACAGTAAACTCTCTAATTGTTACCCGTGACGCACGACTCGTTCGCACAATGTTAATCAACAATATTAATCTTTCTTATCTTTCTTAAGAAAAAATCATTTTTAAATATAAAGATTTACTTATATGTGCATATACGAGATGAAAAAATATAAATAAATTAAAAGTCTTTGGTGCAATACAGCTTCACCTTTGCTTAGCGTATGAAAATGAAATATAATCATATATTGTAAATGATGGAATAATATCTAATGAAAAGTAATATATTAATAGATTATGTAATTTTTAGTTTAACATAATAAAAATATCCGTCTAGATTTATCTATATGTAATCACACGAATTAAAAATCTAACTTGTAAAATTAACTGCATTTTTATTTTTAGAAATTATTATTTAAATACAACGTAAATATTATATAATATACTTGTCGGTTATAATTCTCGTATTATATGTTCTATCATGAAATTATATTATCTCAAATACATTTAAAGTAATAAAAAACATTGACCCTCAATTACAGCTTTATATATATTTATAATAATTTTATTAATATTAATATTTCAGTATGAAAGTTAATAAATATCGAATTAATTAAAGATTTTAATTAATTAATTTATATGCATTTATATATGTAAATATGTATTTTTAAATTATTATATAAATTGCGTTTAATCAGTCTTTAGTTACTATTAGAAAAACAAAAAATTCATGATTTTGAAAATATAATTAGAAAGAGAAGATAATTATTTATAATCACTTAATAAAATTCTGTTATACAATTTCCAATTACATATATTTATATATATATATATATATATATATATATATATATATATATAACAATATACTTTGGCATATACAATCGTATATCAACAATAATTTATTAATATTTATGGTTGTAGTTTTATTTGTTCTTTTAAATCATTTAATATGTAGTAACTTGATTGAAATACATTTTAAAATCTCCAAAACTAAGCAAATAATATTTTTTATAAAATTATTAGTTCGCACGGGTGTGAATTAAAAATTTTGTATAAATAATATCGTGAAATTACTTTTATATTAAAAGTATTTATGAAAAATATACTTAATAATTTATATCGAAACGCATTGATTACATATTTTGAATATTCAAAGAATATGGTTTAATTATAAAACATTACTATTTGTTTAATATTTATTACTGATGTAAGCATTAAAAATTAGAGAATTTCTAAATATGTATATGCGTGGAAGAAAATTTTCTCAATAAATATTTCTTTATCTACAGTAAGAAAATGAAATAGCAGATTTTAGAGATCTTAAAGTAAGTCTTAAGTATCGATAACATTTGTAGTAAAATTATTAGAAATATTAGAAATTTTTCAACTATGATAGTATAAGAATCGAATAAGCTTTTATGAAGATTTATAACGTAATTTATGACATGAAAAGAGCTTGACAGCTCCACGACAGTCAGAAGAAGATTCCATAAGCTTGACATCCTGATATTTATTACATAGTTGTTGTTGATTGATAGTATTTTTTATTCATTTATTATCTTTGAATTTTTTTCAATGACATCTAATTTTTCTGTTATTTTATTATTATTTTTTTTAATATATTTATTAAGAAAAGTAGAAAAATATCGCGGAAATCAATTTTTCTTCTAAATTGATGAGATGCTAGAAAATAATAAGTCGAAACATAAAGACGAAAAATCTTTTTGCGTAATATATATATATATATATTTGATTTATTTAAAATTCTAAATTAAATTATCATAAAGAACAAGAGAGTGATAGAAATAGCCGGTAAACTATGGTGAGTTCCAAGGAAGAACGTTTATCGATTTCTAGTATAAGGTATTTCATGATAATTATACTTATATTATTAAAAAATATTTTTTTACACATATTAATTACACGAAAAAAAAAAAATATATATATATATATATATATATATATGAAGTATAAAATGAGATTTTGCAAATAAATTCAACTACGCTAAATAATAATTATGTACACATAATACATGGATTACAAACAACAGCTGATTTTTATGTCAGAATTCATTAGAATAAAAAAATTGCGTAGAAAAAAGCTTATATAAAGTATATATAATATTAACTGCAATGAAGATTTCAATTTATACATTCGACGAAATAAGATGAATTACGCAGTTTTTACAGTATTAGACTTTAATTGGCCTCTGTCATATTTTAAATAATAATTGCACAATGTCAATAAAATTTAAACGATGCGAATGATAAATTATAGATTTTTTAAAATCTATATTAAAAATTTCAACACATCAATATAAAATTGATTTGAATTTTTCAATAAATTATGATATACAAATGAACTATTTGTTATAACGTTGTAAATTATATTTAATGGAAAGTCAAAGTAGGTAATTATAATTCAATAACAATATTACTTATTAATGAAAATGCATTTTCATTCAATTAACTTGTGAAGTAACACAAAATGCACGCACATATAATTACTTATCGAATATTCAATTACCGATATTCAATAAATAATTTTTACGGAATTGATAGCTTTTGGTGGATGGATCGAATTACTTGGCATCAGTAACCCTAAAAAATAAATAAAATCAAGTAGTCAAGTATCTTGCAGGATTCCTAAAATTTATCTGTCGCTAATAGCAATATAATAATGAGAACTATAACAAGCCATTCAATTATCCGCAATCGAGTTATCAATCGTTTTTCGATATCACTACCCACTCACCTCCCTGATTCTATATTCCCATACATTCGCATCCTTCGTTAAAACTTGTGTCGATTTAATCATGATATCTGGACAAACAATCATCTGCCCGTAGGACCAACGGAATTTTGTCGACGTATCTCATCCTTCCCTCGCCCCTCTTTCACACACACACGCACACGCACACGCACACACAGACACACACACACGCGCGCGCGCGCGCGCGCGCACACAAAATTCTCACTCTTGCTCTCTCTCTCTCTCTCTCATCTATACAATCGCACGCACCATTTCTCTTTTTGGCTTGTTTATTTACTGGTTAATTCGGACTTGGAAAATCAGCAGTCAATATAGATATCCGCGCAAGCTGATCGATTTCAACAAGAATAACACACTAGAGAGGCTGAAAAATACGTTTGACCGGAAATGTTAGTAGACGCTGACACAAATTTAGTATTAAATTTCGGTCTCTACAGGCATATTTGCCTCTATCTCACAATAATAAAAATTTCAAACCTATTTGTACTGAGTAAACACTTTGCCAATATGGCAACACATTGAAATCTTCCTATTTATTAGTTGAACATTGCGAACAAAGTTACAGATTAAATTATACACAATATTATGGGTATACATGTATACGAATAAAATATTGTATATACACATACACTTATTGTATAAACACATATCGTATTTAGGCAACAATATTTTCAAACACGATTCTTTAGAAAAATATGATTTATAAAATTATCAGCTACTAATGACAACGCAACTTCGAAATTAGAGATTTTTGTAAAAGGTATTTTCCCTGCTTCCATAAATAAAAACAAAAAAAAAACAAAAAACAAACAAAAAGAAATTGATAAACTTGATAAAGAAAAGTTAAAAATATCCCTATGTAAGAAATAATATACATTCTGTGTATTTTATGCACATTCGTAAATACAAAAATTACATTTTCAAGCTGATGAAAAAAAAATTCTTTCAAAATATATTAATATATTAATATATATTAATAATAATAATAGGTTCGATTAAAATATTATCTTTATACTTGGTGATGTGATGTTTCCATTTAAAGTTGGCAGTATGATTATAATGGCAAGAGTATAATTTATATAAAAATAAAAATTTCACAGACGGTATTTTAAAAATGAGTAGACGTATATTGTATTTGAAAATCGTACTCGTTCAATTATTTTATATTTTTTGTTTAAAACACAGACGCAATTATCATTTAATAAGTACGTTATAACGATAAATATAATATGTTAAAATGATGGGGAAAATTTATGAAAATTGTTATTCCAGACTGAGTCTCGAAAATATTTTACATATATTAATTACCACTAAATGTAATAGACATCATATAATAAGTTGTTGAAAATTATATCAATAACAATTTATATTTTTATGCGTAGATTTTAATTTTATATTTAAAATTTAAATGTTAATAATATGGTTACGTTTATGCCTTGAAAATCCTTTTCAAAAATTTATTTAATATGCAAAGGATATTTGTGAACATTTTTACATGCCACACGATACTTATCCTTTTAAATTCTTGAAAAATTATTAAACCATACAGAGTTGGCTAGATCCAATGCATAATCCAGAAAACGTATAATGCATAAATATCACCACACTACCTGGATCTCAAACATCGGTAGCCTCGAAGGTAAGGATTGACAATCATGATAGCAAAATCTATAGTTATCCTTAAATACACAGTACACTCTATTAGAGGAAAAGCCATGAAGAGCTTTTTTTTTTACTCTTGAGCTTTTTTTTTCAATCCTTGGGATACTTATTTAACATACCCACAAGTATCATGCATATCAGCTAAGATAAGAGTATTTGTATGTTTACATACAACGATAAATAATAACATCTTCATCGAGACGCACGACAAAGAAAAGCGTCCCCGTGTGACGAGGTCTTTGCTGTTCCCAGGCCGTGAACGTGCCACACAAATGGGAAGTTTTCTCGTTCCTGACGCCGACCTTCTGCGACCACTGCGGCTCGATGCTTCACGGCATCGCGCATCAGGGACTCAAGTGTTCAGGTATATTGGCTCTAATAAACACAACTTCCGCATCGGCAAAATCGTAGTCATGGTATTCCGCTCGATTCCGCAATGTACGCGCGCCAAACGACAAACACACGCGCACACGCACACGCACACGCACACGCACACGCACTCGTACACGCACGCACAAACAAAACAAACAAAAAGCTTTTTCATAACTGAGCTAACCCATAAATGAGTAAACATATTTTTAAGAAACACCTTATGTTCACGCGACGACTTCGCACTTAGTAAATTGGTATTTTAACAATAGGCCGACAATACGAAGATTTTTTCTATTCTTTTCTTTTTGTTTTAATTATTCAGTAGTACGTTGCTACACTCTCTTATCCGTTATTTTTTTTTTTTTTTGTTTTTCTTAGCTTTTCTTTTCTTTTCATTATTCATTCTCATGGCATAAATTAAAGTACGAAATACTTTCATATTATATAGTACGGTAGATAAATCGTCAGAATTTTCATATTTTATTACCTTTAGTATTACGATTAGCTAAATAGAGGATGAAAACAATTTACAATAACTTGTACGTAAATGTATTATCTCTGCGACACTGGATCAGTTTGAAAATAATTCTCATAGTATAGAAGCCTCGAAAATAGCTAACATAACGTCCAATGCAAGTATCAATGAAACAGTATCCTGGCTAATAACTAGTGTCCCTTGATTCGTCATAAATATTGCCAGAGAATTATTACGTGATAGGGTTGCATTGGTATAGTGTTGCAAGCTGTGCTTTTGCTATGACAGGTAAAAGGTACAGTGCCTGCATGTTATAATATTCACATGGTATTGTAATCATACCAGTATTAACTTATTAGTATTTCATGTGTCTCGAATTGCATACGAATTAGATTATAGAGAAAATAAACGATAAATTTACAGCACAATGTCCCGTTTCACATATTATAACCATAAAGACATTATCATTACGTTTTTACTGCTTTCATCAATCTCCTTTTTACCGACAGTATTATTTGCTTTATTAATTTCATTAAAAATCTATAATTCAATCATTTTCAACTTAACTTACAATACAGAAATGTCATAAATAATTAAAAATTAAATTTTTATTCCATTTTCTCATCAAATTACATAGTAATTTTTTTTATGAATTTATCTTAATTCAAATCATTAATTTAAAATGTTTGTGATAAATTTGTAAACCCTTAACTTTGTCAATGTAGTGCAATGTATCAATGTAGTTGAAAGAAAAATCAAAAATATCAAATAGAAAATTTCAGAAATTAATATTCATCAATTTATATGTTATTAACGCGCCATATTATAACTAAATATATAATATTGTGACAAGTTCTATATTATTCGACCACAAAGCGTTTGTTTCATTTTCGTTAATACATTATGTGTGTTCATTTATTTGTGTGCCTCGAAAATGGATTATCAATTATTATCATATTATTAACTTATTATTTACATTGTTAAAAAAAAAAAAAAAAGCCTAATTATTTAAAAAATTCTCACATTTACTTTTTAAAATTTTCGTATTCTACTTCACTATCATAACAATAATGTCTTAAATAAAAAAAAAAGTAATAAAACTTTATAATTAGTTTATAAACTTTTTAAAACTTATTCCTGTGTGAAAATTGATGCTTTTTTTATAGTAAAATAATTAATTAAGTAAATTTATTTACAGCTTTGACTTTATCGAGAATTTAATAATGTAATTTTTCGTTAAATAATTTATAATTATTTCTAATGAATGTTTTATAACAAATTTACACTTGGAGCTTAAACCGACTGAAATCAATTAAATTTATAGTAAAATTTTATTTAAATTCCCATCACTTTTCTATTTAAAATTATTGATTAATAATATGGAACTTCTATTCCGGCAATTCATGTAACTAACTACTCTGATGAACGATGTGTATACTTATCATTCAGATTATAAGCTATTCATTCTGATATATTCCTTTCAGACAAATGACATTATATCTTGATTATATCATTCAATTTTATGGTGGTTTAGAATTATTCTTTTCAACTAATCTTAAAATGACTTTCTTCGTTTATTGAAATAAGATATCCCTATGTCATCGCAATCATAATTTCACAATCTTTCACTTATCTCACAAATCTTTATCCTCATCCAACATTAACGATACATGTATTCTAATTTTGCACGCGTCATAATTATATTCCGTCGGATAGTTCGATCAACGCACTATGATCGCTTCTCTTCCAGAACTCCCTGAACAAATTGCGGAATCAGAGAGATTATTGCGCCGTGATAATAACTTTTATTTCAGTAAATTAAAGTAAATTAAATTAAATTAAATTATTAAATTATTAAATTTATTTATAATTAATTATTTATTTATTGTTAATTTTTTATATTTAATAATTAAATTAAATTAAATTAAATTAAAGTAGCACTACGTAATAACTTATGTGCATTTATTTGCTCTGAATTTTTATATAAGACCAACGATTGCTAACGGTCGATGAAAGCTGCTCAACCAAGTAAATCCGACTTTCACTTGCACCTTTATTACAAAACTTCGAGATGCGCTTAACATTGCCAGCTTTACATAAACATATTTACTTTTTTACGTACGTAATTTCACTTTCACTTTCCCTATAGTTCATCTTATTTCTATTTTACACACCTCGCATAGCTTAAAAACATTGTGCTTTCATTGAATTTCAAAATTATTGTTATAAATATTTTTTTAATACAACAGAACATTAAATAGTAAAATATAAAAGTCATAAAATCATTGCGTTATATTAGCAATAATAAAGTTTTTAATTTGTATTAGAAAGACTCAAATTACATTAATACAATCACGTGATCTACTTATTCCCTTTTATTTCATCGTGCGTACAAATATTCATAAATTTTTATTATTTATAAAACCAACAATTAATTTCTAATAAATTCTTCTTTTGCTTTAAACTGTATCGCTGTACTTTACCTATTCGGATTAAGTGAAAAACTTTGCAATTCAAGAATGCTCGATTAAATTTACGGAAATAGGTTAAAGTCTCAAAAACGATCCAACACTTTGTCATCGACATACATTCTTTTACAAAAAGTCAATTATAATTTCAATAAATTGCCATAAATAATTCTTTGCAAATGAAAAAATAAATTTACAGTTCAACTTCATTAATTTTGTTGAATTTTCGTACTTGAAAATTCAATGTACGTTGTATTAGAGTGGAAAGGGCTATGATTCATATTATAATTACTCTAATAAAATATTATTTTACAATTTATGTACAATTTAAATAGAATAAATTGAATGTGAATAAGTAAAATAGAATAATTAATTCTTAAATAACGATGCAACGTAATGAATTTTCGGACTGTAATAGAAATAATTTAAAAATAGACGCTCTAATAATTAATATTCTAATTAAATAGTGTTCAAAACTAACGTACCTTGTATTCAATTTTTTTTTTTTTTTTTCTAAAAATTCTAATGAAATAATGTCAGAAATTTGGACATATGAGTATTTAAATTTATAGAATTCGTTTATTTTTACGTACAAAATTAATGGGACAATTACTACATGGATATAAATATTAAATACTTATGAATCATTAATTATTTTTGAATTCTTTATTTAACTAAATATTATAAAAATCACGCTCATACAGAGCTGAAAATAGTTACTAGTTTTACAATAAAAGTTATGAAATAAATATAAATTCCACCTGCACACATGCAACCAATAGAGAAAAATAAGTAAATATTTTATTGCTTATAAGTACGTTTAATTACTGGTCCAATAACTAAATGATAATTAATATTTATGTAATACTTTTCAAAAGCATATTAATATTAGGATTATTATCCAAATTCTTTATATACTTTGCAATTTGCAATAATAATTTGGAATCTGTCCAATACATGAAGTTGTCCCACACGCATTAATCAAGCTCCCGATCGCGTCTGAAATCCTATTTTGAGGTGGAAACATACTTGGGCCTTTTCGCGGATCTATAATGGAACTTGAATTGGATTATTTCGAGATCTTTATACAGTGAGTCTAGAATTTAAGAAGAGCCACTATTACGTAGCAAAAGCAAATCAAAATCTTCAGATTTAATGTCACATGTTATTATGTTACTTTTATATCGACGTAGTATACATTTGTAATTTCTATTATGGCAACTTCTATAAAAAGTTTTTTATATTTACTTGTATAGAATTACTTGATAGAGATAATTCTCGATTGAGAAAAATTATAAGTTTCATTAAAAAATCAATCGGCTTTTCATAATTATTTTACAAGATATACATATATAAAAATGTATTTACTTAAATAATAATATTAAAAAATATAAAATCAAGATGATCAAATTTAAATTTTTTTAATATTAACTTTGTCAAGAGAAAATAATAAAAATTTAAACTATTACGATATAGAAAATTTTCTTAAAATAGAAAAAGTTATTTAATAGATAGAAAAATATGTTTGAAATTAAAAAAGATGAGGTCGGTATTTTAAAAATTCAAATATTCTTTTTTTATGATATATTTCTTATTTGTTAATAAGTATATTATTTTTATAGATAATTAATTTCGTCTGTGAATCGAGAATGTATAATCGTACAAAAATTATATGTTCAATTCGATCCGAAAGAATGTGTAATAATTTTATATGGCGTTTAAAAAATATTGAATTTATAAATTTCGAACATTATGTATACTTATTTGTTTTAATGACTAATATAAATTTGTAAATACCTTTCTTTGCCTGTAAAATATAATTCAATATCTATCGTTAAATTCAATGTGTAATTTAGTATTGCAAATAATTAAAATGTACATAGTAATATAAAAAAAAATAATTATAAATAAATAAAAAAAACTATTAATGTATACATCCTTTTATTCTTTATTTATTTATTTATTTTTTTTTTTTTTTTTAGTATATAATATGATTGTACATATTTTTTTAATTAAAAACAGTATTAATCACTAAAGTAATTAAACGATGATTCCTATCTTTACAAATACAATGGTATTTCATTTATTTAAAGTTGTACATAGATAGTATAGATTTAATGCAATAAAGATATAATAGATACTTCAACAATCACACGGTTCTGTAGTTATGTAAATATTTTATATCTGTCAGTCAAATATCCTGATTTGATCAGATCTAAATTATCTCCTATAGTATCTTATGAATTCTCTTGCACGATTACGTGACTTATCGTGATTGACCTTAAAATATCAAAGTCTTTTTATTCCATCCTACGATGATCCAATAAAAATTTCTTTTTCTGCATACTCGAAAGTTCTTTCTTAATTGCTCGATCAATTTATTACTAATACCTCATAAGATGATTTAACCAATTATATAATACATACATATATATATATATATATATATATATATATATATATATATATATGTATGTATAATAACAAATTTGTCTGTAAAAATTTTATATTTTTGTGTATATACTTCTATTTTTCATGCATGCAAGTGTCACTGAACTTGTAATAATTTTTAAGTAGTATATATCTCTGCTGTGTAGGACTTTCATACTTTCATTTCATCGAATGTCTTATATTCACTAACTCAACTTTCTTGTACACAGATTGTTAACTATAATTGTTCTTATTTCTTTTATTTTTTATTTTTTTATAATTATATGTTCAACTAACGGATAATAGTTAGTAACAAATAATGAGTAACATTTTCATAAAGTACATAACATAAATTAGCGTATTAAAAATTGAAATAAAGATTATCCATTTTTTTTTTAAATAAGTACGAAGTCTCAAGAAGATTTGTTCTTTCTGTATACAATCTCTATTTATAAATGTAAATGTAATATCAATATAAGTAATCGTTAATTGTTTCATATAAAAATATTCTATATACGTCTCAAGTAAAATTTTCTAAATATGTTGATTAGCCTATAATGTATACATATATATTATGTGTCGGTTCTTCTAAATATGTCGGTTTTATAATGATGGAATACAGATTTAAAAATAGTAACGAAATGTGGAGATTTGCTTAAATATATTTATTTATAAATATGGATAAACTTTCTTAGTCCCCACGCTAAATTCCTAAATGATAATTATAAATTAACTAAATGATAATATTCGTTATTCTATATTTTTTATCTTCAATTTTCCATGTCTGTAATCTACGTTTGATTTATAGTGTTTTATATCTGAATCAAGTTCTATTAAAAATATTTGCCCAAGATAAAAAAGATAACAGATGCCGGCAGATCGCTTTGAATCCTTATTTTGTACAATATCGGGTTCGTTACTTTGTCTAATGAAATTTTTTCATATTTACTAAGTTTTTAATTATTCATATATATATACATATATATATAGGTTTTCTATATAATTAATTTGATTAAAACGTTAAATAATTAAAACAAGCTAATAAAAACAAAATTTTAACATGTATGTTTACATAGTTTTTCAAAACGTTTACAAAATTGGAACAATCGAACTTGGATTAAATTATTAAAAAATTTTCCAATAAACTTAATTTATGTTACTTGAGATACATAACTTTATTTATTTCTTATTGATAAAGTGCACTTTATATTAAATGAATTCGAAGAATTAATTCTTAACAATTATGTTGTAAGTATGTATATTAAATTTAATAAAAATACTTTGAAATATCTTCACGGAACGTATTCATAGGCGTATAATTACGTTTTGTAAAATTTCAACTAAGCAATGTTTATATGGAAAATAATAACTTATGAGTAAATTGAAAAATGAATGATTAGGCATGAGTAGTTAACCCGTAGTTATTTTGGAACCGTGAGAAAGCGGTGCATAGGCGATTTGCCGGATGGAATTAAATATTTTGGACTTTATACCTTTACCACTGTTAATCGAATGCAATGTGCTGATGGGTCGCAGCATGTGACATGAACGTGCACAAACGATGTGAGGTGAGCGTACCGAATCTCTGCGGATGCGATCACACTGAGAGACGCGGTCGTATTGAGCTCAACGTATCCTGCAGCGGCAACAAGCTAACAGTCGAAAGTAATGTTCTTATCTTTTTATAATTATACGTCATTAGCTTCGTTAAGTTGGAAATGATTTTGTTTTGGAAATGAAGATGTTTCGTTTACATTGAAGTAAAAAAAAATCTTTTATTCATTTTTTGTTACAATGAATTGAATCGTAAATCAAGATGTGTAATTATATTTATCGAGCGGGGCTTTGTAATTTGTTTGACATTTTACACGATATCGAGTATTATGTGGTTTTAATATTAATGTTAAAACAATTAATAAAATTGTCTCGATAATTTGTTATATTAATAATAATAATACTTAATTGACATAAGTATTTTTGTGAATAGTGTTTTTCAATGTTCAACGACCGCATTCCGATTTAATTACATATCGATTTTCTTTATAAGCTTCGTTACTATCAGTGGTATTATATTATTATTATCAATTATTATTCCTTAATTTTTTTATTCACCAATTAATTATAGTTATACAAGGGAGAAATCTTATTCCAATGGATCCGAATGGACTTTCGGATCCATATGTCAAACTAAAGCTAATTCCGGATGGAGAAAATATAAAAAAGAAAACAAAGACAATCAAATCCTCTTTAAATCCAGAATGGAATGAGACAATCATTATGTAAGTAAAAATTTTAAATACAGCAAAAATTAATTACCTTTTATTTCAGAAGTGAAATTTAGCATTTGGAATAATAATAGTTATGTTAGAGTATTTAATCGTAAAAAAATGTTGTAATATCATTTATTCCTGAGTAATATATTTTTTGCATTTTTTTCATACATGTCGTTAAGATGATTTATTCGATATTTTTGGCAAACCCAATACAAATAATAAAGTCGTAGGACTTATAAAAATGGAACACACATACTTGAAATATTGAAGCTTAAACGACTAATTTTGAAGTTCATAAAAAATAAGAACAAAAAATATTTAGCCAATCATATGATAATATTAATAGATATTAAAAAAAAATTAATTACTCCGATATATGTTATTGATATCAGTTTAAAACACTTACATATTAAATAGTATTTAAATATTCATTAATATTAATATTCAATTAATATTCAAATAAATAGTCATTGAATAGTATTTACTTATTTCACTAACCTATTGATTAAATTATCGAACGTTGAAAATGAAACGAAACCTACATTCTTTTAAATTTTTGTATAAAGTAATATTCAAACATAGAATCCGTAGAATTGGACAGAACTGTTTATTAATTTTAATTACGCTTAAAAGTAAATTACATAATGAAATCTTAAGAATAGAAAATCCAAAATAGTCTACTTATCGAAGCTTACATGAATTTTGAAAAGTCCTACCCAAAGCTGAGTACACCTACTTTCCTACGTTATCATTATTTATTCGTAAAGCAGCTGTTTGTATGATTACAACTTTTTTTTTTATTTATTTTTTTTTTTTTTTGTCAAGCGATCTCAAGCCCGATGACAAAGACAGGCGATTGCTCTTGGAAGTATGGGATTGGGATCGCACGTCGCGCAACGACTTCATGGGCTCGTTATCCTTTGGAATCTCCGAATTGATGAAGGCACCAGCTACCGGCTGGTTCAAGCTTCTCACCCAAGAGGAGGGCGAATTCTACAACGTGCCAGTGCCAGAGGAAGGGGTTGACCTCGCCGAGCTCAAGTCGAAAATGCGGGTACGTTCGGTATGTACGTGCTAGTTTGCTATTGCGACTGCGCCACCACCTTTCACTCATACCAAAATACGTAGCTGCATCGTGTTACTTGTAATTGTATTCGATGTTTACCGGATGCTGTAATATTTTTGCTTTATACAGGATTTATTGCTATGATAATCATAAAATTAGAGAGTGGAGATTATGTAAATACCTCACGAGATCGTATTACTCATGTAATCGAGATCTTATCATTCTATCGAAATATCGATATTATTTCCTGTGACTGTGCATACCGTAAGCAGCTTAAAAATAAAAAGATATTAATGATATATTGTAATGGTATTAGCAATTTTAATTTCTCATGTATATTGAAAATAAAACAAAACAAAAAAAAAAACAAAAAAAAAACAAAACAAAAAAAGAAAAATAGAAAGAAAGAACAAAACCAAAGAAATGGAAATTGGAAGAACCGTAGTTAAGCATTGATTGTATGAATTCAAATTGAAAATCAATATATTATTTTATTCAATATTCCTCGATTAACTGAATTGGCTATGAAGAATGTTTTGGCATCTTAAAAGCTTCGCGTCATGCGCTAATAATGTAGAGCATCAACGATGATAATTTTGAATTTTCTAGAAAACTTCCGTCACGAAGAAAGCCCCAACAACACAAGACAAGGAGGTGCCGCATAATATGGGCAAAAGCGATCTTATTCGAGCATCCGATTTCAACTTTTTACAAGTTCTAGGCAAAGGAAGTTTCGGCAAGGTTAGATGAAGTGCACTTTCTAAAAATTTTCGCTTTTATCTTCATACGACGTGCCAAATATTGAAAATACTGTCTAACCAAATAAGATTAGTTACATTTTTCATTTTGTTTTTTGCTTTTTTTTAGCATCACGTAAGAAATTTAGCGAGCCTTATGAAATTAATTATTAAGATTAATTATAAATAAAAAGAAAAATTAAAAAAACAAAGAAAAAATAAATAAATAAATAAGTAAATCATTTTATTTAAAATGGATTTTACAATGTTCGATAATTGTTGAATTTACCAAGGTTTTGCTAGCCGAAAGAAAGGGAACAGACGAGCTTTATGCGATAAAGATCTTAAAGAAAGACATCATCATTCAAGATGACGACGTTGAATGTACGATGGTTGAGAAGCGAGTGCTGGCGTTATCGAATAAGCCGCCTTTCCTCGTACGACTTCACTCCTGTTTCCAGACAATGGTATGTCTCCCTTCAAACACGATGTTCTATGCATTTTGTTTGATATTCGCCTAAAAATGTGGAGAGGGTAGGATTGCCGTTAACTTATATATATATATATATATATATATATATTTGCAATTGAAGAATATCAGAATATATAAAATATTGACAAGCTTTTTCACGCATACGATCTCTCGATCATTTATGCATGACAAGAAGGAAAAAACCTTTTTTCATATGAAAACTATTATTATTGCTGTTGTTATTATTATTATGGCCATTATTATATGCGCTTGAGCCAAAGAAGGTGGATCACTAAATACTAATTCTAATCAATAACGAGTAGATAAATTGTGTTACATTATAAACGGCGCGTAAAATATATATTTATTAAGATGCCGATATAAAAATTTCTAAATTATGATTAGAGCTTCGGTATAATATTATTGCATAATAATCCTATGCGAGGATTGATAAGTTAATGATCGATAAGAAAGCTTTATTAAATGATATATGAATTGAGAAAATGATAAACGGGGGAAATGATTTTTTACGACGATAGATCTTCTAAATTCAAAGCTTATGCCACTTTTCACTTTTCAATGTCTTGTATAACGCTCCTACTGACTAAATAAATAATAAACTTTAGCACTCGGTAGCCCGTTTAGCATATACAGTCGCGATTGAAAGAACGTGATTAAACGTTTTATAAGAGGAAAATGCTGGTACCATAACATTACAGGATCGGCTCTACTTTGTAATGGAGTACGTGAATGGTGGCGATCTTATGTTTCAAATTCAGCAGTGCGGAAAGTTCAAGGAGCCCGTAGCAGTGTAAGTATATAAGGGCAACAATCATTGGCTTCCCGGATGCACTGACTCGCTTTCATAAAGCAATTGTTTTTACAAGACTTTGTTCATACCTATTGTCATTAACCATTTATCAACTGACTTTAAGACAAATGAGATGAGATGTAAAGCTTTCAAGTGGTATAGATATTTTTCTTTTTTCTTTTACATGGGAATTTACAAGGGAACCGAGAGATGCAATAATTATTGTAAAATCAATAAATTTATAATTAATGTAATTTACCTGTCACTCGGTGTGTATATTAATGCGTGAATTATTTGTCAGTGAAAAAGAGGTTTGAAATTATTTACTCGCGTCGACCGCCATTCTTTCCTTTATCTTTACTAATGAATAAAAATGTAATAATGAATACTAATATTAATAATAGCTATCGCGTTGCTGTTGTCGGAAATTATTATTATTGATTAATTTTTTAATTCTTAATTATTCACTTAATTGTAATAATAATAATAATAATAATAATTTACAAGGTATAAAATAGGAGAATAAAACAGGATGGCCCGTTACTTTAACAGAAAGGAATTTTATACGAATCCTTCATTCTAAAGCTCCGTGTCTTTTCAGATTTTACTCGGCGGAAATAGCGATCGGTCTCTTTTTCTTACACTCGCGGGGTATAGTCTACCGGGATCTCAAGCTCGACAATGTGCTGCTGGATCAGGATGGTCATATTAAGATCGCGGATTTTGGTATGTGTAAGGAAGGTATCAATGGGGACAAAACAACTAAAACCTTCTGTGGAACGCCAGATTACATCGCACCCGAGGTACATACGATTTTTTGCTTTAAAATTTCTTCCTCTATTTAAATTCTTTCAAATACTTTTTATTAAATCGAATTCTCATAAATAATGAATTCAGAAACCATATGACAAAGGTGTAATGATATAAGATAAAAAAAAAAAAAAAAAAAAAAAAAAACCCAAAACTCCTCTGTATTTATTATTATTTAGATAATATTAAATCAAATGGACGATACCATTGCATTCTTTGGAGCTAAAGCAGAATGAAATGCTTAAATGAAAATTTATAATAACAATATGGAACATAAGTGAAAGGAAAATTCAATTTCAATAATATTTTAGCGTAAATTTTTATATGAATTTTGAAAATTTTTATTAACTCTAGTATTTATAATTGTATGCGATTAATGTTATCCATTAAATAAAAAAAAGTAACGAAACATAACAATGAAGTCATATGAATTTTCTGGCATAAGAGAGACAGAGAGAGAGAGAGAGAGAGAGAGAGAGAGAGAGAGAGAGGGAACATTTTTTATTTTTTTTGTTTTAAATATTTCTATTATTATATCGACACTATTATTTTATGTCTCTTTCAATACATTATAATATTATCATATTATATCACAAAAAATGAAAATAATTTTCATTCTTTTTAATATTTTCATCTTATTAAATCGGATTCTTACGTAACTCCTTTAATTAGTTATACAATAGGAAAAAATTGCTTTATCTTTTTATTTTCTGTAATTCGAACGATATTTATAATTATGATTACTCCTATCTATAGTACGTTTATTATATAAAATGTTATATCTATTATATAAATTTGGAAGAAAATAAAAAAATGATAATTCCATTGGCTTTTCAATGATTAAAATTATGATTTTCTCTATTACTGAATTCTTATTGCTTAATGGTAAATTAACGTACATTAACTTTTTATCTTACATGGCAGTAAATTTGTAATAATAAACATAAATAATTTATTATCGTTAATTTATATTACAGTGAATTAAATTATGGAGAAATTTTGTTAAGAACTTTATTGAAACTTTCGTTATTTAAAGTAGTTAATTTAATATAATTCTGTTCGTCCATAAATTCTAACAAGTAAATCCTTTTCAGAACTAGAAAAGAGAGATTACTTCTTAACTATTTCAGTCTAGAAAAATGTGCGATAGTGTATATAACATAAATTTACTAGTAGAGATTCATCGTGTTAAGGCTTAATCGCTATTGACTCTACCTTACATGTAATTGTTTATATACTTTTAGCCTTAATATTTGTAGGTCACGTCCTCCATTTACAAGCGAACGATTTATTATAAAATAATATTAGAAATCTTAATATCCTCGATTATTAAATCATGCATAATTAAGCATTTAATTTAGTCATCGTTGCTATTTAATTTTTATTTTCTTATTTTTTTTTTTCTTTCATTTTTCATCCAAAAAGATGAAGTGAAAAGATGAACAAATATTTATCGAATATACGAAATTAATTAAATTTTTTTTTTAAATTGAAAAATATAGCATTGATTGACTTTTTTTTTTAACCTAAAATTCAATAATAATTTTAAGAAAATTTAATAGTTCATTAAATAATTAATTCAATAATTAATAAACATCGACATTGTGAAAATAAGTATGATGAAAAATGCACATTATCGCTTTTTTTAGATTAACAAAAGTATTGTAAATAATGTGCTAGTTTGTACATCACCCACATAGTAAATTTAAATAAATAGGCAAAATTTAATCGATAAAGTATGAGCTTTTTCACAGTTTATAACCAGAAATTAGAAGAAACTTTTAATGTAAATAATGTCGTAAAAAAAAAAAAAAAAAAATTTACTTCTTTTATTTTTAATTAATAATGTCTCTAACGTCGAGTATTAGTTATACAAATAAATTTATAAATACTTTTATACTATTTTTCATTTGGTATTATCATCTTTGTTTCTTCTCTACTAAATCAATATTTATTCATAATAAAATATAAAATAATCTCATACCTGTAATAGGAAATTCCAACGAGCTAGTCCAATTAAAAAATGTTTTAAATTTTAATAATACAACAATAACTGTATTTATTTTACTTTTGTTATCCAACATAAGGAAAATATCCATAATTAAATTATAGATTATTTTTCATATATAATTTTTAAATATTTTAATGATCGTTTTTGTTTTGTAGTTAAATTATAGATTATTGACAAAAAAAAAAAAATCCAACATAATATAAAAATAATATATACTTCTACTCGGATATATTAATTTCTAATGACAGATAATGTGAATGATTTTACAGATTATTTTATACCAACCATATGGAAAATCAGTAGATTGGTGGGCTTATGGAGTTTTACTTTATGAAATGCTCGTTGGACAACCACCATTCGACGGTGAAGACGAAGAAGAACTTTTTGCTGCCATTACCGACCAGAATGTCAGTTATCCTAAAGGTCTTTCCAAGGAGGCCAAGGAGGCTTGCAAAGGAGTAAGTTAAATTATAGTGCTTCTTTCGCTTAATTTTTCTATGTTAATCAATCTTTTTTCTTTATACTAAAATTGCTATTTTATAGTCTACTGTGCTCAAGGAGATATCGAAATTTATTTGACTTAATATTTGAGAAAACAAACAAAAAAAAACAAAAAAAAAAACAAAAAAAAAACTGTATCCGATCACTGTGTAATATATTTATGAAATGGAAGCAAAATGTTTTATAGGAAATTTTCAAATTTTTAAATAGATAAAATTTTATTTATAATATTGCCTAAATTATAAAATTAAGTACCAATATAAAAGCTTAAGTACCAATCACGCATTTTGATTAGAAAATGAAATTAAAGCTTAAATTTCGTCACAAAATTCATATAGAGATCTATGATAGATTAGACTATGCGTATTTTTATCTTTATTAAAATCTATATGGCCTTTCTCATAAATTTTGAATTTAGGGTTCGTAAAACTGCGCGTAAAAATAGTAAATGAAAGCGTATAAATATAAATATAAATAGGACAGAAGATAGTTTTTCATTTTATAATAACAAATTATCGAAATACCGCTTAATCGTTATATCCTCTCATCTATATATTCTTAATCAAATCGTATAATATCATATCGTGTCATATAAAATTCAATTTGTCGACAATCCAAATTCATTTAATTAAGGCTATTTAATAACTGAATTTTCATAAAATTCCGTAAAAGTAACAAGAAAAGAAAGGCCCTTCTAAATGAAGAAAGAAGCTCTACGAAATTTGAGAAATGAACTTTAAGGTAACTACGCGGCAATTCGCAAAAACCCTTTCGCAAGCTTGAAATCTAATTTTTAAGGAGCGATAGAAAGCCCAAAGTTACGTAGGAACTCGCGAGATATTCAACTAGCTCGTCGAGATGAGGTGGGGTGAGCCGTGGAGGAGGAGGTGGGGAGTGGAGGGGGGGGGGTGGAGGGGAGGGTAGTTACCACGGATTTTCTCTTCTCGTGTATCGGAAATCGGGCTTTTGAAATCACGACTTAGCTGGGCGCGTGTGATACGTAGAGGCCGACGAGGGCATCGATAGCCGATTCGCCGCGAAAATATAACCGAGGGTGAGACGCTTCCGCGTTTTATAAAGAATAGAATTGTAACGCCACTTCGTGCTTCTGCTCAGTTTCTCACGAAGAACCCGAGCAAGCGATTGGGATGCGGATCACGAGGCGAGGACGATGTACGAGGTCACGCCTTCTTCCGTCGCATCGACTGGGAGAGGATCGAGAATCGCGAGGTTCAGCCACCGTTCAAGCCCAAAATTGTAAGAGCCCTGTATATTTTCCATTATTTACTTTCTCTAACATTTCTACATCTAACATTGCAAAAATAGTCGATATTGCAAATATGCGAGTATTCCTTCGTTCTCACGCATGCATGTACATACGTATTTAGGTTTAAGTTAATTAAGTCGTTGTAATTACTTTTTTCTTAATGTTTAATATAAAAAAAAAAAAAAAAAGAAAAAAACAATTCGTGTCATTAATTCATGCATTTACTGTTGTACATTTTATTTTCAATATTTTTTCGGAATATTTTAATACATATTAATGTCTAACTATGAAAAGTAGGTTAAAATAATTTGCGAACCAAGTTTTCTTATTTTCAAATAAGACAACTAATGTAACCATAAGCTATTTCCAAGATGAAAGACGATTATACTTAATGAATGAGTTTAATTATGCAAGTATTCGTCAAAATATATTAATTATATTATGTATAAAACATCTTAAAGTTCAATGAAAATAA